>NC_141149.1:8754380-9061783 GCF_053477565.2 Lygodium microphyllum | reverse complement strand
AATGGTGTGATTTGCGTGGTGATTGTTGCTGATCTTCTGATGCACATCATGTCATAAAGTTTCATAGTATGTTCATTAAGAGGATAGCAGCACGAGTGTTATCTCGGTGCTATCCTTTCATCGCTGCAACACGGGTTAGTAAATACAATTGAAAAGCCTGATTATGCACAAGCATGTTGCTGATTTGAAAATGATGTTTGAGTACTTTAGGAATCATTCACTTTTGCATGTGCATGACGATCATGGTATCGGAATAAGAAACCCTGGATGCATAGCACCTGTTTTCAATGACAATGACCCATGTTGAGAGTGTGGAGAGGCATCCTAAGTCATAGCATAGACATTCGTTTCTTGTGGGATTATTTGGTAAGGAAACATGGTATATCTCTTGGAGACGTTTGAAATGGAAGAGTGGCATTTTTTAGTTTGTTTTATATGTTGAGCAGTGCATCAAGGGGCTAATCCCTGCAATGTAGGAGAGCTACTGTGGGTTTGTGGTGTTTCTTACCGAGAGGTTGCCTCCCATGTATGTGATGATCGTGGTATTTATTGCTAATGTGTATGGGTTCTCCCTCTATGCAGTTTATAGAAAGGGAAATGTTGAACTACAAAACTATAGAACTATAAATGCATAGATTAGGCTTTAGGGCAGTTTGTCCTTTAGCAGCAGACTCACGCTCCTGGTCCACAAGGCCACGAGGGTGTGCTTGTCTGTTATGAGCATGAGGTCCGGCTAGTGCCATAGCTGGTGCCGGCAAGTGGTGGACCTCGTATGTAGGGTGTTTAGGGACCAAAAACCTGTTTTAATTCCTTTGACAAGGATCGTCAAGCCGAAATACAAAAAGAAAGAACGTGCTAAGAGGGCTAGACGGCGGTTGGAGATCGTAAGTTCTTACTCTCCTCAAAGGAGTAGCCCAATATGCATAGGAGGCAGTGGTCTTAGTAGCCCAACTGCTGCACATAGTCCTTTAGGTGCAGGAGGAAGCAGAAGTTCTTCCTCTCTTCTACCAAGTCAACCCACTTCAAAACATCAAAACATGACGAAATGAACCTTTACACCTGTGCAACGAAAGTAATACCTAAACGTAGGGTTTGGGAGATTTTGGAGGTTTGAATGGTGTGATTTGTGTGCTGATTGTTGCTGATTTTCTGATGCACATCATGCCATAGAGTTTCGTGGTATGTTCATTAAGAGGATAGCAGCACGAGTGTTATCTCGATGCTATTCTTTTATCGCTGCAACACGGGTTAGTAAATATAATTGAAAAGCCTGATTATGCACAAGCATGTTGCTGATTTGAAAATGATGTTTGAGTACTTTAGGAATCATTCACTTTTGCATGTGCATGACGATCATGGTATCGAAATAAGAAAATCTAGATGCATAGCACATGTTTTCAATGACAATGACCCATGTTGAGAGTGTGGAGAGGCATCCTAAGTCCTAGTATAGACGTTCGTTTCTCGTGGGATTATTTGGTAAGAAAACATGGTATATCTCTTGGATACGTTTGAAATGGAAGAGTGGCGTTTTTTCGTTTGTTTTATAAGTTGAGCAGTGCATCAAGGGGCTAATCCCTGCAATGTAGGAGAGCTGTTGTGGGGCTGTGGTGTTTCTTACCGAGAGGTTGCCTCCCATGTATGTGATGATCATGGTATTTATTGCTAATGTGTATGGGTTTTCCCTCTATGGAGTTTATAGAAAGGGAAACGTTGGACTACAAAACTATAAAACTATAAATGCATAGATTAGGGTTTAGGGCAGTTTGTCCTTTAGCAGCAGACTGACGCTCCTGGTCCACAAAGCCGCGAGGGTGTGCTTGTCTGTTATGAGCATGAGGTCCGGCTAGTGCCATAGCAAGTGCCGGCAAGTGGTGGTCGTCGAATCTAGGGTTTTTAGGGACCAAAAACCTAGTTTATTTCCTTTGACAAGGATCTTCAAGCAAAAATACAAAAAGAAGAACGTGCTGAGAGGGCTAGACGGCGGTTGGAAATCGTAAGTCGTTACTCTCCTCAAAGGAGTAGCCCAATATGCATAGGAGGCAGTGGTCTTAGTAACCCAACTACTGCACATAGTCCTTTAAGTGCAGGAGGAAGCGGAGGTTCTTCCTCTCTTCCAGCAAGTCAACCCACTTCAAAACATCAAAACATGACAAAATGAACCTTTACACCTGTTCAACGAAAGTAATACCTAAACTTAGGGTTTGGGAGGTTTGGGAGGTTTGAATGGTGTGATTTGCGTGCTGATTGTTGCTGATTTTCTGATGCACATCATGTCATAGAGTTTCGTGGTATGTTCATTAAGAGGATAGCAGCACGAGTGTTATCTCGGTGCTATCCTTTCATCGCTGCAACACGGGTTAGTAAATACAATTGAAAAGCCTTATTATGCACAAGTATGTTGCTGATTTGAAAATGATGTTTGAGTACTTTAGGAATCATTCACTTTTGCATGTGCATGACGATCATGGTATCGGAATAAGAAAACCTAGATGCATAGCACCTGTTTTCAATGACAATGACCCATGTTGAGAGTGTGGAGAGGCATCCTAAGTCATAGCATAGACGTTCGTTTCTTGTCGGATTATTTGGTAAGGAAAGATCGTATATCTCTTGGAGACGTTTGAAATGGAAGAGTGGCGTTTTTTTGTTTGTTTTATATGTTGCGCAGTGCATCAAGGGGCTAATCCCTGCAATGTAGGAGAGCTGCTGTGGGACTGTGGTGTTTCTTACCGAGAGGTTGCCTCCCATGTATGTGATGATCGTGGTATTTATTGCTAATGTGTATGGGTTCTACCTCTATGGAGTTTATAGAAAGGGAAACGTTGGACTACAAAACTATAAAACTATAAATGCATAGATTAGGCTTTAGGGCAGTTTTTCCTTTAGCAGCAGACTAACGCTCGTGATCCACAAGGCCGCGAGGGTGTGCTTGTCTGTTATCAGCATGAGGTCCGGCTAGTGCCATAGCTAGTGCCGGCAAGTGGTTGTCCTCGAATCTAGGATTTTTAGGGACCAAAAACCTGGTTTATTTCCTTTGACAAGGATCATCAAGCCGAAATACAAAAAGAAGAACGTGCTGAGAGGGCTAGACGGCGGTTGGAGATCGTAAGTCGTTACTCTCCTCAAAGGAGTAGCCCAATATGCATAGGAGGCAGTGGTCTTAGTAGCCCAACTGCTGCACATAGTCCTTTAGGTGCAGGAGGAAGCGGAAGTTCTTCCTCTCTTCCACCAAGTGAACCCACTTCAAAACATCAAAACATGACAAAATGAACCTTTACACCTGTGCAATGAAAGTAATACCTAAACGTAGGGTTTGGGAGGTTTGGGATGTTTGAATGGTATGATTTGCCTAAACGTAGGGTTTGGGAGGTTTGGGAGGTTTGAATGGTGTGATTTGCGTGCTGATTGTTGCTGATTTTCTGATGCACATCATGTCATAGAGTTTCATGGTATGTTCATTAAGAGGATAGCAACACGAGTGTTATGTCGGTGCTATCCTTTCATCGCTGCAACACGGGTTAGTAAATCTTATTGAAAAGCCTGATTATGCACAAGCATGTTGCTGATTTGAAAACGATGTTTGAGTACTTTAGGAATCATTCACTTTTGCATGTGCATGGCGATCATGGTATCGGAATAAGAAAACCTGGATGCATAGCACCTGTTTTCAATGACAATGACCCATGTTGAGAGTGTGGAGAGGCATCTTAAGCCATAGGATAGACGTCTGTTTCTTGTGGGATTATTTTGTAAGGAAACATGGTATATCTCTTGGAGACGTTTGAAATGGAAGAGTGGCGTTTTCTCGTTGGTTTTATATGTTGAGCAGTGCATCAACGGGCTAATCCCTGCAATGTAGGAGAGCTACTGTGGGGCTGTGGTGTTTCTTACCGAGAGGTTGCCTCCCATGTATGTGAGGATTGTGGTATTTATTGCTAATGTGTATGGGCTCTCCCTCTATGGAGTTTATAGAAAGGGAGACGTTGGACTACAAAACTATAAAACTATAAATTCATAGATTAGGCTTTAGGGCAGTTTGTCCTTTAGCAACAGACTGACGCTCCTGGTCCACAAGGCCGCGAGGGTGTGCTTGTCTGTTATAAGCATGAGGTCGAGCTAGTGCCATAGCTAGTGCCGACAAGTGGTGGTCCTCGAATCTAGGGTTTTTAGGGACCAAAAACCTGGTTTATTTCCTTTGAAAAGGATCGTCAAGCCAAAATACAAAAAGAAGAACGTGCTGAGAGGGTTAGATAGCGGTTGGAGATCGTAAGTCATTACTCTCCTGAAAGGAGTATCCCAATATGCATAAGAGGCAGTGGTCTTAGTAACCCAACTGCTGCACATAATCCTTTAGGTGCAGGAGGAAGCGGAAGTTCTTCCTCTCCTCCACCAAGTCAACCCACTTCAAAACATCAAAACATGACAAAATGAACCTTTACACCTGTGCAAAGAAAGTAATACCTAAACGTAGGGTTTGGGAGGTTTGAATGGTATGATTTGCGTGCTGATTGTTGCTGATTTTCTGATGCACATCATGTCATAGAGTTTCGTGGTATGTTCATTAAGAGGATAGCAGCACGAGTGTTATCTCGGTGCTATACTTTCATCGCTGCAACACAGGTTAGTAAATACAATTGAAAAGCCTGATTATGCACAAGCATGTTGCTGATTTGAAAATGACGTTTGAGTACTTTAGGAATCATTCACTTTTGCATGTGCATGACGATCATGGTATCGCAATAAGAAAACCTGGATGCATAGCACCTATTTTCAATGACAATGACCCATGTTGAGAGTGTGGAGAGGTATCCTAAGCCATAGGATAGACGTTTGTTTCTTGCGGGATTATTTGGTAACAAAACATGGTATATCTCTTAGAGAGGTTTGAAATGGAAGAGTGGCGTTTTTTCGTTTGTTTTATATGTTGAGTAGTGCATTAAGGGGCTAATCCCTGCAATGTAGGAGAGCTGCCGTGGGGGTGTGGTGTTTCTTTCCAAGAGGTTGCCTCCCATGTATGTGATGATCGTGGTATTTATTGCTAATGTGTATGGGTTCTCCCTCTATGGAGTTTACAGAAAGGGAAACGTTGGACTACAAAACTATAAAACTATAAATGCATAGATTAGGATTTAGGGCAGTTTGTCCTTTAGCAGCAGACTGGCGCCCTGGTGCACAAGGCCGCGAGGGTGTGCTTGTCTGTTATGAGCATGAGGGCCGGCTAGTGCCATAGCTAGTGCCGGCAAGTGGTGGTCCTGGAATCTAGGGTTTTTAGGGACCAAAAAGCTGGTTTATTTCCTTTGACAAGGATCGTCAAGCCGAAATACAAAAAGAAGAACGTGCTGAGAGGGCTAGACGGCGGTTGGAGATCGTAAGTCATTACTCTCCTCAAAGGAGTAGCCCAATATGCATAGGAGGCAGTGGTCTTAGTAACCCAATTGCTGCACATAGTCCTTTAGGTGCAGGAGGAAGCGGAAGTTCTTACTCTCTTCCACCAAGTCAACCCACTTCAAAACATCAAAACATGAAAAAATGAACCTTTACACCTGTGCAACGAAAGTAATACCTAAATGTAGGGTTTGGGAGGTTTGAATGGTGTGATTTGCGTGCTGATTGTTGCTAATTTTCTGACGCACATCATGTCATAGAGTTTCGTGGTATGTTCATTAAGAGGATAGCAGCACGAGTGTTATCTCGGTGCTATCCTTTCATCGCTGCAACACGGGTTAGTAAATACAATTGAAAAGCCTAATTATGCACAAGCATGTTGCTGATTTGAAAATGATGTTTGAGTACTTTAGGAATCATTCACTTTTGCATGTGCATGACGATCATGATATCGGAATGAGAAAACGTGGATGCATAGCACCTGTTTTCAATGACAATGACCCATGTTGAGAGTGTGGAGAGGCATCCTAAGCCATAGGATAGACGTTCGTTTCTCGTGGGATTATTTGGTAAGGAAACATGGTATATCTCTTGGAGAGGTTTGAAATGGAAGAGTGGCGTTTTCTCGTTGGTCTTATATGGTGAGCAGTGCATCAAGGGGATAATCCCTGCAATGTAGGAGAGCTACTGTGGGGCTACGGTGTTTCTTAGCGAGAGGTTGGCTCCCATGTCTGTGATGATCGTGGTATTTTTTGCTAATGTGTATAGGTTCACCCTCTATGGAGTTTATAGAGAGGGAAACGTTGGACTACAAAACTATAAAACTATAAATGCATAGATTAGGCTTTAGGGCAGTTTGTCCTTTAGCAGCAAACTGACGCTCCTGGTCCACAAGGCCGCGAGGGTGTGCTTGTCTGTTATAAGCATGAGGTCCGGCTAGTGCCATAGCTAGTGCTGGCAAGTGGTGTTCCTCGAATCTATGGTTTTTAGGGACCAAAAACCTGGTTTATTTCCTTTGACAAGGATCGTCAAGCCGAAATACAAAGAGAAGAACGTGCTGAGAGGGCTAGACGGCGGTTGGAGATCGTAAGTCGTTACTCTCCTCAAAGGAGTAGCCCAATATGCATAGGAGACAGTGGTCTTAGTAACCCAACTGCTCCACATAGTCCTTTAGGTGCAGGAGGAAGCGGAAGTTGTTCCTCTCTGTCACCAAGTCAACCCACTTCAAAACATCAAAACATGACAAAATGAACCTTTACACCTGTGCAACGAAACTAATACCTAAACGTAGGGTTTGGGAGGTTTGGGAGGTTTGAATGGTGTGATTTGCGTGCTGATTGTTGCTAATTTTCTGATGCACATCATGTCATAGAGTTTCGTGGTATGTTCATTAAGAGGATAGCAACACGAGTGTTATCTCGGTGCTATCCTTTCATCGCTGCAACACGGGTTAGTAAATCTAATTGAAAAGCCTGATTATGCACAAGCATGTTGCTGATTTGAAAACGATGTTTGAGTACTTTAGGAATCATTCACTTTTGCATGTGCCTGACGATCATGGTATCGGAATAAGAAAACGTGGATGCATAGCACCTGTTTTCAATGACAATGACCCATGTTGAGAGTGTGGAGAGGCATCCTAAGCCATAGGATAGACGTTCGTTTCTTGTGGGATTATTTGGTAAGGAAACATGGTATATCTCTTGGAGAGGTTTGAAATGGAAGAGTGGCGTTTTTTCGTTGGTTTTATATGGTGAGCAGTGCATCAAGGGGCTAATCCCTGCAATGTAGGAGAGCTACTGTGGGGCTACGGTGTTTCTTAGCGAGAGGTTGGCTCCCATGTCTGTGATGATCGTGGTATTTTTTGCTAATGTGTATAGGTTCACCCTCTATGGAGTTTATAGAAAGGGAAACGTTGGACTACAAAACTATAAAACTATAAATGCATAGATTAGGCTTTAGGGCAGTTTGTCCTTTAGAAGCAGACTGACGCTCCTGGTCCACAAAGCCGCGAGGGTGCGCTTGTCTGTTATGAGCATGAGTTCCGGCTAGTGCCATAGCTAGTGCCGGGAAGTGGTGGTCCTCGAATTCAGGGTTTTTAAGGACCAACAAGCTAGTTTATTTCCTTTGACAAGGATCGTCAAGCCGAAATACAAAAAGAAGAACGTGCTGAGAGGGCTAGACGGTGGTTGGAAATCGTAAGTCGTTACTCTCCTCAAAGGAGTAGCCCAATATGCATAGGAGGCAGTGGTCTTAGTAACCCAACTCCTGCACATAGTCCTTTAAGTGCAAGAGGAAGCGGAAGTTCTTCCTCTCTTCCACCAAGTCAACCCACTTCAAAACATGGTATATCTCTTATTTGGTAAGGAAACATGGTATATCTCTTAGAGACGTTTGAAATGAAAGAGTGGCATTTTTTGTTTGTTTTATATGTTGAGCAGTGCATCAAGGGGCTAATCCCTGCAATGTAGGAGAGCTGCTACAGGGCTGTGGTGTTTCTTACCGAGAGGTTGCCTCCCATGTATGTGATGATCGTGGTATTTATTGCTAATGTGTATGGGTTTTCCCTCTATGGAGTTTATAGAAAGGCAAACATTGGACTACAAAACTATAAAACTATAAATGCATAGATTAGGCTTTAGGGCAGTTTGTCCTTTAGAAGCAGACTGACGCTCCTGGTCCACAAAGCCGCGAGGGTGTGCTTGTCTGTTATGAGCATGAGTTCCGGCTAGTGCCATAGCTAGTGCCGGGAAGTGGTGGTCCTCGAATCTAGAGTTTTTAAGGACCAACAAGCTAGTTTATTTCCTTTGACAAGGATCGTCAAGCCGAAATACAAAAAGAAGAATGTGCTGAGAGGGCTAGACGGCGGTTGGAAATCGTAAGTCGTTACTCTCCTCAAAGGAGTAGCCCAATATGCATAGGAGGCAGTGGTCTTAGTAACCCAACTGCTGTACATAGTCCTTTAAGTGCAAGAGGAAGCGGAAGTTCTTCCTCTCTTCCACCAAGTCAACCCACTTCAAAACATCAAAACATGACAAAATGAATCTTTACACCTGTGCAACGAAAGTAATACCTAAACTTAGGGTTTGGGAGGTTTGGGAGGTTTGAATGGTATGATTTGCGTGCTGATTGTTGCTGATTTTCTGATGCACATCATGTCATAGAGTTTCATGGTATGTTCATTAAGAGGATAGCAGCACGAGTATTATCTCGGTGCTATCCTTTCATCGCTCCAACACGGGTTAGTAAATACAATTGAAAAGCCTGATTATGCACAAGCATGTTGCTGATTTGAAGATAATGTTTGAGTAATTTAGGAATCATTCACTTTTGCATGTGCATGACGATCATGGTATCGGAATAAGAAAACTTGGATGCATAGCACATGTTTTCAGTGACAATGACCCATGTTGAGAGTGTGGTGTGGCATCCTAATCCATAGGATAGACGTTCGTTTCTTGTGGGATTATTTGGCAAGGAAACATGGTATATCTCTTGGAGACGTTTGAAATGGAAGAGTGGCGTTTTCTCGTTGGTTTTATATGTTGAGCAGTGCATCAACGGGCTAATCCCTGCAATGTAGGAGAGCTACTGTGGGGCTGTGGTGTTTCTTACCGAGAGGTTGTCTCCCATGTATGTGAGGATGGTGGTATTTATTGCTAATGTGTATGGGCTCTCCCTCTATGGAGTTTATAGAAAGGGAGACGTTGGACTACAAAACTATAAAACTATAAATGCATAGATTAGGCTTTAGGGCAGTTTGTCCTTTAGCAACAGACTGACGCTCCTGGTCCACAAGGCCGCGAGGGTGTGCTTGTCTGTTATGAGCATGAGGTCCAGCTAGTGCCATAGCTAGTGCCGACAAGTGGTGGTCCTCGAATCTAGGGTTTTTAGGGACCAAAAAGCTGGTTTATTTCCTTTGAAAAGGATCGTCAAGCCAAAATACAAAAAGAAGAACGTGCTGAGAGGGCTAGACAGCGGTTGGAGATCGTAAGTCATTACTCTCCTGAAAGGAGTATCCCAATATGCATAAGAGGCAGTGGTCTTAGTAACCCAACTGCTGCACATAATCCTTTAGGTGCAGGAGGAAGCGGAAGTTCTTCCTCTCTTCCACCAAGTCAACCCACTTCAAAACATCAAAACATGACAAAATGAACCTTTACACCTGTGCAAAGAAAGTAATACCTAAACGTAGGGTTTGGGAGGTTTGAATGGTATGATTTGCGTGCTGATTGTTGCTGATTTTCTGATGCACATCATGTCATAGAGTTTCGTGGTATGTTCATTAAGAGGATAGCAGCACGAGTGTTATCTCGGTGCTATACTTTCATCGCTGCAACACAGGTTAGTAAATACAATTGAAAAGCCTGATTATGCACAAGCATGTTGCTGATTTGAAAATGATGTTTGAGTACTTTAGGAATCATTCACTTTTGCATGTGCATGACGATCATGGTATCGCAATAAGAAAACCTGGATGCATAGCACCTGTTTTCAATGACAATGACCCATGTTGAGAGTGTGGAGAGGTATCCTAAGCCATAGGATAGACGTTTGTTTCTTGCGGGATTATTTGGTAACAAAACATGGTATATCTCTTAGAGAGGTTTGAAATGGAAGAGTGGCGTTTTTTCGTTTGTTTTATATGTTGAGCAGTGCATCACGGGGCTAATCCCTGCAATGTAGGAGAGCTGCTACAGGGCTGTGGTGTTTCTTACCGAGAGGTTGCCTCCCATGTATGTGATGATCGTGGTATTTATTGCTAATGTGTATGGGTTTTCCCTCTATGGAGTTTATAGAAAGGCAAACATTGGACTACAAAACTATAAAACTATAAATGCATAGATTAGGCTTTAGGGCAGTTTGTCCTTTAGAAGCAGACTGACGCTCCTGGTCCACAAAGCCGCGAGGGTGTGCTTGTCTGTTATGAGCATGAGTTCCGGCTAGTGCCATAGCTAGTGCCGGGAAGTGGTGGTCCTCGAATCTAGAGTTTTTAAGGACCAACAAGCTGGTTTATTTCCTTTGACAAGGATCGTCAAGCCGAAATACAAAAAGAAGAATGTGCTGAGAGGGCTAGACGGCGGTTGGAAATCGTAAGTCGTTACTCTCCTCAAAGGAGTAGCCCAATATGCATAGGAGGCAGTGGTCTTAGTAACCCAACTGCTGTACATAGTCCTTTAAGTGCAAGAGGAAGCGGAAGTTCTTCCTCTCTTCCACCAAGTCAACCCACTTCAAAACATCAAAACATGACAAAATGAATCTTTACACCTGTGCAACGAAAGTAATACCTAAACTTAGGGTTTGGGAGGTTTGGGAGGTTTGAATGGTATGATTTGCGTGCTGATTGTTGCTGATTTTCTGATGCACATCATGTCATAGAGTTTCATGGTATGTTCATTAAGAGGATAGCAGCACGAGTATTATCTCGGTGCTATCCTTTCATCGCTCCAACACGGGTTAGTAAATACAATTGGAAAGCCTGATTATGCACAAGCATGTTGCTGATTTGAAGATAATGTTTGAGTAATTTAGGAATCATTCACTTTTGCATGTGCATGACGATCATGGTATCGGAATAAGAAAACTTGGATGCATAGCACATGTTTTCAGTGACAATGACCCATGTTGAGAGTGTGGTGTGGCATCCTAATCCATAGGATAGACGTTCGTTTCTTGTGGGATTATTTGGCAAGGAAACATGGTATATCTCTTGGAGACGTTTGAAATGGAAGAGTGGCGTTTTCTCGTTGGTTTTATATGTTGAGCAGTGCATCAACGGGCTAATCCCTGCAATGTAGGAGAGCTACTGTGGGGCTGTGGTGTTTCTTACCGAGAGGTTGCCTCCCATGTATGTGAGGATGGTGGTATTTATTGCTAATGTGTATGGGCTCTCCCTCTATGGAGTTTATAGAAAGGGAGACGTTGGACTACAAAACTATAAAACTATAAATGCATAGATTAGGCTTTAGGGCAGTTTGTCCTTTAGCAACAGACTGACGCTCCTGGTCCACAAGGCCGCGAGGGTGTGCTTGTCTGTTATGAGCATGAGGTCCAGCTAGTGCCATAGCTAGTGCCGACAAGTGGTGGTCCTCGAATCTAGGGTTTTTAGGGACCAAAAAGCTGGTTTATTTCCTTTGAAAAGGATCGTCAAGCCAAAATACAAAAAGAAGAACGTGCTGAGAGGGCTAGACAGCGGTTGGAGATCGTAAGTCATTACTCTCCTGAAAGGAGTATCCCAATATGCATAAGAGGCAGTGGTCTTAGTAACCCAACTGCTGCACATAATCCTTTAGGTGCAGGAGGAAGCGGAAGTTCTTCCTCTCTTCCACCAAGTCAACCCACTTCAAAACATCAAAACATGACAAAATGAACCTTTACACCTGTGCAAAGAAAGTAATACCTAAACGTAGGGTTTGGGAGGTTTGAATGGTATGATTTGCGTGCTGATTGTTGCTGATTTTCTGATGCACATCATGTCATAGAGTTTCGTGGTATGTTCATTAAGAGGATAGCAGCACGAGTGTTATCTCGGTGCTATACTTTCATCGCTGCAACACAGGTTAGTAAATACAATTGAAAAGCCTGATTATGCACAAGCATGTTGCTGATTTGAAAATGATGTTTGAGTACTTTAGGAATCATTCACTTTTGCATGTGCATGACGATCATGGTATCGCAATAAGAAAACCTGGATGCATAGCACCTGTTTTCAATGACAATGACCCATGTTGAGAGTGTGGAGAGGTATCCTAAGCCATAGGATAGACGTTTGTTTCTTGCGGGATTATTTGGTAACAAAACATGGTATATCTCTTAGAGAGGTTTGAAATGGAAGAGTGGCGTTTTTTCGTTTGTTTTATATGTTGAGCAGTGCATCACGGGGCTAATCCCTGCAATGTAGGAGAGCTGCTACAGGGCTGTGGTGTTTCTTACCGAGAGGTTGCCTCCCATGTATGTGATGATCGTGGTATTTATTGCTAATGTGTATGGGTTTTCCCTCTATGGAGTTTATAGAAAGGCAAACATTGGACTACAAAACTATAAAACTATAAATGCATAGATTAGGCTTTAGGGCAGTTTGTCCTTTAGAAGCAGACTGACGCTCCTGGTCCACAAAGCCGCGAGGGTGTGCTTGTCTGTTATGAGCATGAGTTCCGGCTAGTGCCATAGCTAGTGCCGGGAAGTGGTGGTCCTCGAATCTAGAGTTTTTAAGGACCAACAAGCTGGTTTATTTCCTTTGACAAGGATCGTCAAGCCGAAATACAAAAAGAAGAATGTGCTGAGAGGGCTAGACGGCGGTTGGAAATCGTAAGTCGTTACTCTCCTCAAAGGAGTAGCCCAATATGCATAGGAGGCAGTGGTCTTAGTAACCCAACTGCTGTACATAGTCCTTTAAGTGCAAGAGGAAGCGGAAGTTCTTCCTCTCTTCCACCAAGTCAACCCACTTCAAAACATCAAAACATGACAAAATGAATCTTTACACCTGTGCAACGAAAGTAATACCTAAACTTAGGGTTTGGGAGGTTTGAATGGTGTGATTTGCGTGCTGATTGTTGCTGATTTTCTGATGCACATCATGTCATAGAGTTTCGTGGTATGTTCATTAAGAGGATAGCAGCACGAGTGTTATCTCGGTGCTATCCTTTCATCGCTGCAATACGGGTTAGTAAATACAATTGAAAAGCCTAATTATGCACAAGCATGTTGCTGATTTGAAAATGATGTTTGAGTACTTTAGGAATCATTCACTTTTGCATGTGCATGACGATCATGATATCGGAATAAGAAAACGTGGATGCATAGCACTTGTTTTCAATGACAATGACCGATGTTCAGAGTGTGGAGAGGCATCCTAAGCCATAGGATAGACGTTTATTTCTTGTGGGATTATTTGGTAAGGAAACATTGTATATCTCTTGGAGACGTTTGAAATGGAAGAGTGGCGTTTTTTCGTTGGTTTTATATGTTGAGCAGTGCATCAAGGGGCTAATCCCTGCAATGTAGGAGAGCTACTGTGGGGCTATGGTGTTTCTTAGCGAGAGGTTGGCTCCCATGTCTGTGATGATCGTGGTATTTTTTGCTAATGTGTATAGGTTCTCCCTCTATGGAGTTTATAGAAAGGGAAACGTTGGACTACAAAACTATAAAACTATAAATGCATAGATTAGGCTTTAGGGAAGTTTTTCCTTTAGCAGCAGACTCACGCTCCTGGTCCACAAGGCCGCGAGGGTGTGCTTGTCTGTTATAAGCATGAGGTCCGGCTAGTGCCATAGCTAGTGCTTGCAAGTGGTGTTCCTCGAATCTATGGTTTTTAGGGACCAAAAACCTGGTTTATTTCCTTTGACAAGGATCGTCAAGCTGAAATACAAAAAGAAGAACGTGCTGAGAGGGCTAGACGGCGGTTGGAGATCGTAAGTCGTTACTCTCCTCAAAGGAGTGGCCCAATATGCATAGGAGGCAGTGGTCTTAGTAACCCAACTGCTCCACATAGTCCTTTAGGTGCAGGAGGAAGCGAAAGTACTTCCTCTATGTCACCAAGTCAACCCACTTCAAAACATCAAAACATGACAAAATGAACCTTTACACCTGTGCAACGAAACTAATACCTAAACGTAGGGTTTGGGAGGTTTGGGAGGTTTGAATGGTGTGATTTGCGTGCTGATTGTTGCTAATTTTCTGATGCACATCATGTCATAGAGTTTCGTGGTATGTTCATTAAGAGGATAGCAACACGAGTGTTATCTCAGTGCTATCCTTTCATCGCTGCAACACAGGTTAGTAAATCTAATTGAAAAGCCTGATTACGCACAAGCATGTTGCTGATTTGAAAATGATGTTTGAGTACTTTAGGAATCATTCACTTTTGCATGTGCATCACGATCATGGTATCGGAATAAGAAAACGTGGATGCATAGCACCTGTTTTCAATGACAATGACCCATGTTGAGAGTGTGGAGAGGCATCCTAAGCCATCGGATAGACGTTCGTTTCTTGTGGGATTATTTGGTAAGGAAACATGGTATATCTCTTGGAGACGTTTGAAATGAAAGAGTGGCATTTTTTGTTTGTTTTATATGTTGAGCAGTGCATCAAGGGGCTAATCCCTGCAATGTAGGAAAGCTGATGCGGGGCTGTGGTGTTTCTTACCGAGAGGTTGCCTCCCATGTATGTGATGATCGTGGTATTTATTGCTAATGTGTATGGGTTTTCCCTCTATGGAGTTTATAGAAAGGGAAATGTTGGACTACAGAACTATAAAACTATAAATGCATAGATTAGGCTTTAGGGCAGTTTGTCCTTTAGAAGCAGACTGATGCTCCTGGTCCACAAAGCCGCGAGAGTGTGCTTGTCTGTTATGAGCATGAGTTCCGGCTAGTGCCATAGCTAATGCCGGGAAGTGGTGGTCCTCGAATCTAGGGTTTTTAGGGACCAAAAAGCTAGTTTATTTCCTTTGACAAGGATCGTCAAGCCGAAATACAAAAAGAAGAACGTGCTGAGAGGGCTAGACGGCGGTTGGAAATCGTAAGTCGTTACTCTCCTCAAAGGAGTAGCCAAATATGCATAGGAGACAGTGGTCTTAGTAACCCAACTGCTGCACATAGTCCTTTAAGTGCAAGAGGAAGCGGAAGTTCTTCCTCTCTTCCACCAAGTCAACCCACTTCAAAACATCAAAACATGACAAAATGAACCTTTACACCTGTGCAACGAAAGTAATACCTAAACTTAGGGTTTGGGAGGTTTGGGAGGTTTGAATGGTATGATTTGCGTGCTGATTGTTGCTGATTTTCTGATGCACATCATGTCATAGAGTTTCGTGGTATGTTCATTAAGAGGATAGCAGCACGAGTATTATCTCGGTGCTATCCTTTCATCGCTCCAACACGGGTTAGTAAATACAATTGAAAAGCCTGATTATGCACAAGCATGTTGCTGATTTGAAAATGATGTTTGAGTACTTTAGGAATCATTCACGTTCGCATGTGCATGACGATCATGGTATCGGAATAAGAAAACCTGGACGCATAGCACCTGTTTTCAATGACAATGACCCATGTTGAGAGTGTGGAGAGGCATCCTAAGCCATAGGATAGACGTTTGTTTCTTGTGGGATTATTTGGTAAGGAAACATGGTATATCTCTTGGAGACGTTTGAAATGGAAGAGTGGCATTTTTTCGTTTGTTTTATATGTTGAGCAGTGCATCAAGGGGCTAATCCCTGCAATGTAGGAGAGCTGCTGTGGGGCTGTGGTGTTTCTTACCGAGAGGTTGCCTCCCATGTATGTGATGATCGTGGTATTTATTGCTAATGTGTATGGGTTCTCCCTCTATGGAGTTTATAGAAAGGGAAACGTTGGACTACAAAACTATAAAACTATAAATGCATAGATTAGGATTTAGGGTAGTTTGTCCTTTAGCAGCAGATGCTCCTGGTCCACAAGGCCGCGAGGGTGTGCTTGTCTGTTATGAGCATGAGGTCCGGCTAGTGCCATAGCTAGTGCCGGCAAGTGGTGGTCCTCGAAGCTAGGGTTTTTAGGGACCAAAAACCTGGTTTATTTCCTTTGACAAGGATCGTCAAGCCGAAATACAAAAAGAAGAATGTGCTGAGAGGGCTAGACGGCGGTTGGAGATCGTAAGTCGTTCCTCAAAGGAGTAGCTCAATATGCATAGGAGGCAGTGGTCTTAGTAACCCAACTACTACACATAGTCCTTTAGGTGCAGGAGGAAGCGGAATTTCTTCCTCTCTTCCACCAAGTCAACCCACTTCAAAACATCAAAACATGACAAAATGAACCTTTACACCTGTGCAACAAAAGTAATACCTAAACGTAGGGTTTGGGAGGTTTGGGATGTTTGAATGGTGTGATTTGCGTGCTGATTGTTGCTGATTTTTTGATGCACATCATGTCATAGAGTTTCGTGGTATGTTCATTAAGAGGATAGCAGCACGAGTGTTATCTCGGTGCTATCATTTCATCGCTGCAACACGGGTTAGTAAATACAATTGAAAAGCCTAATTATGCACAAGCATGTTGCTGATTTGAAAATGATGTTTGAGTACTTTAGGAATCATTCACTTTTGCATGTGCATGACGATCATGGTATCGGAATAAGAAAACGTGGATGCATAGCACCTGTTTTCAATGACAATGACCCATGTTGAGAGTGTGGAGAGGCATCCTAAGCCATAGGATAGACGTTCGTTTCTTGTGGGATTATTTGGTAAGTAAACATGGTATATCTCTTGGAGAGGTTTGAAATGGAAGAGTGGCATTTTTTCGTTGGTTTTATATGTTGAGCAGTGCATCAAGGGGCTAATCCCTGCAATGTAGGAGAGCTACTGTGGGGCTATGGTGTTTCTTACCGAGAGGTTGGCTCCCATGTCTGTGATGATCCTGGTATTTATTGCTAATGTGTACAGGTTCTCCCTCTATGGAGTGTATAAAAAGGGAAACGTTGGACTACAAAACTACAAAACTATAAATGCATAGATTAGGCTTTAGGGCAGTTTGTCCTTTAGCAGCAGACTGACACTCCTGGTCAACAAGGCCGCGAGGGTGTGCTTGTCTGTTATAAGCATGAGGTCGGGCTAGTGCCATAGCTAGTGCCGGCAAGTGGTGCTCCTCGAATCTATGGTTTTTAGGGACCAAAAACCTGGTTTATTTCCTTTGACAAGGATCGTCAAGCCGAAATACAAAAAGAAGAACGTGCTGAGAGGGCTAGACGGCGGTTGGAGATCGTAAGTCGTTACTCTCCTCAAAGGAGTAGCGCAATATGCATAGGAGGCAGTGGTCTTAGTAACCCAACTGCTGCACATAGTCCTTTAGGTGCAGGAGGAAGCGGAAGTTCTTCCTCTTTTCCACCAAGTCAACTCACTTCAAAACATCAAAACATGACAAAATGAACCTTTACACCTGTGCAACGAAAGTAATACCTAAACGTAGGGTTTGGGAGGTTTGGGAGGTTTGAATGGTGGGGTTGTGATTCCATCAGTTCAAACTCCTATTGTTAATCCGATTGTCGCCATGGCACAAACCATTGCAATTCCTGCAGGGACACCGGATCTACCAGCTTTAGGAGTTCCTTTGCTCATTTTTAATGGGTTAGCCGAAGAAGATGCAGAGTTTCACATTTGTGAATTCCAAGGATTAATGTTTAATTATCGCATCCAAGATGAGGGACATCTTATGATGTTCTTTAACATGACATTAAAAGGAAGGGCTGCAGTATGGTATCATAGCATAGAGACTAGAACCATAACCACAATCGACCAATTTTATGCAGCTTTCCGAGGAAAATATGTCCCTGGAAGAGGTAGCCAATATCGATTGCATGTTTTGAATGTAACACGCCAAGATCTCCATGAGAATGTGAAAGCCTATGCCAAGAAGCTTAAGGAAGTGTTTCGTAAGTTTCAAACTTACATTCCCATTCAGTTGGCTACCCAATTGCAATACTCCTTGCATGGATTGGATTTCAATATTCAGGTACAATTGAGCAGTGTGGCTTTGGCTGATATAGACACCGCCATCATGGGGCAGAAGGAGTAGAGTCATGATTACAAATGGCCTACTCCTCTCGAATAAATCTTAATGCGAGTCTAGTCCTGGATGAAATCTACCATTGTTAAATGGAAGTCAAGGGATGCCTATGAATAACCCTAACGGGAGAGGAAGCATGGTTCAAAATATACCTTTATTGCTAGCTCCTCCCAGTGTGACTATGCCTATGGCTAGTCAGTTGGCTCCACCAAATGTTGAAGGCCAAGTTTTGAATCCTTATGTTGTTCCTGTGAGTCAACAACCAGTGTCCAATCAAATTATTAGGCCAATGGAATGACAGATAGATAATCAAGGCTATGAGTCGAGTGTCTCGAATGTCCTTGGCAAAGTTAAGGATATGATGAAGTACTACACCGATATGATTTCTGAACAATATCGACAAATAGCTGTTGATGTCAATTTCTTGAAGAAGTAGTAGAATCTGATATGGAGTCGATGCCCTGAAGAGGGTGGACCCTCAAGATTCACCTGTAAGTGGTGTGGCGGACAACATTTCCCTAGAAACTGTCCAGATTTTAAATGTGATATTTGTGGGAAGTTGGGCCATTTAGCCGCTATCTGCTGGAATAAGACTAGTTCCCTCCAACAAGGGAGTAAATAGCCAGGTCCAGTTACTCATAGAGCGCAAGGTAATAACCTCCAGCAAAATGATGGACCAAGACAAATACCGCAAAGGGGAAAGACCACTATAGAAGAGTTGCCACAAGGCAATGGAGTCAGCCTTATTGAGGCTGTATGCGTCAATGGCACTGAAACCTCTAACCTACGAGCCGTGACAAGAGGCCAAAAGGCTAAAGAGGGTTATAAAAATAATGCAAAACCGGCCGAGGGAAACCCTAAGCAAGGGGATAAGGGAACGAAGTCCTGAATCCTGGCGTGGAAGGTGGACCTCTAAGACCTGTTGACAAAAAACTCGATCCTAAGAAGGATGAGGAAGTGTCAAGAAAGAATGCAAGAGCTAAAAAAGAAGCACCAAAGCTGGTCTCGAGACCAAAAGAAAGGATCGGGCGAGAAAAGAGAGCTTTGGCTACCTATCATGATTTTGATTTAGCAAGTTCTCTTTGCGAAGTCAAACCAGATGTAAACCTCTTACAGTTCATTAAATTATCCCCAGGAGTATGCAAGGAATTCAAGAAGATCCTTCGTATTGGGTATATTGTAGAACCTTTGGGCATAGCACGAGTAGGGGAAGATTGGTTTGATCATGCTGAAAAGAATTGCCCTAGGGTTCCAGCATACGTGGATGGAATATTAGTGGAACATGCTATCATAGACACTAGGTCCTCCGTCAATATCATGAGTTTAGAGTTGATGGAGAGGTTGGGTCTAGGCATCCAAAAAGATAGCTCCACCCTTCTTAGAATGGTTGATGATAGTCTAAGACAACCAAAAGGTTACGTCACTAAAGTTCATGTTACAGTTGCAAGTGCAGAATGTTTCCTGGACTTTAGGGTGATAAGATTTGCAGGACGTCCTAGCTATCGAGTCTTGCTAGGTAGGCCTTGGATCTTACGAACAGATTGTCAAGTCGATATACCTGTCGATAGAGCGGTTCTAGGTAGAGGTGCTAATCGAGTGATAGTCGATGCTTACCCTGAGTCTCCTCAGAGCGAGAGAGCTGTGTTATCCTCTACTGAATTAGAAATAGCAGATGATCCATCTAGTAGTGAGACATCATCTAGTGATGAATCTAAAGAGAGGTCCATTATAGAGGATATTTATCAGATAACTCTAAATGAGCTGATAGAGTCGCAAGATAGGATAAGAGACGTGGATGTGATTGAGTTGGACCTTGGCACGCCGAATGATTCGCGACCAATTAAATTAGGTTTCATGCTCAATTTAGCAGAAAGGGAGGACTATGTGTCCTTGATTCAAGAATTCCGCGACATCTTTGCTGGGAGTTATGACGAGCTGAGAGGCATTCCTCCAAGCCTAGTTGTTCATACTATTCTTGTAAAAGAAGGCAGTCATCCTATGCATCAAAAAGTAAGTCATATACCTTTTGAATTGAGGGACGGGCTGTTTGAGGAGTTACAGAAGTTACGAAAAGCTGGTTTAATTTTTCCTCACTACAAGATATAGACCTTATACCGACGTTTAAAGCGACGATAAAATAAACAACAAAATGTGCCCCCGTCGTTGCAAAAAGCGTTGTCGTGCTGCTGTGCATCCGAGTCGTATACACCTCCATTTCTTTTTTTGTGCATTTGTGTTATTTTCTACGTGTGATTCATTGTGTGTGAGATGCATTATGATAATCCACACCCAATGTATATATTCCGTTAGTATGTGTGTATGATTTTGTTTGGATGCATGATGTGTGTGTGTCAGAAAAATATAAAAAACTGATGCCAAAGAGTAATATTATGTTGTCAATTACAATCATGAATTCCAAGAAAAGTGCAGGATATCGTGGAACCGAAGGAAGGCTCGGGAATTCGCTGTGGATGCTGCGATGAAGTGGTTAGCTGTTCATCATTTGGAGCTCATGCTGAATGTGGAGAAGGTTGAGGCAGGAGAATTTTGAAACTCTCTCACGTCAGAAGTGCTCGAGAAATGATTTTGGAGTATGGAGTGGATACATTGGCTGAGGTTCTTCTTGAAGGTTTCTCGCGCGTCAAGAAATGTACTAATGACGGTCGTGCTCTAATGTCATTAGACCTTCAGGTTTTGATAAATGGATTGAGGCATCTAGCTCCACACAGGCTTGTCGTAAGTCTGCATGTCGTTGAGGCTTTATTAAGGCATTTTATCTTCCTGAGCCTGAATACATTCACTGGATTTGTGCTCATTTGGAGTACACGAAGACCCAAGTGACAAATCTAATAAACTTAGTTGCTCTTTTAAGTAACTGGAAGAGGGAAAAACGGGAGCTGGCTGCTGGAATTTTGGAGGGAAAAGCGAGAGGGATAAGCGCTGGTTGTCATTGTTGATGTCATCGACCAGAGTAGGTTAGACACCAGAAATATTTAGTTTATTGGTTTTTTTTAGAGAAAGCGGTTTCTCTCCCATGGGATCAACAGGAAAAAGCTAGTAAGGGGGAAACTAATTTGGGTTTTGAACCGCTTTTGGAGGGAAATTGCAAGAGGAAAGCAGGTCGTTTTTGGGGGCGATGAAGGAATTCATCCACAGGAGAAAAAACGAAGAGAAGGGAAATAATTTGAAGGTTTTCCTGGAGGGAACAGAACAATGCAAATCGAATCGTTCTGAGTTAATAATAAGCAATCGACAGAGGAGGTCAGGTAACAAAACCATAGTGATCACTCACGGGTGTAGCAAGGGATCTGGGACGAGCTCTCGCGGTGGAATAGGCTGCTAGTGAGCAGAAGGAGAGAGCTCGAAGAATTGTTGTGAAAAACTGTTATCTAAGATGTGAAGACCAGAAGGATGCGTCAAATCAAAAGGACAAACGTCGAAATTCTGATCCAAAGATGTGATGAGAAGATGGTGCGATCCGAAGAAAGGCGATGAAAGCTAATGAAGATCAACCATCTCTGCAGATAAGGGAGCCCAAAGGTCCAGCCAATACAGAACTATGCATAGATCTCTTATGACAATACCGTAGGCAATCACAAAGAAGGAAAATTTAGTACCCCAGGATAGGAGTACACAGAGCCTTGTGGAAGTCATGGAGGTGAACATGAAGGAGGCACAATCACCAGCTCAAAGCTATGGGAGATGGACAGCTTGCTGCCTATAGCTTCATCCCATGACAATCGTTTGGAGGAATACTGCTCAGTGCTTTCCCAACTCTTACATTTACTGGATCCTGGTTTTGTAGTAAGTAATGCGCAAGTCAATCGAGATTTGAGGTCTTGGCAGGTGAACCGTCACGTTGCTTTTGATAGGCCAAGTGTGGCTCCATTGGATCCTGCTCTACGTGTGAGTTCTCTTCCAGCTCACAGTATCACCCCATACCGTTTAGACAACATATACCGTCCAGACTCTGAGTTACATAAATCAGATTCGTGCAATCAGACCTGGTTCTCCGATAGTCACTATATTGTCTCTGGTTCAGCTAATCCTACAAATCACATTTTTGACATAAGATACAATACTAAAGAGCCCTCACAGAGCATCAAAGCACATCACAAGCGAGATTTTTTTTAAAGGCTGACTGGCATCACAGTCTTCCACTCCTTGTTTCAATATCTTCCAACTTGAAAATTGGTTTGAACAGATCTGCCGCCTGGCTTCGAGAAAGTGAAAATTGAGCGCGGAGACATGTCTTTCGATGCGTATGTTATTGGTGAAGCAACAGCTCCAGGTGTTGTTGTCCTCCAAGAGTGGTGAGGAGTGGACTATTAAATCAAAATCCATGCTGCTACAATTGCTACCAAAGGCTACCGATCCCTGTTTCCAGACTTGTACCGTGGAAAGCTGGGTCTAGATGTAGAAGAGGCACAACACTTGATGGATAACTTGGATTGAGCAGGTGCAGTCAAGGATGTAGCTGATTCTGTAAATTGGCTCAAGGAGAACGGGTTCCCTAAGATTGGAGTAACAGAATTCTGTATGGGAGGATCTTTTTCACTAGCAAGTGCTGTACTGGTGCCTGGAATTGATGCAGTGGTGCCCTTTTATGGTACTCCATCCACTGAGTTTGTAGATGTTTTAAAGGTGTAAGTCCTAATGCAGGCACACTTCAGTGAGCTAGACAACATTGCGGACTTATGTTGATCATCCACAGCCATCACTGTTGGTCCTAAAAGAGCTTAAGAGCTGCACAATTCAGTGGACTTCAGGCACTGACACACTAGGAGCTTTAGTGAATGCGACATTGTTTGACCCAGAGAAACATTTCGATGAACTAATTCCTGTGGTGGTGAAAAAGCAACGCGGGAGCAGTTTCCTACAGTCTTTGTTGGTGGCTGCATGCATTGCTGCTATGCCTATTCTAAAGAGGATCCCACTTCTGTATTGTGGGGCTATTTTGCTTTCATAGCCATTAAGAGTTTACTTGAAAACCAAACTCATACACTTATTGTAAAGCAGTGGACAGATTGTCATGCTTCGTTATTTATTTTGAGTCTCCTTTTGTAATGTACTTGACAGGCAATATAATGATCTTGGCATAAAAAATTGAGTTATTGAGATCTTCTTGTTAGCCTCTTACCTTGCTATATGTTGAACCCCGTGTTTTGTAGCCTTTGCATGAACTCTACGACAGCGTCGTTATTGAAGATGCCATAGAAACATCGCTATTGGCGTTGCTATATGCGTCGCTATATGCATATGCGATGCATATAGCGACGCAACCAGTCAATTTGCGACGCACATAGCGACGCCAATAGCGACGAAACCAAGAAATTTGTGACGCAAATAGGGATGGTAATAGGGGAAAAAAAAATTTGTGGCAAGGCAGCTTGTGTGCTGTATGAGAGCCATACAAAATAGTTTCTGCACTACTGCATACAAAGCACTTGCAAACAAAAAGAATATATACTAAAATCATAAAACTGATACATGAAATAAATACATGATCGCATAAAATGCGATTGGTACATTCATGAAAGGATATCACTAATACATAGAAAATGTCTACATAGATCAGGCGACTAAAAACTAAAGGTGTGTGAGCTCCAAGGATCCAAGGGCGAGCTACAAATCCTCGTCCCCCGAAAGCTTGTCCCGCCACAAAGGAGCATCGAACGGATTCTACAGAAAAAGAAACCACACATCAATCCACCATACAATAATGCATTCAAATATCTCATGATAACTACGGACAAGAAAGATGAGTGACTTACAGGGCTGCCGCATCTAAACAATCGGTCGATCAATGCATTGAGACCGTGCCTCTCTGCATATTGAGTCTCAAGGCCTTGCAGATTGTGATTTGTAATGGAGTGCTGCAAAGAAAAAAAATGCTAACTGTTAGAAACATGATTGTCAGTACAAAGAATATTTCAAAAAAACAAACAAGTAAAACAAAAGAGAAACTTACAAAGTCCTCAAAATATGTCCTGTGGCCGCCACTCCCAAGATGATGGACCACTCCGGCCTCGAGTCGTGCCCTCGCCGCCTCCCGCTCCTGACTCCAACGTCCTGGCAAATCTGTAGCCTCCTCCCTCAGTCACCGCCATACCTCTGCATCTAACCACTCGGGCTTTGCAGCCCCACTCTTGATTGCCTTGTGTGCATCAGATCGTCTATGTGACATGTATGCATGCACGCAATCCATAATCCAGCCCGTAGAGAATCTATCTATTGTGGTTGGCACTGGAAACTCCTCGTGCAAGGATGCTACTATGTAGTCCTTGCTCCCCTCTGGTATATTCTTCCAATGATCCAGGACGTTGTGCCGAAAAACTTGTTGGCACAACTCTCTCATGCGAGCCATCACACTCCTCCCCTCATCATTCATAATGATGGCTCCTGACCTACTATCAACCAGATATCCATAACCCCTAGGAGTCTGCCTAAGATGGATCCTCTCCCATCTCCGTCTACGCTCCTGGCCATATCCAGGAGACTCCTCTACATCTGTTGTACCGACGGGGGTAACCTCTCTCGGAGTGCCACTCAAAGGGGTGCCACTCAAAGGGGTGCCACCTATTGACGGCTGCACAAAATCCGGAGTAACTGGAGTAGACGTCCCCACAGGTATGACAAATCCTGGAGGTGACGCAGCTCCAGTTGAACGACGAGACGGAGACATCACATCCGTGTTTCCACAGCAGCATCCCCCTGATCTCGATGCAGACCCTCCCTCTAGCCCAAGTCGTGAGCGTCGAGATCGTCTGCTCAAAGCTGAAGCATCTGATCATGCTGAAGCAGATCTAGTAGAGCGCCCTGACGAAGAATGAGACAGCTCCTGGTTTGCCATCTCTCTGAATCTCACGAGCTGGTCTAGAGACATGCGTGTCATTATGTCCTAAAACTCCTCATTGCTCATCCCTCGACTCATCTTGAAAATATCACATACACAGATAAAAAATCCCTCTTAAAATATCATTTTTTAAAAATCCCTCTTAAAATGCATATCTTATGTACCTTTATGGAAGATCTAAACAACGAATTAAGTAATACAATTCTCCAAGAATGAAGTATCCTATGGTCCCATGTTAATCTCCTGACACAACTTTGCATACACTGGAAGGTCGATAGACATGTCACCACAAAAAAATGAGTCTGCCTCGTTCTCAAAAAATTCTTGGACTCCTGTATTTCCATCATTGTTAGCCGATGCAGGCTCCAAGCTTGCGGCAGCCTCCACCCCTTGTAATATCAACCCCTCTATTTGTATATTATCTTCATCTATGCCCGGAACATCGCTTTGATCATATACTCTCGCACTTCGAGGAGTTGAAGGTATAACATACCACCATCGAGGTTGTCGGGGGTTTGGATAGAAGATTACCTATTCACAAACATGTACAAAGCAAGTTCAAACCATTGTGACATAAACCATGTTGTATTACAATTAGCAAGTAAATGACTCTATGCACATGTTCACAATGGGCCGGCAACACAAAGGTGTCACACAAATCCATCCATTTGTTTTTGGAATCTATTTCGAGAAATCCAGATGGACCTCGTCGAACTATTGCTCCAGCTCCTTCAAGTACCACTTTGAACCACTGCACATCGAATAGTATCATGGAGAAGCTACGATAATCCACCGTAATAATACTTTGCAAATTCCCAAAATACTCCATCTCATCCACAACCGTGTTCAGATCCATTGCTCGTCGCTGGCTCTCTTGCTCAAACCTTGGCATGACACCACAGTCCATTGTGGAGCGCATTTTGTCAATACGCTCCACGCGAAAATGCCGTCCGCGCGACCTCGCTGCACTATATATTTTGTACTGTACATTGAAACACTCAAATTAGATTATGCATATAAAGTTTAGATACGACATATTCTAAACCCCTCATCATCTTTGGACTACATCCCCTCGAGAACTCCCACCCCTCCATTGAGACCTCTGTCCTTTCGCTGGATAATCCAGTTGCTGACATGCTATCTAGAGCGAGATATGAGGATGAGGAGTCAATGCTTGCAGAAGATGATGAGACAGAGTTTGTAGCTTCTATCCTTGTTCATGATTGTCATGTATCTACTGTTGAAGCCTTTATTGAAGAACTTTATGTTGATGAGTGGTTGCAAATTGGATAGTATCTAAGTTTATTGACTCGAAGAGCTGATTGGACAGATGATGAATTCAAGAAAATCAGAAGGAAGGCTTATGGGTATTTCTTGAAAGATGGTTTTCTTTGGAAGCATCCAAAGAAGAGAGGCGGCTTGCCCTTGAGAGTAGTTTGTGATGTAGCGATGCGGATACAGATTATGCGAGAGTTTCATGAGAGCTCATGGGCTGGACATAGAGGTGTGTGGGCTACCTATGAGAAAATCAAAGAAAGATATTGGTGGAAAGGGATGTATAAAGATGTTTCTCACTTTGTAGAGACTTGCAGGGACTGCCAGCTTTACTCTTTAGTGTGACATTGTGATGAGTTGCATCCGACTTATCTACTATGTATGCATTATAAGTGGGTGGTAGACTTGGTTACTTTGCCAATGGGACTTTGGCAGATGAGATATCTTGTCTTGGCTAGGGAGGATCTTACAAACTATGTTGAAGGAAGATCTTTGCGGACAAAGACCACCACTACTATATGTAAATTCTTTTTGGAAGAAATATGTTGCAGGTATGGATGTATAGGCAAGATTACAGCTGATCATGGAGAGCTAGATGCAGATGAAGCTAGAGAATTTTTCTCATGGCTTGGGATTAAATTGGCTCTTACTACTGCCTATAATCCAGAGGGAAATGGCAAGAGTGAAAGAGGGCATCCGTCGATAGTTAAAGCATTGGCAAAAGCTTGTAGAGGTCGGATTGGGGATTGGCCGAGATTACTACCTTTTGCGTTGTGGGCTGATCACTCTACACATAGTGTGACTACTGGATACATGCCTGCAGAGTTGATGTATGGGCAAAAACCTGTCATGCCTACAAAAATTTGTGCTCTCACTTGGAGTGTTCTTCCGTGGCATGAGAATTTATCAAGGGAGATGCTTCTAGCTCTTCGGATTCGTCAACTAGAGAGAAGAACAGAAGATGTGCAGCTAGCAGTTGATTGTTTGAAGGCAGCCCGACTCAGAAACAAGGACAGGTTTGATTTAAGGCATCGCTTGAGGCCTAGAGCCATAAAAGAAGGAGATTGGGTTCTAGTCTACAACAGTAGTTTAGAGAATCAGCATAGTAGCATGAGAAAAATGGTTAAAAGATGGTTTGGACCGTATGAGGTGAAACAGGTTTTTGACAATGGTACCTATGAGTTGGCTGAATTAGATGGAACAGTATTGAGGGTGCCCATTGCTGGAAAACGAGTCAAGATTTTCAAGAGAAGAGAAGATGAAGAATATGCACTTGAAGCGTTGACAAAAGAAGAGCAGGTAGAAGAAAGTCAAGCAGAAGAAGTAGAGAATATGGATGATGAAGCTGATGGAGAAATAGGTCTACTAGAAACAGAAGATGGACTTGACCTGTTTGTGGATTTGAATGATCCTGGATAGTTGGCTCATCCGGAGGATGCGCAGGTTTAGAGGGGGTGGATGTCGTGCTGCTGTGCATCCGAGTCGTATACACCTCCATTTCTTTTGTTGTGTATTTGTGTTATTTTCTACGTGTGATTCATTGTGTGTGAGATGCATTATGATAATCCTCATCCAATGTATATATTCCGTTAGTGTGTGTGTATGATTTTGTTTGGATGCATGATGTGTGTGCGTCAGAAAAATATAAAAAACTGATGCCAAAGAGTAATATTATGTTGTCAATTTACAATCATGAATTCCAAGAAAAGTGCAGGATATCGTGGAACCGAAGGAAGGCTCGGGAATTCGCTGTGGATGCTGCAATGAAGTGGTTAGCTGTTCATCATTTGGAGCTCATGTTGAATGTGGAGAAGGTTGAGGCAGGAGAATTTTGAAACTCTCTCACCTCAGAAGTGCTCGAGAAATGGTTTTGGAGTATGGAGTGGATACATTGGCTGAGGTTCTACTTGAAGGTTTCTCGCGCGTCAAGAAATGTACTAATGACGGTCGTGCTCTAATGTCATTAGACCTTCAGGTTTTGATAAATGGATTGAGGCATCTAGCTCCACACAGGCTTGTTGTAAATCTGCATGTCGTTGAGGCTTTATTAAGGCATTTTATCTTCCTGAGCCTGAATACATTCACTGGATTTGTGCTCATCTGGAGTACACGAAGACCTAAGTGACAAATCTAATAAACTTAGTTGCTCTTTTAAATAACTGGAAGAGGGAAAAACGGGAGCTGGCTGCTGGAATTTTGGAGGGAAAAGCGAGAGGGATAAGCGCTGGTTGTCATTGTTGATGTCATCGACCAGAGCAAGTCAGACACCAGAAATATTTAGTTTATTGGTTTTTTTTAGAGGAAGCGGTTTCTCTCCCATGGGATCAACAGGAAAAAGCTAGTAAGGGGGAAACTAATTTGGGTTTTGAACCGCTTTTGGAGGGAAAAAGCAAGAGGAAAGCAGGTCGTTTTTGGGGGCGATGAAGGAATTCATCCACGGGAGAAAAAACGAAGAGGAGAAGGGAAATAATTTGGGAGTTTTCCAGGAGGGAACAGAACAATGCAAATCGAATCGTTCTGAGTTAATAATAAGCAATCGACAGAGGAGGTCAGGTAACAAAACCATAGTGATCACTCACGGGTGTAGCAAGGGATCTGGGACGAGCTCTCGCGGTGGAATAGGCTGCTAGTGAACAGAAGGAGAGAGCTCGGAGAATTGTTGTGAAAAACTGTTATCTAAGATGTGAAGACCAGAAGGATGCATCAAATCAAAAGGACAAACGTCGAAATTCTGATGCGAAGATGGTGATGAGAAGATGGTGCGATCCGAAGAAAGGCGATGAAAGCTAATGAAGATCAAGCATCTCTACAGATAGGGGAGCCCAAAGGTCCAGCCAATAGAGAAGTATGCATAGATCTCTTATGACAATACCGGAGGCAATCACAAAGCAGGAAAAATTAGTACCCCAGGATAGGAGTACACAGAGCCTTGTGGAAGTCATGGAGGTGAACATGAAGGAGGCACAATCACCAGCTCAAAGCTATGGGAGACGGACAGCTTTTTGCCTATAGCTTCATCCCATGACAGTCGTTTGGAGGAATACTGCTCAGTGCTTTCCCAACTCTTAAATTTACTGGATCCTGGTTTTGCAGTAAGTAATGCGCAAGTCAATCGCGATTTGAGGTCTTGGCAGGTGAACCGTCACGTTGCTTTTGATAGGCCAAGTGTGGCTCCATTGGATCCTGCTCTAGGTGTGAGTTCTCTTCCAGCTCACAATATCGCCCCATACCGTTTAGACAGCATATACCGTCCAGACTCTAAGTTACATAAATCAGATTCGTGCAATCAGACGTGGTTCTTCGATCGTCACTGTATTGTCTCCAGTTCAGCTAATCCTACAAATCACATTTTTGACATAAGATACAATACTAAAGAGCCCTCACAGAGCATCAAAGCACATCACAAACGAGATTTTTTTTAAAGGCTGACTGGCATCACAGTCTTCCACTCCTTGTTTCAATATCTTCCAACCTGAATATTGGTTTGAACAGATCTGCCGCCTGGCTTCGAGAAAGTGAAAATTGAGTGCGGAGACAGGTCTTTCGATGCGTATGTTATTGGTGAAGCAACAGCTCCAGGTGTTGTTGTCCTCCAAGAGTGGTGGGGAGTGAACTATTAAATCAAAATCCATGCTGCTACAATTGCTACCAAAGGCTACCGATCCCTGTTTCCAGACGTGTACCGTGGAAAGCTGGGTCTGGATGTAGAAGAGGCACAACACTTGATGGATAACTTGGACTGACCAGGTGCAGTCAAGGATATAGCTGATTCTGTAAATTGGCTCAAGGAGAACGGGTTTCGTAAGATTGGAGTAACAGAATTTGGTATGGGAGGAGCTTTTTCACTAGCAAGTGCTCTACTGGTGCCTGGAGTTGATGCAGTGGTGTCCTTTTATGGTACTCCATCCACTGAGTTTGCAGATGTTTTAAAGGTGTAAGTACTAATGCAGGCACACTTCAGTGAGCTGGACAACAAGCAGACTTCTGTTGATAATCCACAACCATCACTGTTGGTCCTAAAAGAGCTTAAGAGCTGCACAATTCAGTTGACTTCAGGCACTGACACACTAGAAGCTTTAGTGAATGCGACATTGTTTGACCCAGAGAAACATTTCGATGAACTAATCCCTATGGTGGTGAAAAAGCAACGCGGGAGCTGTTTCCTGCAGTCTTTGTTGGTGGCTGCATGCATTGCTGCTATGCCTATTCTAAAGAGGATCCCACTTCTGTATTGTGCGGCTATTTTGCTTTCATAGCCATTGAGAGTTTACTTGAAAACCAAGCTCATACACTTACTGTAAAGCAGTGGACAGATTGTCATGCTTCGTTATTTATTTTGACTCTCCTTTTGTAATGTACTTGACAAGCAATATAATGATCTTGGCATAAAAAATTGAGTTATTGAGATCTTCTTGTTAGCCTCTTACCTTGCTGTATGTTGAACCCCGTGTTCTGCAGCCTTTGCATGAACTCTACGATAGCGTTGTTATTGAAGATGCCATAGAAACGTCGCTACTGGCGTCGCTATACGCATATAGCGACGCAACCAGTCAATTTGCGACGCACATAGCGATGCCAATAGCGACAAAACTAGTAAATTTGCGATGCAAATAGTGACGGTAACAGGGGAAAAAAAATTTTGTGGTAGGGCAGCTTGTGTGCTGTATGAGAGCCATACAAAATAGTTTCTGCACTACTGCATACAAAGCACTTGCAAACAAAAAGAATATATACTAAAATCATAAAACTGATACATGAAATAAATACATGATCGCATAAAATGCGATTGGTACAATCATGAAAGGATATCACTAATACATAGAAAATGTCTACATAGATTAGGCGATTAAAAACTAAAGGTGTGTGAGCTCCAAGGATCCAAGGGCGAGCTACAAATCCTCGTCCCCCGAAAGCTTGTTCTGCTGCAAAGGAGCATCGAACGGATTCTACAGAAAAAGAAACCACACATCAATCCACCATACAATAATGCATTCAAATATCTCATGATAACTACGGACAAGAAAGATGAGTGACTTATAGAGCTGCCGCGTCTATACAATCGGTCGATCAATGCATTGACATCGTGCCTCTCTGCATATTGAGTCTCAAGGCCTTGCGGATCGTGATTTGTAATGGAGTGCTGCAAAGAAAAAAAATGCTAACTGTTAGAAACATGATTGTCAGTACAAAGAATATTTCAAAAAAACAAACAAGTAAAACAAAAGAGAAACTTACAAACTCCTCCAAATATGTCCTGTGGCCGCCACTCCCAAGATGATGGACCACTCTGGCCTCGAGTTGTGCCCTTGCCGCCTCCCACTGCTGACTCCAACGTCCTCGCGAATCTATAGCCTCCTCCCTCAGTCGGCGCCAGTCGTCTGCATCTAACCACTCGGGCTTTGCAGCCCCACTCTTGATTGCCTTGCGTGCATCAGATCGTCTATGTGACATGTATGCATACATGCAATCCATAATCCAGTCCGTAGAGAATCTATCTATTATGGCTGGCACCGGAAACTCCTCGTGCAAGGATGCTACTATGTAGTCCTTGCTCCCCTCTTGTATATTCTTCCAATGATCCAGGACGTTGTGCCGAAAAACTTGTTGGCACAACTCTCTCATGCGAGCCATCACACTCCTCCCCTCATCATTCATGATGATGGTTCCTGACCTACTATCAACCAGATATCCATAACCCCTAGGAGTCTGCCTAAGATGGATCCTCTCCCATCTCCGTCTACGCTCCTGGGCATACCCAGGAGACTCCTCTACATCCGGTGTACCGACGGGGGTAACCTCTCTCGGAGTGGCACTCAAAGGGGTGCCACCAAAAGGGGTGCCACCTATTGACGACTGCGCAAAATCCGGAGTAACTGGAGTAGACGTCCCCACAGGTATGACAAATCCTGGAGGTGACACAGCTCCAGCTGAACGACGAGACGGAGACATCACATCCATGTCTCCACAGCAGCATCCCCCTGATCCTGATGTAGACCCTCCCTCTGGCCCAAGTCGTGAGCGTCGAGATCGTCTACTCGAAGCTGAAGCATCTGATCATGCTGAAGCAGATCTAGTAGAGCGCCCTGACGAAGAATGAGATAGCTCTTGGTCTGCCATCTCTCTGAATCTCACGAGCTGGTCTGGAGACATGCATGTCATCATGTCCTGAAACTCCTCATTGCTCATCCCTCAACTCATCCTGAAAATATCACCTCCATAGATAAAAAATCCCTCTTAAAATATCATTTTTAAAAAATCCCTCTTAAAATGCATATCTTATGTACCTTTATGGAAGATCTAAACAACGAATTGAGTAATACAATTCTCCAAGAATGAAGTATCCTATGGTCCCATGTTAATCTCCTGACACAACTCTGCATACACTGGAAGGTCGATAGACATGTCACCACAAAAGAATGAGTCTGCCTCATTCTCAAAAAATTCTTGGACTCCTGTATTTCCATCATTGTTAGCCGATGCGGGCTCCAAGCTTGCGGCAGCCTCCACCCCTTGTAATATCAACCCCTCTATTTGCATATTATCTTCATCTATGCCCGGAACATCGCTTTGATCATATACTCTCGCACTTCGAGGAGTTGAAGGTATAACATACCACCATTGAGGTTGTCGGGGGTTTGGATAGAAGATCACCTGTTCACAAACACGTACAAAGCAAGTTCAAACCATTGTGACATAAACCATGTTGTATTACAATTAGCAAGTAAATGACTCTATGCACCTGTTCACAATGGGCCGGCAATACAAAGGTGTCGCACAAATCCATCCATTTGTTTTTGGAATCTATTTCGAGAAATGCAGATGGACCTCGTCGAACTATTGCTCCAGCTCCTCCAAGTACCACTTTGAACCACTGCACATCGAATAGTATCATGGAGAAGCTACGATAATCCACCGTAATAATACTTTGCAAGTTCCCAAAATACTCCATCTCATCCACAACCGTGTTCGGATCTGTTGCTCGTCGCCGGCTCTCTTGCTCAAACCTTGGCATGACACCACAGTCCATTGTGGAGCGTATTTTGTCATTACGCTCCACGCGAAAATGCCGTCCGCGCGACCACGCTGCACTATATATTTTGTACTGTACATTGAAACACTCAAATTAGATTATGCATATAAAATTTAGATACGATATATTCTAAACCCCTCATCACCTTTGGACTACATCCCCTCGAGAACTCCCACTCCTCCATTGAGACCTCTGTCCCTTCGCTAGATGCTGCGGTCAAGGCTCCATGCAACCATCGTGTTGACATAAACCGCGGCATCTCCTCCATGTCTTCGGAATATCGAATCGGTTGATGATGCATACTGCGTCAGAATTCAGCTCGCGCTTCCTCTCGATCTTGCCTTGCAATCTGGTACTTGGCGAGCCACGTCTCCATGGAGGCATGGTGCAACATACAAAAGCGATTCACCTTCTCTTCCATTGAGGCATCTATTCTTTTTTCTACCCCATTTCCAACCATCACATCTCCAGTCAGTCTATCATCGTCCTTCAGCGTCCATAGCATTTCATTGTCTGGTTCCACCGTTGGTAGCCATTGTGAGATATGCACAAATGCCTCTGACACCAACCAACCTTCCGCCATGCTACCTTCTGGCTGAGCTCGTTGTCGCACAAAGCCTTTCAGGGTTTTCATGAAGCACTCCAGGAAGAACATCCATCGCGTATGGACAGGTCCAACAATCTCCACTTCGTCCACAAGATGCACAAGAAGGTGGACTTGTATCGTGAGCATACTAGTGGGCAGATATTTCTCAAAGAGACAGACCGTCTCCACTACTCCCCGCCTCGCGGATTCAATAGAGGACGTCTTAATCTCTTTCTGTGAGATCCATTGCACCAAAGTCAACAACTTGTAAATGGCCCCGCGAATTTCTGGAGTAAGGCATCCTACAATCGTGATCGGTACGACAAACTGCCACAAGTGAGAAAGCATTATGAATAATGGCGACTTTTCAAATTGCAAAATGCCCATGCTAATTACAATCCATTCTGTTCACAAACCTAACATATCTAATGCCAATCATGGGATTTTAGCCCCGACAATTAGTCATCTTTAGAAAATGCAAACCTGAGAGAACGCATCATACCTGTCAGAGTGCGGATAGACTTGATTACTTGCTTCACAATGCGCTCTTCTTTGGTGGACAAAATCCAAGGAGCGCGAGGAAGCTGCACTCCCACTTCAGCACTCGATTGCGGCGGCCAAAGTGCCTCCATCTTACCTACCTCCTTCAAATCCATTCGTGACCCTATAGTGTCTCTCTTTCCTGTGATGTGGTCCCATAGCAAGCTGCCCACATTCTTGAAAATATACATGGGATCCAACAAGTGGTTGACCTATAAGTGGATCCAATATGGCAACTCATAGAAAACTGAGAACCGTCGCATTTCATTTGAATATGATTCTGGATTTACCATTTTGAGCTCGTACCAGCTTGCAGCGTTCATATGTGTTGGAGGTCATCCAAGAAAACCTTCCCTGAGTGCATGATCCTCCAGCAAGAAAGCGGCGTGTCCTTGATATACTATCTTCTTCATGGTTCGTGACCTTTGGGAGTCTAACTGTGGCCCACACAATGGACATGCATGATAACCTGAGGTAACCAGACCTGTAAGGCGAGCCACGACCTAGTGAATAATTGATTAAATGAGATAAAATATAGATATTACCAGCGAGAACGGAGGTCTGCTCACCTGAGCACTCTCCCAATCCCGGAAAGTCATGCATCGTCCACATGAGAATGGCTCAAATGTTGGCTGACCGCCGACCATCGCGCTTGCTCATATCTTGCACAGTGACCCCCTTCTCCCACAAAATCTTAAGCTCATCGACTAATGGACGAAGATACACGTCCATATTTTTTACTTTGTAGCGGCTTGGGACGAGCAGGCTAAGGATGAGATGTCCTTTCTTCGTAGAAATCCATGGAGGGATGTTGTAGTTGACAAGCACTATAGGCCACACACTGTAAGAAGTCGAGCGCAGACTGAATGGGTTCACACCATCCATGGTGAGACCGAGCCGAAGATTCCTTGGCTCTCGCTCAAAGCCTGGGAAGGTAGAGTCAATGTGGCTCCATGCGCGCGAATCTGCTGATATTCGTTGAACTCCATCCGTGGACCTATTCTGCATATGCCACATTGTCAAGCTTGCCATGCCGGACGTGCGAAACATGTGGTTTATGCGGGGGATGAGCGGAAAGTGTCTGAGAACTTTTTGAGGGATGGTTTGCCCTTGCAAGTCCTGTTGATACCTGTGAGCACCACACTTTGGACATGTCTCCATAGTCTCATATTCATCTCGAAACAATATGTAGTCATTGATACATGCATGGATGTTATTGTAGTACATGCCAAGCTTCCGTAAAACATGTTATGCATCATCACGAGACTCAGGCATGGTATTTGCATGTGGTAATATATGATATTTCAATAACCTGAAAAAAAATCATAAAACACCTTGAAAAATCACAAATGTTTGCAATAATACTGTAAAAAAAAAAATCAATGAAGCCTATGTGCAAGGTACCTGAATAACTCGGTCACACTTGTATCGCTCCAACCGTATTTTGCTTGCACACTTAAGAGTGCAAGCAATGTCTTCAACCGAGATACTCGGCACCCATCATATAATGGTATGGATGCTTCCTCTCTAAGTGGGTCAGATATCTCAACATCCATGGGAATCAATGCATCGATCATTGCCTCCATCTCAGGCTCCAAGATTGTAGGTAGGTCGGGAAGGTTGTCTGTCTCCTCTGGCATTGACGATATAGATGGGCCTTGCGAGTGGTGGATTGGCTCTTGCAATCCATCCATCGCACGTCCACGAACTCTTCTGATTGGCCGCAAAGGGTGCACTCCCCCTTGGGTCGAGACATCACCCCTCTGGATAGAAAATTTGCCAACACGACCCAATCTTATTGTGTATGGTTTTCAATTAGCTTGCGAGTACAATGCATGATTAATATTAACTTCAAATTACCGTTTGCTGAAAATCCGCAATCGCCTAATCAATGATCTCAGATTGAAACTCGCCAAATCGCGGTACGTGTTCTATAGATAATCGGCATTTTCGTCTAATTGCCAACTTGCATTGAGAGCAAGGACATGGGACACGCTGATTAAGATATGCCTCGTGATCTTGAACAATAAGACTTCTTCGTCTTCCATCTTATCTACATTACATCAAACAAGGCTTAAATGGATAGCTTTATGGAGATGTACGTCAAGTTACAAGTTGACCATAAATCTTGCATTGTACATAGTAGTTGAGAGATTTATTGATGTTATATCTCAGGCCTGTATCATGCTCAAGGATTTGTTTGTCCCGGTAGATAATTATTCGTTATTGTAAAAAACTGCACTAGAGGGCTTTGAGTATAAGTAATCCATTTATGAGAATCATTGAGGATCTCTTAGTCTAATAATAAATCAGTCTCAACAAAAAGCATCTTAGAAATGTGGTTTTTTTGTCCTAGGATCGCGTATTAAAATTAATGCCATCTATGAAATTTATCAACTATAGTAATAAAATTTATTTCAATCAATTCTACTCATAGTCATAAGACCTAAGAGAAAATATCCTATACTCAATTTAAGGGATTCTTCTTCTATAACAATACTTTTGGGTTCATTTTGATGAAGTACCGTAATGACCATTAGCTGGGGTATCATTTTCTTTTAGTCCTTCCATTGACTAGTTGGCATGATTTCTAATTTGTTATGCCTATAAAGTTAATACAAAGACAATGAATTATGCATATCACAATTAGATCCCCTACTTGGACATTATGAAGGACATGACAAATTTTGAGCCATCTTAAAGAGTCACCAATGTATGTGGCCCATGGCAAAGCACATTGCATACCATTATCGATAAGTCTATTATCGTGCATCTTAAATCTCCTAATTAGACTTTATAAATGGTATGACTAATTTTTAGCCCTCTTAAGGAGTCGATGTAATGGTACCCATAAAAAAAGTAAAGTGGATACCATTACCATAATCATGGATATGCTATCATTCCAATATATGTTGTCTTTCTGTTTCTCTCCCTCTCCCTCCCTCTCTTTCTCTTTCTCTCGTATTTCCTCTCCCTCTCACAATATATCTTAACACTCTCCAAAAGCAAAAGGGAGAGGGAGAGAGAGAATGCACCCTCCCTCTCCCTCTCCCTCTCCCTCTCCCTCTCTTTCTCTTTCTCTCCCTCTCTCATTTCCTCCCTCTCCCTCTCCCTCTCTTTCTCTCTCTCTCCCTCTCTCACCCTCTCCCTCTCCCTCTCTTTCTCTCCTTCTCTCTCATTTCCTCTCCTAAACAAGCAAAAAAGAAAGTGATTTAAACATTTAATAAGCAAAAGGGAGAGGGAGAGAGAGAATGCACTCTCCCTCCCTCTCCCTCTCCCTCTCGCTCTCTTTCTCTGATGCCAGGAGGCATATTCCACGGTGGATTCCGTAAACTTAGATGACCGGGGCTCATACACAAAGAGGATTCTTTGTGCGAGAAGTTGATGGGGACGCCTGTCCTTTTCGGGCGTTTCATTAATTTAGTGTGTACATGGGTGATTCCATAGCAGGTGATTCCGCAAAATGCATATTAAATTAATAAACGTTTATGAGTTTAGAGTGCGCACTCATAATAAATTAAGGTTAGGATTTATTTCTAACCAGTTGATTTATTTATGTAGCTGAAGACTGCTAGGTATTCACTTTTGTCGGTTTAATTGTATTATTTTACTAACGATTGTGACTGCTTCAGTTGATGTGTAGAGATAGCAGCAGTGGCGGAGGAAAGCATTGGAGTCTAGCGGGTATTCGACATTTGGACTATATTTTGATAGGCGCCATGCCTATATTTTGTTATGTCTATTAGGCGCCACGCCTATATTTTGTTATGTCTATAGAGACATTGATTATTGATTATTATTTTGTATACGCTTATGCACCCGGATATGTTATTTCTATTTGGACATTGAGGTTGGGTGTGCCAGACTCTATGGGCACCGTCCATTAGCTTTATTTTCCTATTTTTGTAGAAAGCAAACTCAAAAGCTAAAAGCTTGTCATATTTTTGTAATTGGGCTATTATTGAGCATGAAGATTGGAAATATACATAAAATACATGCTTTGTGAAGCGCTCACACAAGGCATGGGGGAGATTGAACCCAATTTGTCTCTTGTCTCTTGTCGTGCATGCTTTTACATTGTTTTTTGTGCAAAAAGGTAGAGTTCTTTGTTCTTGGGGACTTTCCGGGATTCACCACGTGAGCTATCTGCGACCGATCTGCGCACCAGTGGTATCAGAGCGGAGCAGAGATCAAGAGCTTCCAATCGCTACCAATCTCGGGCGAAGGCGGAGCTCCAGGAACAAACGGGCTCTACAGTCAATCTCGTCGTGAACCGTCGATACAGGCAGACTTCTGGCGATCAAGAACCCCTGTTTCCACTGTCAGATCGCGAAGGACCAGGCTCTGCAGGCGGAGGACCACGTAATCATCTCCATCAACAAGTCGTTGAAAAACAGTGAGCAAACCCTTAATCCTCTTCACTAAAAGCTTAATTACAAAGCTTTAAAAGCTTAAAGGAAGCTTAAGCTTCCCCAAATCTATTCGATGTGTCAGAGAGTGATCCGAAAAATCCGCGCGCGGCCAAAAAACGCCCCCCCCCCATGAAATCGACGACGGCCTGTTAGTCCTCCTTAAGCTTCATAAGCTTAAGCTTAATCACTTAAGCTTAAGGCTTTCTGCAAGTTACACAGGTCAGATAAGTCGGCAAACTCCGGGTCTCGCACTTCTGTAGTTAAGTTCCGCAAGTCGACAGTAATCAAGTTCTGCAAGTTCTGCAAGTCGGCCTAAGTTCAGCAAGTCAACAACTCTGCAAGTCTACTAAGTCTGCAACTCTGCAAGTCAGACTAAATCAGAACTGACTAGTGCTTAAAACTCATAGAAGACTTGTTCGTATGCAAAAACTCTGAACTGGAAAGTTGTTTGCAGCAAGCTGTTCTACCTATCTACAAGTTCGTCGAAGTACTTTCAGCAAACGGAGATAGAAATATTGTAGAATTTCTGAAAATTGAAGAAGAAATACCCAAAAATACACAGCCTTGTAACCCCAAATTTGAGCTACGCTCATCCCGCTAACCTGATTTTGAGTGAGAAAGGTTTATTGAGTTTTACAGGATGACTACCCCACATATGGATGATCCTATGGCTGAAGACGACCTACCTGAGCCTACCATGGAACAAAAGCTGGATCTTATCATGCTGCAATTGGAAGAAGAGCAAAGGGCTAGGCAAGCATTGCAAGCGCAATTGACAAAACTTCAAAGAGCGTACACCGATAAAGAAGAACCTCAAGCTGAAGATTTGATTCGCCGTACCATCGACGCCACTCTTGAAGCACAAACCATTCGCAAGGAATCCAAGATAAGTAAACGAAGTTTCAAGTTTCGCACTTTCAATGGCATAAGAGAAGGAAAGACTGTTTTATCATTCATTAGCCAGTTTGATGACTATTTCCATGAGGAAACTTATCTCGAAAAAGATAAAATCAAGTGTGTTACTAATCATCTGATAGACAGAGCATCACTTTGGTGGACTGTAGTCCGCAAGAGCATAGAATGTCCTGCTACTTGGGAAGATTTCAAGAAGAAGTTCATGCAAAATTTCCTTCCACCGCAATTTCATGAGAAGGCTATCAAACAATGGGATCTACTACAACAGCGAGATCGTGAGCCTATTCCACAGTATACAGAGCATTTTTGGAATGCACTCCTACAGCTACGCATGCTTGAAGACGTACCAGAGACGACACATAAGTGGAAGTATATGTCTGGACTTCTTGGACATTACTACGCTGAAGTGAACATGTTCAAGCCTGCTACCCTTGAAGACGCCATCTCCTTAGCTCACGACACTGAAGATAAGTTACGCGGAAGAGATCGACGACCACAACCATTCCAAGCTAACGGTAATTATGGATCTAAACAATTCAATTCCAATTTCAGAAGGTTTAATCCAGGTCGTTTCTCATCACCATCTTTCCGCAAGAATTGGCCTAAACCATCTGCATTACCATCCACTGTCAATCCAAATCCTAAGCCTATTCCACAAGCAAATCCAAATATACCCAAACTCCAGCCATTGCAAATAATGTGACCAAAGCCAAGCCAATAGTATGCTACAAGTGTCACCAGCCAGGGCATCTCGCAGCAAATTGTCATTCAAAGAAGCCATCGGCACATATCAATTACCTTGGAGCCATGGATGAAGACGAGCATGAGGATATGCCAGATTTCACTGAAGAAGAGGATGATATTACTACTACTTCCGACACTTTACCAGGTATGCCTACTCCACATTCATTGTTGACTATGAAATGTATGGTGCATGGAAAAGAAAGAACTATATTGCATGATGACGGTAGTACCCATGACTTTATTTCAGCAAAATTGGTAAAGGAATTAAAATTGCATACTATACCTACACATTATCGCATAAAAGCTGCATTTTTAGGCACTAGGTACAATGGCACACAAGAAGTACAAGATTTAGAAATTCAAATTGGTCCATACATTGAAAGAAGAAATTTCTTAGTTGTCCCATTACAGTCAAGTGACATTATTCTAGGAATGCCATGGAGACACCAACATAATCCCAATATAGATTATTCCACACACATAATGAATATTAATTTTTAAGGAAAATCTATTACATTATTTGGTATGCATGCATCTCATATTTTTCCACTGCTTTCGCATACTCAAGCAAAACGTGCACTACGCAAGAATACTAAATCATATCTCATTTGGGTGAATGAATTGCACGCAAAGGAAAATCATATACACCCTAGACATAAGGAATTTCTTGCATATTTTAAGGACTGTTTTGTAGAAGACCTATCACCAGGTTTACCTCCATCACGTCCAGAAGACCATAAGATTGATCTAATACTTGGCACACAACCACCTTGCAAAGCACCATATAGGCACAATCAAATAGAGCAAAAAGAAATCCAGAGTCAAGTTGAAGAATTACTAAATAGAGGCCTAATTCGACCTAGCAGTTCTCCATTTGGTGCACCTGTGCTCTTAGTCAAGAAAAAGAATAATACCTATCGTATGTGTATTGACTACCGAGCATTAAATAAGATCACTGTAAAGAATAGGTATCCTATACCTAGAGTTGATGACCTTATGGACAAACTGCAAGGATCTTCTATATTTAGTAAAATTGACCTTAAGTCTGGATATCATCAGGTGAGGCTAGATAGATCCGACATATTTAAGACTGCATTCAGAACACAGTTTGGCCATTACGAATTTTTAGTCATGCCATTCGGATTAACTAATGCACCTGCCACTTTCAGTAGAATGATGAACCGTATTTTTCTAAAATATCAGTATTGTGTGATTGTTTTCTTTGATGATATTTTAGTGTTCAGTCAAAGTGAAAAAGAGCATTATGAGCATTTATCATTAGTTTTTCAATTACTGAAAGAAAATCAATTGTTTGCAAATCCTGAAAAGAGTGAATTCTTTAAGACAGAAATAGAATATCTAGGTCACATTGTATCAAAAGAAGGAATTAAAGTTGATCCTAAGAAAATTGATGCAATATTGCATTGGCATGTTCCTAAAAATGTACATGAATTACGCTCATTCCTTGGTCTTGCTAGTTTCTATAGGAAGTTTGTACGTAATTTCTCATTACTTGCTTTACCATTAACAAAACTTCTTAAGAAAGGAATTGTTTATCAATGGACTGAAAATCAACAGAAATCCTTTGATTTACTCAAACGTGCATTAACTAATGCCCCTGTTCTACAATTGCCTGACTTTAATAGACCATTCTTTCTAGTTGTGACCGATGCTAGCGGATCAGGAATAGGAGCCGTATTAATGCAAGACAACCATCCAATAGCATATTCTAGTTCTAAGCTGAAACCCTCTGAGCTCAAATATTCCACTTATGACAAGGAACTATTAGCAGTTGTACAAGCATTAAAACAATGGAAGCATTATTTAATGGGTTCAGAATTCATGATAAAGACCGACCAGCAAAGCATTAGACATCTACTTAGCCAACCCCAAATTTCTGACCGTCATATCAAATGGGCTTCCTTCATTCAAAGTTTTCATCCTATCATTCAATACCAACCTAGAAAAGAAAATGTAGTTGCTGATGCATTGAGTAGAATACCTGCAATTCATAACATTTCTATCATATCTTTTGATTCTTTGATTGCTATGAAAGACACATATCACCAGGATATTACTTTTCATTCTGATTGGCAAAAATTAGTTCAAAATAATTTCATTCCTGTTGATTCATTATCATATAATGATGGATTTATGTTTTTTGAAAAGAGACTGTGTGTTACTATTCCATTCCGATCTTTTGTTTTGAATGAAATTCATTGTCCCCATATCAAGGTCATAGAGGTATCATTTCTACATTACGCATGTTAACTGAAGATTTTTATTGGCCGCATATGGATGCAGATGTATCTAATTTCGTTTCTGAATGTTTGATTTGTCAAAGAATAAAGAGACATCATGGTAAACAGTATGGATTATTAATGCCTTTGTCTATTCCATCTAAACCTTGGGAACATATTTCTATGGATTTCATTACTGGTTTACCAAATACTAAATCTAACCATGACATGATTTGGACAATTGTAGATAGATTTAGTAAGCAAGCATATTTCATTGCATGTAAGAAAACTTTAACAGCATCACAAGCAGCACAGTTATTTTTGAAAACTATTTTTACTAACCATGGATTGCCAAAAGTGATTATTTCAGATCGAGATTCTAGATTTTGTAATAATTTTTGGATCACACTGTTTGCAAATCTAGGCACAAAGATTGATTTCTCATCTGCATTTCATCCAGAAACAAATGGACAAACAGAAGCCACAAATAGCACTATTTTAGATCTTTTACGTACATACACTATCTCTAAACCTCAGACATGGGATACTCATTTGCATTTATTACAGTTTGCATATAACAATACACCGCACACATCTACAAAGAAAGCACCTTTTGAAGTTATTTATGGATATAGATTATCTACACCTGTTGTATCTTTGTCTAATAGAATTCAGAGTGCTGATTATATTGCTATTATGCATAACACTATTTTTGATGAGGTTAAGGATATGATTGCTAAAGCCCAACAATCATATACCAAACAAGCCAACAAGAAAAGACAAGCTATGAATTTCAAAGTTGATGATTATGTTTGGCTTAGAATAGAAAAGCGTAGACTCCAAAGTGTAGATAGACATCCAGTTGTTAAATTAGCTCCTAGATTCTATGGACCATTTAGAATCATTCATAAGATTAATGACAATGCATTCAAGTTAGAACTGCCATCTCATTGGAAAATTCATAATACATTTCATATTAGTTTATTGAGACCATTTAGAGGCCAATTACCTATCCACCCTGTCTATGAAAACCCACCTTTACTAGAAGAAGAGACTGAAATACTTGAACCAGAAGCCATCATAGACACTGACTACATGACCACTAGAACTGGCCGAAGGTATTTTAGATATCTAGTAAAATTTAAGAACCATCCTGTAGAGGAAGCACAATTGATGCACGCTAGAGACTTAAATGCTTTCCCCACTCTGTTAGCTCCACATTAAGCTAATAGCAATTGAGGTCAATTGCTATCCCACCCCGGGGGTATGATGCCAGGAGGCATATTCCACGGTGGATTCCGTGAGGTTTTACGGTGGATTCCGTAAGCTTAGATGACCGGGGCTCATACACAAAGAGGATTCTTTGTGCGAGAAGTTGATGGGGACGCCTGTCCTTTTCGGGCGTTTCATTAATTTAGTGTGTACATGGGTGATTCCATAGCGGGTGATTCCGCAAAATGCATATTAAATTAATAAACGTTTATGAGTTTAGAGTGCGCACTCGTAATAAATTAAGGTTAGGATTTATTTCTAACCAGTTGATTTATTTATGTAGCTGAAGACTGCTAGGTATTCACTTTTGTCGGTTTAATTGTATTATTTTACTAACGATTGTGAATGCTTCAGTTGATGTGTAGAGATAGCAGCAGTGGCGGAGGAAAGCATTGGAGTCTAGCGGGTATTCAACATTTGGACTATATTTTGATAGGCGCCACGCCTATATTTTGTTATATCTATTAGGCGCCACGCCTATATTTTGTTATGTCTATAGAGACATTGATTATTGATTATTATTTTGTATGCGCTTATGCGCCCGGATATGTTATTTCTATTTGGACATTGAGGTTGGGCGTGCCAGACTCTATGGGCACCGTCCATTAGCTTTATTTTCCTATTTTTGTAGAAAGCAAACTCAAAAGCTAAAAGCTTGTCATATTTTTGTAATTGGGCTATTATTGAGCATGAAGATTGGAAATATATATAAAATACATGCTTTGTGAAGCGCTCACACAAGGCATGGGGGAGATTGAACCCAATTCGTCTCTTGTCTCTTGTCGTGCATGCTTTTACATTGTTTTTTGTGCAACAAGGTAGAGTTCTTTGTTCTTGGGGACTTTCCGGGATTCACCACGTGAGCTATCTGCGACCGATCTGCGCACCATTCTCTTTCTCTACCTCTCTCATTTCCTTCCCCTCCCTCTCCCTCTCTTTCTCTCCCTCTCTCTCCCTCTCCCTCTCTTTCTCTCTTTCTCTCTCATTTCCTCTCCTAAATAAGCAAAAAATAAAGTGATTCAAATATTAAACAAGCAAAAGGGAGATGGAGAGAGAGAGAATGCACTCTCCCTCCCTCTCCCTCTCCCTCTCCCTCTCTTTCTCTTTCTCTCCCTCTCTCATTTCCTTCCTCTTCCTCTCCCTCTCTTTCTCTCCCTCTCTCTCCCTCTTCCTCTCTTTCTCTCTTTCTCTCTCATTTCCTCTCCTAAAAAAGAAAAAAAGAAAGTGATTCAAATATTAAACAAGCAAAAGGGAGAGGGAGAGAGAGAATGCACTCTCCCTCCCTCTCCCTCTCCCTCTCCCTCTCTTTCTGTTTCTCTCCCTCTCTCATTTCCTCCCCCTCCCTCTCCATCTCCCTCTTCCTCTCCCTCTCCCTCTCTTTCTCTCTCGTTTCCTCTCCTAAACAAGCAAAAGAGAAAGTGATTTAAACATTAAACAAGCAAAAGAAAGAGAGAGGGAGACTCACCGATGAGATATGGCGAGCATGGGGCGGCTCCTCTTTGCGATGAAGACTCCTCCTCTCCTTCGCGAACAACAGCGGCGACGGCAAGTGTTCTTCCTCTCCTTCTCTCACGATGGTCGCTCTCTCCCTCGCTCTCGCTCTCAAAACACACAAGCCGCAAACGCGAAATGAAAATCGGACTCGATTTCGGCCGCTTTTTTTCCCTGTGGAGCGTCGCTATACGCAAATAGCGACTCTATTAGCGACGCCAATAGCGATGCCGCTATCTACTGTCGCTAATCGGCGTCGCTACTAGCTCAAATCCTTCTAGTTCCTGTACATCACACAAAATGGTGTTCACCAGTTATCATCAGGAAGAAGAAAATCAACTAGATCTGACTATGTGTAGATTTTTGGTGTGCAGATCGGACGCTGTATGCTCGCGTAGTGAATGCCGGAAGGTCCCCACGAACAATGAACTCTACTTTTTGCACAAGTTACAAGGTAAAAAGCATGAATGACAAGAGCAAGAGACCAATTGGGTGCAATCTCCCCCCATGCCTTGTGTCAGCGCTTCACAAAGCATGTATTTTATGTATATTTCATCTTCATGCTCAATAATAGCCCAATTTACAAAAATATAACAAGCTTTTAGCTTTTGAGTTTTCTTTTACAAAAATAGGAATAAAGCTAATGGACGGTGCCCAAAGAGTCTTGCATGCCCAATACAATGTCCAAATAGAAATAACATAACCCTGCGCCCATGCGCATACAAAATAATAATAAATAATAGATGCCTCAATAAATAGGCATGACAAAATATAGGCGTGGCGCCTATCAGAATATAATCCATAAATCGAATACTCACTATCCTCCAATGCTTTCCTCCGCCACTGCTGCTATCTCTACACATCAACTGAAGCATTCACAATCGTTAGTAAAATAATACAATTAAACCAACAAAAGTGAATACCTAGTAGTCTTCAGCTACATAAATAAATCAACTAGTTAGAAATAAATCCTAACCTTAATTTATTACGAGTGCGCAGTCTAAACTCATAAACGTTTATTAATTTAATATGCATTTTGCGGAATCACCCGCTATGGAATCACCCATGTATACACTAAATTAATGAAACGCCCAAAAAGGACAGCGTCCCCATCAACTTCTCGCACAAAGAATCCACTTTGTGTATGAGGCCTGTTCATCAAAGTTTACGGAATCCACCGTAAAACCTCACGGAATCCACCGTGGAATATGCCTCCTGGCATCATACCCCCGGGGTGGGATAGCAATTGACCTCAATTGCTATTAGCTCAATGTGGAGCTAACAGAGTGGGGAAAGCATTTAAGTCTCTAGCGTGCATCCATTGTGCTTCCTCTACAGGATGGTTCTTAAATTTAACTAGATATCTAGAATACCTTCGGCCAGTTCTAGTGGTCATAAAGTCAGTGTCTATAATAGCTTCTGGTTCAAGTATTTTAGTCACTTCCTCTAATAAAGGTGGGTTTTCATAAACAGGGTGTACAGGTAATTGGCCTCTAAATGGTCTCAATAAAATAATGTGAAATGTGTTGTGAATTTTCCAATGAGATGGTAATTCTAACTTGAATGCATTATCATTAATCTATGAATGATCCTAAATGGTCCATAGAATCTAGGGGCTAATTTGACAACTGGGTGTCTATCTACACTTTGTAATCTACGTTTTTCTATTCTCAGTCAAACATAATCATCAACTTTGAAATTCATTGCTTATCTTTTCTTGTTGGCTTGTTTGGTATATGATTGTTGGGCTTTGGTAATCATATCTTTAACCTCATCAAAAATAGTGTTATGCATACTAGAAATATCATCAACACTTTGAATTCTATTTGACAAAGATACAGTAGGTGAAGATAATCTATATCCATAAATCACTTCAAATGGTGCTTTCTTTGTAGATGTGTGTGGTGTATTGTTATATGTAAACTGTAATAAATGCAAATGTGTGTCCCATGTCTGTGGTTTAGAGATAGTATATGCACGTAAAAGATCTAGAATTGTGCTGTTAGTGGCTTCTGTTTGTCCATTAGTTTCTGGATGAAATGCAGATGAGAAATCAATCTTTGTGCCTAGGTTAGCAAACAGAGTAATCCAAAAGTTGTTACAAAATCTAGAATCACGATCTAAAATAATAACTTTTGGCAATCCATGGTTAGTAAAAATAGTTTTCAAAAACAATTGTGCTGCTTGTGATGCTGTTAAAGTTTTCTTACATGGAATGAAATATGCTTGTTTACTAAATTTATCTACAACTGTCCAAATCATATCATGGTTAGATTTAGTATTAGGTAAACTAGTAATGAAATCCATAGAAATTTGTTCCCAAGGTTTAGATGGAATAGACAAAGGCATAAGTAATCCATACTGTTTACCATGATGTCTCTTAACTCTTTGACAAATCAAACATTCAGAAACAAAGTTAAATACATCAGCATCCATATGCGGCCAATAAAAAACTTCAGTTAACGTACGTAAGGTAGATATGATACCTCTATGACCTTGATATGGGGGACAATGAATTTAATTCAAAACAAAAGATCGAAATGGAATTGTAACACACAATCTCTTTTCATAAAACATAAATCCATCATTATATGACAATGAATCAATAGGAATCAAATTATTTTGAACTAATTTATTCCAATCAGCATGAAAAGTAATATCCTGATGATATGTATCTTTCATAGCAATCAAAGAATCAAAAGATATAACAGAAATATTATGAATGGCAGGTCTTCTACTCAATGCATCAGCCACTACATTTTCTTTTCCGGGTTGGTATTGAATGATAGGATGAAAACTTTGAATAAATGAGGCCCATTTGATATGACGATCAGAGATTTGAGGTTGGCTAAGTAAATGTCTAATACTTTGCTGATCGGTCTTAATCATAAATTCTGAACCCATTAAGTAGTATTTCCACTGTCTTAATGCTTGTACAACTGCTAATAGTTCTTTGTCATATGTGGAATATTCTAGTTCAGAAGGTTTCAGCTTACAACTAGAATAGGCTATAGGATGATTGTTTTGCATAAGTACAGCTCCTATTCCTGATCCATTAGCATCGGTCACTACTAGAAAGAATGGTCTATTAAAGTCAGGCAACTATAGAACAGGGACATCGGTTAATGCATGTTTTGATAAGTCAAAGGATTTCTATTGATTTTCGGACCAATGATAGACAATACCTTTCTTCAGAAGTTTGGTTAATGGTAAAGCAAGTAATGAAAAATTATGTACAAACTTCCTATAGAAACTAGCAAGACCAAGGAATGAGCGTAACTCATGCACATTTTTAGGTACAGGCCAATTGAATATTGCATCAATTTTCTTAGGATCAACTTTAATTCCATCAGAGGATACAATATGACCTAAATACTCAATTTCTGTTTTAAAGAATTCACTCTTTTCAGGATTTGCATACACTTGATTTTCTTTCAATAACTGAAAAACCAATGACAAATGCTCATAATGTTCTTTCTCATTTTGACTAAACACCAAAATATCATCAAAGAAGACAATTACACAATACTGATATTTCAAAAATATACAGTTCATCATTCTACTAAACGTAGCAGGTGCATTAGTCAATCCAAATGGCATTACTAAAAATTCGTAATGACCAAACTGTGTTCTAAATGCAGTCTTGAATATGTCAGACTTATCTAGTCTCACCTGATGATAACCAGACTTAAGGTCTATTTTACTAAATATAGCAGATCCTTGCAGTTTGTCCATAAGGTCATCAACTCTAGGAATGGGATACATATTCTTTACAGTGATCTTATTTAAAGCTCGATAGTCAATGCACATACGATAGGTATTATTCTTTTTCTTGACTAACAGAATAGGTGTACCGAATGGAGAACTGCTAGGTCGAATCAATCATTTATTTAGTAATTCCTCAACTTGACTCTGAAATTCTTTTTTCTCTATCTGGTTATTCCTATATGGTGCTTTGCAAGGTGGTTGTGTGCCAGGGATCAAATCTATCTTATGGTCTTCTGGACCTGAAGGAGATAAACCAGGTGGTAGGTCTTCTGCAAAATAGTCCTTAAAATATGCAAGAAATTCTTTATGCCTAGGGTGCATATGACTTTCTTTTACTTGCAATTCATTCACCCAAATGAGATAAGATTTACTACCCTTGCGTAATGCACGTTTAGCTTGAGTATGCGAAAGCAGTGGAAAAACATTAGATGCATGCATATCATATAATGTAATAGATTTTCCTTGAAAATTAATATTCATTGAGTGTGTGGAATAGTCTATATCTGGGTTATGCTGGTGACGCCAAGGCATACCTAAAATAATGTCACTCAACTGTAATGGAATAACTAAGAAATTTCTTCGTTCAATGTATTGGCCAATTTGAATCTCTAAGTCTTGCACTTCCTGTGTACCATTATACCTAGTGCCTAAAAATGCAGCTTTGATGCGATAATGCGTAGGTACAGTCTGTAACTTCAATTCTTTTACTAATTTTGTTGAAATAAAATCATGAGTACTACCATCATCATGCAAAATAGTCTTTTTATTTCCATGCACCAAACATTTCATAGTCAATAAAGAATGTGGAGTAGGCATACCTGGTATAGTATCGGAAGTAGTAGTAGTGTCGTCCTCATCTTCAGTGAAGTCAGGCATATCTTCATGTTCGTCTTCGTCCATTGGTCCAAGGTAGTTGATATGGGCAGGTGGCTTCTTTGAATGACAATTTGCTGCTAAATGTCCAGGCTGGTGGCATTTATAGCATACTATTGGCTTGGCTTTGGTTACATTGTTTGCAATGGCGGGAAGTCTAGGTACATTAGGATTTGGATGTGGAATAGGCTTAGGGTTTTGATTGAGATTGGATGGTAATGTAGGTGGTTTTTCCCAAATTTTGCAAAAAGATGATGAAGAGAAACGACCTGGATTAAATCTTCTAAAATTGGAATTGAATTGCTTAGATCCATAATTACCATTGGCTTGGAATTGCTGTGGTCGTCTGTCTCTACCTTGTAGCTTATCTTCAGTGTCGTGAGCTAGTGAAATGGCGTCTTCAAGAGTAGCAGGCTTGAACATGTTAAATTTAGCATAGTAATGCCCAAGGAGTCTAGACATATACTTGCGCTTATGTGTCGCTTTAGGTACGTCTTCAAGCATGCGTAGCTGGAGTAATGCATTCCAAAAACGCTATGTATACTGAGGTATAGGCTCACGATCCCGTTGCTAGAGAAGATCCCATTGCTTAATAGCTTTCCCATGAAATTGTGGTGGAAGGAAATTTTGCATGAACTTCTTCTTGAAATTCTCCCAAGTATCAGGACATTCTATGCTCTTGCGTACTACAGTCCACCAAAGAGATGCTCTGTCTAATAAATGATTAGTGACACACTTGATTTTATCTTTTTTTGCATAGGTTTCTTCATGGAAATAGTCATCAAACTGACTAATGAATGCTAGAACAGTTTTTTCTTCTCGTATGCCATTGAAAGTACGGAATTTGAAACTTCTTTTATTTATCTTTGATTCCTTGCAGATGGTTTGAGCTTCGAGAGTTGTGTCGATGGTACGTCGAATAAGATCTTCAGCTTGAGGTTCTTCTTTGTCGGTAGACGCTCTTTGTAAATTTGCCAGTTGAGCTTGCAATACTTGCCTAGCCCTTCGTTCTTCTTCCAATTGCATCATGATTAAGTCAGCTTTTGCTCCATCGTAGGCTCAGGTAGGTCGCCTTCAGCCATAAGATCATCCATATGTGGTTCCGTCATCCTGCAAAACTCAAAAGACCTTTCTCACTCAAAATCAAGTTAGCGGGATGAGCGTAGCTCAAGTTCGGGAATACAAGGCTTATGTGTTTTTGGGTATAGCTTTCTCAATCTTCGGAAAATCTGTGTATTATCCTTCTTCGTATGATGCTAAAAATGCTTCAGCAAACCTGCGTATGGGTAGAGTACCTTCCAATGAACAACTTTGCAGTTCGGAGTTTCTGCGCAGGAACAGTCTTTCTAGGAGTTTTGAGCACAAGTTAGTTCTGACTCCAATTGACTAGTCTAACTTGCAGAGTTGTAGACTTATGTGACTTGCAGAATTGCAGACTTGCAGAACTTAGTCGATTTATGAAAGTTGCAGTACTTCAACTTGATAGACTTGCCAAATATGACTGACTGTGTGTGACCTGGAGTTATTTGTGACTTGCAGGATTGAGAGTTTTATGTGACTAAGCTTAATTGATTAAGCTTAAGACTTAATAAGAAGGAAACGGCGCAGATCGTGGGGGAGAGGGCCGTTTTTGTTGACGACGCAAAAATTTTGGAGGTCCTCAGAGACCTCACGTTGATAATTGGAAGCTTTTAAGCTTCTTAAAGCTTATAAGCTTTACTATTAAGCTTATGAAAAAGATTAGCTATAGAGATTTCTCACTGTTTTTTTTTTTCCCACGACTTGATGAAGGAGATTCGGAAGTGATCCTCCGACTCTGTAGCCCGGTCCTTCGCGATCCAATAACAGAAATAGGGGTTCTTCATTCGCCAGAAGTCTGCCTGTATCGACAGTTCGCGACGAGATTGACCGTAAAGCCCGATCGTTCCAGGAGCTCCGCCTTCGCATGAGATGGGTAGCGATTGTAAGCTCTTGATCTCAGCTCTGCTCTGATACCACTGGAGCGTAGATCGAACGCTATATGCTCGTGTAGTGAATGCCAGAAGGTCCCCAAGAACAATGAACTCTACTTTTTGCACAAGTTACAAGGTAAAAAGCATGAACGACAAGAGCAAGAGATCAATTGGGTGCAATCTCCCCCCATGCCTTGTGTGAGTGCTTCACAAATCATGTATTTTATGTATATTTCATTTTCATGCTCAATAATAGCCCAATTTACAAAAATATAACAATCTTTTAGCTTTTGAGTTTGCTTTTACAAAAATAGGAATAAAGCTAATGGATGGTGTCCAAAGAGTCTGGCACGCCCAATACAATGTTCAAATAGAAATAACATAACCGTGCGCCCATGCGCATACAAAATAATAATAAATAATCGATGCCTCAATAAATAGGCATGACAAAATATAGGCGTGGCGCCTATCAGAATATAATCCATAAATCAAATACTCGCTATCCTCCAATGCTTTCCTCCGCCACTGCTGCTATCTCTACACATCAACTGAAGCATTCACAATAGTTAGTAAAATAATACAATTAAACCGACAAAAGTGAATACCTAGCAGTCTTCAGCTACATAAATAAATCAACTGGTTAGAAATAAATCCTAACCTTAATTTATTACGAGTGCGCACTCTAAACTCATAAACTTTTATTAATTTAATATGCATTTTGCGGAATCACCCGCTATGGAATCACCCATGTACACACTAAATTAATGAAATGCCCGAAAAGGACAGGCATCCCCATCAACTTCTCGCACAAAGAATCCACTTTGTGTATGAGCCCCGGTCATCAAAGTTTATGGAATCCACCGTAAAACCTCACGGAATCCACCGTGGCACGAAATCCATCGTGGAATATGTCTCATGGCATCAATTTTAGAGAGCTGAATAAGCAGACGGTTAAGGATTACTACCCTCTGCCATTTATTGACCAGATTTTGGATCAATTAGTAGGTAGGGAAATATATTCGTTTATGGATTGCTTTGTAGGATACAACCAGATGGCAATTGCAGAAGAGGACAAGTTGAAAATGACTTTCATTACTACCTTTGGTACTTTTACATACCATGTGATGGCCTTTGGATTGTGCAATACACCTAGATCATGGCAACGAACAACATACAAGACCTTTGGCGACATCTCTCCAAATGAGTTGAAAGTATTTATCGATGACTTAGGGGCAGCCACTGTAAGGGAAATGATGTTGATTATTTTAAGAAAGTGCTTTGAGTGTTGCAAACAATTTTGTATCCCTCTTAACCCACGGAAGTGTGTCTTTGGAGTGCCTTATGGGCTATTGCTAGGCCATGTGGTCAGTTCAGTAAGAATCACAAAACTAACCCTGAAAAGATCAAGGTTATAGTCGCTATGAGTCCACCATGCACTTTGAAAGAGGTTCATAGCTTTCTGTCATCGATAGGATACTATCGGAAGTTTATAAATGCCTTGGCAGAAAGGACGTTGCTATTAAGGAACTTTATATCCTTTAGCTGTCTATGTATATGGAGCGACCCTTGTAAGGTAGCTTTCGAGCATGTGAAACATGAGCTAGTAAAAGCACCCGTTTTAAAAGCACCTAAAAGAGGCGAGGTATTTTACATATTTTCAGCAGCCACCATGCATAGTATCAACTGGCTGTTTAGCCCAAATTTGGGAGGAAAAGTGGTATCATCCGATAGCTTTTGCTAGTTGAAAATTGGGCATATTATAAATTAACTATACCTACATGGAGAAGTTATGCCTTGCGATGGTCTTTTCGACTAAAAAATTCAGGCACTACATCCTCTATGAGAAGGTAGTTTTCTATACAAAGGCGAAAGGGCTTAGATTGCTTATGAACAAGCTACAACCGCCTAATCGTCTGGCAAAGTGGTTAATCACTTTGCAAGAGTTCGATTATGAGATTAAGAGTAAGCCACTGAGGTTGAAGGGGATTGTGGAATGCCTTGTGGATTTTAGGGAGCCGAGGCTGAAGGAAGTGATATTGAAGAAATGTTTAAAATTGATACAACTATCCCATTTTGGTATGCTGCTATTACGCATTATGTATCAACGGGAGAGACTGGAGCTAGTTTATCAAAATCGGAGAAGAGGAAAATTAGACAAGAGGCTTTGAAGTTTTCCTTGATCGTAGAAACACTATATTGGCAAGGTGTTGATGATATCTATCGCTGATGTATGATGCCTGACGAGGTTCCTTTCATCTTGGAGGAGTGCCATGACTCTGCATGTGGAGGGCACTTCGTTGGATGGTTGACGGCACAGAAAGCTTTAAGAGATGGATATTGGTGGCCGTCCATCTTCCAAGATTCCTTTGAGTATGTTAAGAGATGTGATACCTGTCAAAGACATGACAACAGAGAGAATAGGAAATGCCCACTTATGCCTATCATGGCTATCCTTCCATTTGAGAAGTGGGGCATTGACTTTGTGGGTCCTATCACCCCGTCGTCTACTGCTTAGAAGAGGTACATTATAGTAGCAACTGATTATTTTACAAAATGGTTAAAAGCACGAGTGATGAGGCAGGACAATGCAAAAGAGATTGCAAGTTTTCTTTTAGAGCAGATTATCTGCCATTTTGGTCCACCGAAGGAGCTAGTGTCGGACCGTGGAACCCACTTTTTGAATAAAATGATCAAAATCTTGACTGAAACTTGGAAAATCAAGCACAATAAAACGATCCCCTATAATCCGCAAGCCAACGGGCAAGTCGAAAGTACTAATAAGTAGCTTGTGGGTATCTTGTCTAAAATAATCTCCGAGAAGAAAAGAGACTGGGATAGGAAGTTGTATGTGGCAATATGGGCGTATAATACAACGTTCAAGTGAGCTATCGGCCATACTCCAATTAAATTAGTTTATGGGGAAGAGTGTGTGTTACCCCTTGAAATCGAGTTGCCAACCATACGGTTTGCAATTAACCACTCTTTGGGAGATGAGGATTCACTCTTTGAATGTTTCACGACCATAGCCCACCTGGATGAACTGAAGTTGTAGAGCCTATTACACCAAGAGGTAGCTAAATAGCGGATGATGAAGTTGCATGACCTTAAAGGAAAGAAGTATACCTTTAAAAAAGAGCAATTAGTTTTGTATTATGATGTGCATAGGGAGATTTTTCCAGGGAAGCTGGAACCTAGATGGGATGGCCCCTACAAGATTGTTAGGATAGGAAAAAATAGGTCTACGGCTCTACTAACTGATCTGCAGGGAGTGGAATTTAAAAATAAGGTTAATCTTAATAAGATTAAGCCTTATTATTTCTAAGTATGCTAACACGGCAAAATGCATTGCAGGTCCATGCTGGGGCTGATTTGAGATCTGCAAAAGAGCTTAAAGTTGATTGATGGGGTGATTAATTCCTTATTTGGAGCACCCATATTTGGAGCAGAGATACCATCAAGGGAAACTTATTTGGTGGAGCAAAGGATACAAAGTGATTGAGCAAGAAGGTAGAACCTTTGTGTGGGAGATCAAAGTCTTCTGCCATCACTGCTTTGGAATGTTGAGAAATATCCATGTTGAGTTTAATGAAGAAGGTGGGATGGAGCCATCAATTCATCCTCTAAACATGTTAAAGTTTGACTATCATAATTATGAATATAGGAGTTCGTGATGGCAGGCTATGTAAATCTGTTGTGGACGTACACATTATATTTTGACGGAGCGTCCAGGGGCCCTAATAAAAAAGGGAGTGTTGGAGTGGTATTCCGAGATCCCCGACGTAGAGTTACGATGATGTTAGCTGCTTATCTCGGGGTAGAATTTACTAACAATATGGCGGAGTATAAAGCCTTGATTATGGGACTGCATATTGCCAAGTAAGGTGGTATTCGGTGGTTGTTAGTAAAAGGGGATTCCCAGTTGATCCTGAATCAGCTAGATGGGACATACACAGTGCGGAATCCCATCCTTTGTATGTATCATCGAATTGTGATGACCCTACTTGAGGAGTTCGAGAGAGTGTCTCTTCAGTTGCTTCCACATTACTGGAATCAGTTTGCAGATTCACTGGCAAATCTTGCTTATGAAGAAGACATTTTCTTCAACTATGGTCCTAGTTTGGATATTGTTATCAATAATGATACAAGACCCGTCGCTTGTGGGTAATGTTATCAGAGCATGCAATATATGGCAGGCGATGGTTGATATGGGTGATGCAAAGAGTCGCCAAGACCAATCTACCGTTGTTATCTTGGGCCCATAGGTTGATTAGACAACATGTTATGCGTACGCCTCTTGCTATATATGTAGGAGGGATGGGTCATAATCTTATGCATTTAGTTTAGGGCTGTGAGTCCTATTTTTTCTCCTTGGAAAGGAGTATATTATTGTATATCTGTACTATTTCGGGGAGGGATATGTAGGTGCTATTCTGTTTTATTTCGTTACGCCAAGAGGGCCGATCAATTTTTGTAGTGAAATGTTTTATTTCATTAGGCCAAGAGGGCCGATCAGCTTTTGTAGTGAAATGTTTTATTTCATTAGGCCAAGAGGGCCGATCAGCTTTTGTAGTGAAATGTTTTATTTCATTAGGCCAAGAGGGCCAGTGTCTATTTAGTACAGGTGCGGTTAATGGTTTCTTGTTTTAGTCTTGTGCTAGACAGGTTCAAAGAAGAGCTTGGAATGAGCCTTTGTTGCGCAGGAGCGTCTTGTGGCCCTATCTAGGTGATATCTCTTCTTTACGAGTAATGTATTTTTATGTTATATGTGTCTGTGTACTTGTAGGGGATTTTCTTTTCTTGTTGGGGACCCACATCCAAGGCATGAAGTCCCAGGTTTAGGCTAGGTATGTCTGAGGGAGGTCTTAGTAGTCGTTGCCTCTTGTAAAGACATTGCAAGGCATCAAAAGACATGTTTCAGAAGGCAATCCTAGTGATCCTGTTCTACTAGCCTGCTAGGCAGCCATTCTAGGAGTTCTTGTTAGTTGTGAGGCAGTTAGAGAAGCCTGTTGAAGGAAACAAAATGGTGATGATAGAGAGGAAAAAACCCTGAATATCTCCAAGACAATAATACATACAAAGGTGTGTAAAAATGGTTCTAACCCCTATAAAAATAAAAAAGAAAATAAAGAAAAATTTATAAGCAATTGATCATCGCCTTGCGAAGGCATGGAGGTTCCTGGGGATGAGTTAGACCCGGGGCCGATGCCTTGTCTTCCTAGGGGTAGCGTCTTGTTCGAAAAGAAGAAAGTAAGGAAGGTTGGAGCGAAAATAAAAGTGAGCGTCATAAAAGGATTAAGTGTCACCTTGCGAGGGCTTGGTAGGTTCTTGGGTATCAAGACAGGTCCTGAGGTCGATGCCTTGTTCTCCTTGGGTCACTACGCTCAGCTCCCTCCTTTTTACATAATCGAGTATGGAAAAATAGGAACCTAAAATAAGAAATGTGCCAAAAGAAAATACTTATTGATCAGGCTATAGGAGTCCTCGCCTAGTAGGAGCTCTTCGTTGTGTTGTCCTTAGTTAAGTAGGTAGCTCAGACCACCACTTAGGGCGACCTCTTTGATATTTCTTTTTAGTTTGGCCGTGTTGGAGCAGTCGGTTAGTGACTAGCTTCGGACCTTTTATCAGATTATGCCAGGCCTACTCCTTGTGGATGCCATGCCTTGGTTTTGTCAGGGGGTAGGGTGAGCATTGTACTATGTTTTAATATATATCTATTTCGTATCAGCTTGATGCTTCCTTTGGTTGTTTTGTGCAGCTCTGTTGTGGGATTCGACGAGCTAAGTCACCCTATCCCGTGGTCACCAATGAGAACAGAGTTTTGAGCTCGGGATGTGCTTAAAATTTGACAAAAAATCTAGAATTTAGGGAAAAAATATTTAATATCGAAGGCGGCGGCTACAGCTAGGACGATTTTAAGCACCAAGTGAAAGATAACTTTTAAAAGGCGCCCAAGCGACACTTGTGGGTTTTTGATATTTTTCCAACTGCCGTGTGGGATGCTAGGAGTTTCCAATCGATGCAGGATGTCAAGCTAGATGCCCAAGATTTTTCAGAGCTCGAATCGGAGTCTAGACGAAGACAAAGGCCACAAAATGGCCAAGATTTGAAAGGGTGGCCACAACATGGTCCAAAGGGAGAATGTCCTTCGGAGTTTTTAAACCCCCCCTAATTTTTGAAGCAAATCGTGGAGAGAGAAGAAGAAATGTGGCGACGTGTAGCACAGCCGAAATTTGCGTCCTCCTCCATGATCATCATGATGACAGGCTGTGAGTACCCCATAGAACCGACAATGGGACTTGACTTCTCTCTCTTTGATGGTCTTATCGCCGCCCTTTTCATGTGGAATGGCAGATTGAATGAAGAAACAAATTCTAGTATTTCTCTCTCCTCCCTCTCTCTCTTCTTTATGGGCTATTCATGTGTACTATCTTGAAGGGGGAACCGAGAAAGGAGAATGAAGAAAGTGATGATGAAGATTGATAGAGATGCTAAAGATTGAAGTACACCATTGGATTGAAAGCAATGGAGGCTCCGCTTGCTGGTTATGCAGTCATTCAAGGCATCTCGGGTTATGTAAAAACATGGTACGACCATTTTTATGAAGAAAATGAAGGATTTTTGGTAGTTTATGATGATAATTATGTTCTTATTGGATGAAAATTTGTTTGTGGGCTGTTTGCATCATGAGTAATTATTGTGTATCAGAAAATTCTGATTTTTCAATGTTTTACATGCTTCATTTAATTCCCGTAAACCCGAAATGCAATTTTAAGTGGCAAAATGGTAGTTTTTCCGTTTCGGGTGGGCAAAATATGTTCCCATGGGGGGAATATGGAAGATAAATTGAATGTTAGTATGTTGAAGTGGCTGAAACATGAAAAACATGAAAATAACATATTTTATTGCCAAATAAATGAAAGAAAATAGAGAAAATAAGGGAAACAATAGAAATACATCTTGGAAAAATAAGGAAAAATATAAGAAATATTTATGGATGTGTGGTAGTGGCAAAGCATGAGGTTTAGCCTCAGTTTGCCCTATCTCTTTGTCAAATTTTGTGATTTATTGCTTTTTATACATCAAAACATGACAAAATGAAGCTTTACACCTGTGCAACAAAAGCAATACCTAAACGTAGGGGGTTGGGAGGTTTGAATGGTGTGATTTGTGTACTGATTGTTGCTAATTTTCTGATGCACATCATGTCATAGAGTTTTGTGGTATGTTAATTAAGAGGATAGTAGCATGAGTGTTATCTCGATGCTATCCTTTTATTTGCTGCAATGGGTTACTAAATGTAATTGAAAATCCTGATTATGCACAAACACGTTGCTGATTTGAAAATGATGTTTGAGCACTTTTGGAATCATTCACTTTTGCATGTGCATGACGATCATGGTATCGGAGTAAGAAAACCTGGATGCATAGCACCTGTTTTCAATGACAATGACCTATGTTGAGTGTGGAAAGGTATCCTAAGCCATAGGATAGACATTCATTTCTTGTGGGATTATTTGGTAAGAAAACATGGTATATCTCTTGGAGACATTTGAAATGGAAGAGTGGAGTTTGTCCGCTTTTTTTATATGTTGAGCAGCGCATCAAGGGGCTAATCCGTGGGATGTAGGAGAGCTCCAGTGAGGCCGCGATGTTTCTACCAAGAGATTGCCTCCCATGTATGTGATGATCGTGGTATTTATTGCCAATGTGTATGGGTTCTCCCTCTGTGGAGTTTATAGAAAGGGAAACGTTGGACTACAAAACTATAAAACTATAAATGCATAGATAGGGTTTAGGGAAGTTTGTCCTTTAGCAGCAGATTGACGCTCCTAGTCCGCGAGGGTGTGTTTGTCTGTTATGAGCATGAGGTCCGACTAGTGCCATAATTAGTGCCGGCCCATTTCAGGTCCCATCAGTGGACCATTTGAGAAGTGGGGTTTGGATTTTATTGGACCTTTACCTGGTACAAAAATAGGAAAGTCTTACATCATTACTGCAGTTGATTATATGACCAAATGGCGTGAAGCTAAGGCTACAAGGAATTGCAAGAAAGACGATGTAACTGAGTTCCTCATGGAGGACATATATTGTAGATTTGGAATAACACTAGAAATAGTGACAGATCAAGGTCCTAGCTTCAAAAATAAGCTATTGAGAGAATTAACAGGAAAATTAGACTTGAAACATAGATTTGCTAGTCCTTATTACCCTTAGTGCAATGGATTGGTGGAAGCATTCAATGGAACATTACAAAAGATTCTCTTTAAGCTGGTGGAAGATCATCCTAAAGATTGGGACAATTATCTACATCAAGCTTTGTGGTCTTGTAGAACAATGTAGAAGACAAGTATAGGATTCACCCCTTTTCAGTTAGCAGATGGTCAAGATGCATTATTACCTATGAATGTCATGTTTCCTACGATGGAGTTTGTAAGAAAGCATCAGTTAGATCAAAGAGAATTGGGAATTGACAAAGGATTGAACTTGCATATCCTACAATTGGATAGGCAACAAGCAATGAATTCTTATGAAAAATAGATTGTAAAAAGAAAGGAATGGTTTAATACATAGTTGAGGAAGAAGAATATTGTAGAGGGAATGCTGGTTATGAGATATGACAGTAGCTTGGACTCCACTTTTCAAACCAAGTTTCTAGTCAGATGGGAATGACCTTTCCTCATCAAGCAGAAGTTTGAAAATGGCACTTACTTGCTACAAGATTTTGATGGGACTGTTCAAAACAATAGAACCAATGGGTTTCATCTAAATATATATATCTACAGAATCCTTTAAATAAAGAGGATATAGGTAATGTATATACTATACATAAAGTAGGTTGCTTCCACTTTACTATTTGGGGCAGATTCAATTTTTTGAAATCTGGTGTTGATCAGATGGTTGTAAATGATGGACAACATATTCAAAGTGTACTTGACACCTACTAAAGGTCTGTATCAAGTTTGGTGTTGATCCAAGCAAGAATGTGAAGGTTATGGTCTCTAGAGGAAGGTCAATGTCTGAAGTGGACTACATGCTGGAATTTAGGACTATAGACTGTGTAGAGCTGCTTCAGGCAACAAATCAAAGAATTTGACTCTGAGTTGTTCTGAAGAATTATATATTGGAAAGAGAGCTACAACTTTCATTTTTGAAGCTTGGCAATCCAAAAACTGATTAGAAAGTTATGAGATGTTCTCTGTAGTGCTCTATGAAGCAAATTTTCAGAAAAAGGAGTTTGTCTTTGTCAGATGTTTTTAAAGCTTTTAATAAAGGTTTGTTCACACTTTGTGTTCCAAACCGGGGGTGGCTAATCATGATGAGTGAAAATGAGCGACCAAGGACATGATGCTGCGTAAAGTCAAGTGGGGTAACACATGCAAATGTCATTTTTTTTGTCTTTCTAACACTTATCCATAGCGGGAGTCAGGTTTATAGATGTAAATCCCAAGTGCTACCATTCATGTTTCACACGTGGTTGTGATATCTGAGTTTTGAGACACGTGCCTCACGTAGGAAGAGAAGAAAATATATTCTCGCTTCTGATTTTGAGTCCATGCATGGAATTCTATGTGGCATGGGCATGTTTACCATCTAACAACTAAGGGGAAGCAAGGGGCAACTTGAAAAAATAGGGGAAAAAAGAAAAAAACATTATAAGTTTTTTTAAAAAGGAAAAAAATAAGAGAAGATAAGTATTCGACACACGACAATTAGCGTGAGAGAGAGAGAGAGAGAGAGAGAGAGAGAGAGAGAGAGAGAGAGAGAGAGAGAGAGAGAGAGAGAGAGAGAGAGAGAGAGAGAGAGAGAGAGAGAGAGAGAGAGAGAGAGAGAGAGAGAGAGAGAGAGAAAGGGAGGGAGGGAGGGAGGGAGGGAGGGAGGGAGGGAGGGAGAAGAAGAATCTTGTAGGCTGAAGAAGGGAGAAATCTGAAGCTCAGATTAAGAAGAACAAATTGTCAAAAGAAAGAGACCATAAAGCTGAAGTTATTGAAGCTATGGAGCAAGATGGCAGGGATGCTAAAGTCAATGGGCTAATGCGAGTTCTCAGTTTTCAGACAATGGTAATAAGAGTCTTCTTTTTGTCTTGTTTTCTTCTACTATTGTGTGGGGAAGAGAGTTTGCAGATCAATTTTGATGTATGGATATGAGTGATAGACAACAGAGGGCTGTTCTTCATCATGTTGAGAGTGATGCATGTTAGTTGTTGAGTTTCTCTTTTTAGTTATTGTCTTGCCATTGTAAGTCTTATACACAAGATTGTGTTTATGATTCCAAGTCTCAATCTTGGAACATAATTCACTTGTGACAGGTCAAGTCGTGTCTATGTCATCATGAGTTCATTCTTCTTCTTTCATCCACCATAGCTCCCTTCCATGTCCTAGATCTCACACATTTCCACATGGACAGAGCTAGATCTCGCACATTTCCATAAGAAGAATGGAGAGGGTCTACAATTAATTTTGTACTACTTGAAGCAATCATGCTCTATTGGATGGTTTGCTGCATGGGGTTGCCATCCCTTCAAATAGGAGTTGTGTGAATCTGAAAGATCATGTTATCTACCATGGTTTTTTCAGCATTAGATTCTCTCTAAAAATGGTAATTCTAAGCTTGAAGGTTTAAACTACTCAAGTTGTTGAGTTGAAGTCTCAGTGAGGAGTGAGTGATCAAGAATTTTGATCATGTGTTCAATGGTGCCGTCTTGTGGGTTTTGTTGAGGTAAGATCCTCAATATTTATCCAGTGGTGTTGTCTTGGGGATTGTTAGAGGCTAACTACCCAATTCACCTACCAACGTTATGGCACTTGGAGTCCTATACACACACGGGATGGGTTTCTGCCATCACCACAAGATACGTCACTCTATTTTGTGCACTGCACTATCAAGCTCCCTAGCCTGCCTTCTTGCACCTATGCCAAACAGGTTGGAGCGCACTCTTGCACCATTAATTATGCACATTGGCATACTCCCTTTGAATTATTTTTCCCTTCTTCCATTCTAAATTAGATGTGAGTTATGGGTTCCCATGATTATTCATTGAGCAATGGGAGAGTTGGGGCAAGTGACTGTTCTTTCATCCTCCTCCATGAGCGATAGTGAGCTAAATGTTAATCCCTTCATCATCACCGATGCACTTCACAGAGCTACCTCCCTAGGTGTTGTTGCGTGGTCCCTGCCATGTTGGATGTGTGCTATAAGGACTCTCTGGTACCTTCTATAGATGACCGTGATACCATGCGTGCTATCAACAATCACCATCAACTATCTGCAAAATCGGGCCAAGTGTTTCTAATCCTATTCATTTTTCTATTTTCAAGTGATGGTCATGTTTTAAGTGTGGAGATGTCACCATCTTGTCAAATGTCAAGTCTTAGGTCCTTGTTGCTCGATTCACCCTTCCCGTTAAAATCTTAAGTGTGGGGACATGTCCTTACGCATCTATGAGGCATATACTCATGCATATCCTGATTCTGATCATGCATCTATTACACAGTCAGATTTTACCCTGATGGGGTCCCTTCTCCACCCACCCATCCTTTCTCACCCCACTCTTGAGGATGCTTCTCCCCTGTTTCTCTTTATCCCTTGATTTGATGAATTTTCATGTGAATGTATCCTACAATCACCCGAACCCATATCCAACTTAATAGCCCTATTCATCGCTTTGAATGGTATACTTTTTCTTTCTACAACCCTCTGTTTCGATCAACGCTTTACAAGTTATTAATTTTTGAAGAATTTTATATCACCTTGACGTGTTCCCACGTGAATGTGATTCTTTTGCTTTGGAATATCTAATGGATGTGACAGCCTTGCCCTATACCTTCCACTTGACATCTTTTCCTTTTACAGCTAGTCATTCCAAGGTATGGTTTGTCCGTTATTAATTTTTGTAAGTTTTTGTCTTTTTCATGCATCTTTTGTCCTTTTTCCATGTGAACCTGCCCTATCTCCTTAGAAATTTCTTCTGATTTGATAGCCTTGTCCGACCTCCATTCTTTCCCATTCTTCCTTTTTACTCCACCTTGTTTGGACTTTTGGATTTTTTGTTACAAATTTTTATGTATTTTCGGTCTTCATTTTCTTGTTTTTTCCATGTGAACACCCCTTTTTCACATTGGAATCATGTTTTGACATGATAGTCCCATTCGACTCATCTAATTAGACATTTTTTCTTTTTTCCGCACTTCATTCCGACAGATGCATTTTTTGGTATTGATTTTTGTGTGTTTTGCGTGCCTCATTTTTTCTCTTTCGCACATGCCATCCGTGTTTTTAGGTTTTGACGTGTGTATACGCGTCTATGACATCATCATTCATTTGCACATCCACCCCACTCGCCGTTTTGATCCCAACACTGCCAAAAAAAAATTACCCCCACACTCACCTTCGCATGCGGGACGAGAGGGGTTTCTTTTTTTTTAAGTTTTAACTTTTAAAAAACATATAAAACACAAATTTAAAAAAATTAATATATATTTTTTTAAATTTCCCCCCTCTCCCGGTCATAATCACCCCTTCCCTCCTCTCTCTCCTCCCTCTTCTTCTTTCTTCTCTCCCTCTCTCTTTCTCTCTCTTCCCCTCTTTCTCTCTCCCTGACATCCCTTCCCTACTCCTTCCCTCTTACTCTCACCTCCCCCCTCTCTCTCTCTCTTCTTCTTCTGCTTCTCCCGCTTCCTCCCTCTTCTTCTTCTTCTTCTTCTTCTTCTTCTTCTTCTTCTTCTCACTGATGCCCTACCCGCCTACCATACCGCCTTGGCCTTACACCCACCTCCTCCCCCTGAATGCTGCTCGCTCTAATCCCGCCATCGCCGCTTGTGCCAGTCCGCCACATCCATCTCCTCTCCCTACACCACCCCACAATCCCACCCACCAATCCAACTCCTACCTCCCTCTTAACCTCCATTCCCACCCTTCCCACTACACCCCTTTCCCACTACCCCCACTCTCCCTACTTAGTCCCCCCTTCCCCCCCATAACCCTTACCCCCCCAACCCCTTACTTACCCCCCCTCCCCCCCATAAACCCAACTCCTCCTAAGCCCCCCTTCCCACCCTTCCCCCATTAAACCCCGCAACCACTCATTATTGGATTCGGACCTTGTCACTAAAGCGGGCTTGTCCAAGTTTGTGGGTCTTTTAGAGAGCAGATATCCTCTATATGGTTCTTTCTCAAATAGTATGAACAGAAGGCTCTAGGAATAGTTGGTTTTTGGATACATTCAGTGGCTAAATTTCCCGCTTGATGGCACTTTCCCCACCATGTATCAGAACGCATCACATCTTTCCTACCTGCCCGCAGGAGTGGATATATTGGTGGTATTCACCTTCACCGTCTGTAGGTGATTTGTAATCACATCCATAAGTTATTTCTTGATACTTGCGACTGAGTTGGATAGGTAGTTCTTTAGATTTTTACCTCCTACAGTACTTATAGTAGGGTTTTGGGAAGCTTCTATTATTACTGCATACATTGGTTGAGTTAATCTAGGAGGTCCTTTGTTCTAGTTCTGATTCAGAGCTCCTATTGAGACTTGGGGTTGTTGATTCTAGTGGGTAGAATTTCACTGTTGTTGAGTCGCCATTGGAGGAACTGTTTGAGGCCACTATTGTTGTGGTTGAACCATCATTTGAGGCACTATCATCTATGGCCACTATGGATTAGATGCATTGTATTGTGCTACTATTTGCATCTAGGGGTAGGGGTAGGGAGCTATCCCTAGGAATGCATTTGGTGGGTATACCATTCCTGCCATGGGAGGAGATAAGACTCCTACTCCTGAGGTCATTGACAACCTTGCTTCAACTTCGTCATACTATCTTGCACCTTCCACTATAGCTTGTAGATTGACTGGTCTTCTCAATTCCATGAACACTACAAGATATAGGCCTTATATCGATGTTAAAAGTGATAAAAATGTAAATAAAAAAATTTGCCTCTGTCGTTGTAAAAAGCATCGTTATTGGCGATGCCATAGAATAGTCAATATTAGCATTGGTATCAGCATCGCTATTTGCACCCGTATCAGCGTCTTGATACCGATGCAAATAAAGACGCTAATACTGACGCTCTGCGACACTAATAACAATGCAAATAATGACACATGCAGGTAAATTTGCGACGCTAATAGCGATGATAACAGGGAAAAAAAAATTTATAGCACTGTGTGCTTTATTTGGGCCATACAAAATAGTTTTTGCACTGTGTACAATGCTCGTGTAAACAAAAACAAAGTGTACTTGAATCATAACACTGATTCATGAAATAAATACATGATTGCATAATGAAAGCGACTTGTAGAATCATGACAAGATATCACTACTACATAGAAAATGTCTACACAGATCATGCAACAAAAAAAAGGGTGTGTGAGCTCCATGGATCCAAGGGCGAGCTACATATCCTTGCCATCCGAAAGCTCGTCCCACCGCAAAGCAGCATCGAACGGACTCTGAAAAAAAAACAACTACACATCGGTCCACCATACAATAATGCATTCTAATGAAACATGGTAACTACGGACAAGAAAGATGAGTGACTTACAGTGCCGCCACGTCTATACAATCAATCGATCAATGCAGTGAGATCGTGCCTCTCTGCATATCGAGTCTCACGGCCAGTTGGATCGTGATTTGTAATTGAGTGCTGCAAAGAAAACAAAATACTAACTGTTAGAAACATGACTGCCAGTATAAATGATATTGCAAAAAAAAAGTAAGCTAAACAAAAGAAAAACTTACAAAGTCCTCCAGATATATCTTATGGCCACCACTCCCAAGATGATGGACCACTCCGGCCTCTAGTCATGCCCTCACCGCCTCGCGCTGTTGACTCCAACGTCCTGGAGAATCTGTAGCCTTCTCCCTTAATCAGCACTAGTCTTCCGTGTCTAGCCACTCGGGCTTTGCAGCCCCACTCTTGAGTGCCTTGCATGTGTCCGATCGTTTGTGTGTCATATATGCACGCATGCACTCCATCATGCAACCCGTAGAAAATCTATCTGCTATGGCTAGAACCGAAAACTCCTCATGCAAGGATGCTACTATGTAGTCCGTGCTCCCCTCTGGTATGTTTTTCCAATGATCTAAGACGTTGTGCTGAAAAAATTGTTGGCACAACTCTCTCATGCGAGCCATCACCCTCCTCCCCTCATCATTCATGATGATGGCTCCTGACCTATCATCGACAAGATAGGCATATCCCTTTGGGATATGCCTGAGATGGGTCCTCTCCCACCTGTGTCCACACTCTTGGGCATATCCAAGAGGCCCATGTACATCCGATGTACCGACCGGGGTAGTATCTATCGGTGTAGTATCCATAGGGGTGCCACCTACAGATGGCTAAGCAAAAGCAGGAGTAACCGGAGTAGACATCCCCACAAGTGTGACAAATCCTGGAGGTGATGCAACTACAGCAGAATGACGAGACAGAGACACCGCATTCGTGCCTCCACAGCAACCACCTAAGCCACGCTCCCTGGAACTGCCACAAGAGCGAGGAGTTTCACCTCTATCCCATGCCGACTGTGGGCTCACTGCCTCTGTATCTCTACAACATTCCCTTAGCCCTGAAACACTCCCTCCCTCTGGCCCAAGTCTCGAGCGTTAATCTCGTCTGCTCGAAGCTGAAGCATTTGATGGCGTTGAAGTAGATCTAATAGAGCGGCCTGACAATGTTCGAGACAGTTCCTCATTCGCCATGTCTCTGAATCTCGTCATCTAATCTGGAGACATGCACATGAAGATATCCTGCAACTCCTCATTGCTCATCCCTCGACTCATCCTGAAAATGTCGCCTACATAGACAAAAAATGATGTTAGCATAATCAATTTAAATAATACAAAGCACGATAATATAAATCCTAAAAAAATGATCTTACTTAAAATGCATATCTTATGTACCCTTATAAGCGATTAGTCAATGAATTGAGTAAGTGAATGCTCCAAGTATGAAGTATCCTATGGTCCCATATCAATCTCCTAACACAACTCTGCATACACTAAAAGGTCGATAGGCATGTCACCACAAAAGGATGAGTCCACCTCATTCTCAAAGAATTCTTGGACTTTTGTATTTCCATCATTGTTAGCTGATGCTGGCTCCTCTACATGCTCCAAGCTTTCGGTGGTCACCACTTACAATATCAACCCCTTTGTTTACATATTGTCCTCATCTATGCTTGAAATATCGCTTTGATCATATACTCTTGAACTTCGGGGTGCTGAAGTATAACATACCACCATCGAGGTTGTCGGGATTTGGATAGAAGATTACCTGCTCACACACACATACAAGAGAGATTAAACTATTGTGATATATACCATGTCTTAATACAATTAACAAACAAATGAGTTCATGCACCTATTCACAATGGGCCGGCAACACAAAGGTGTCGTGCAAATCTGTCTTTTTTTTTTTGAATCTATTTTGAGAAATCCAGATGGACCTCATCAAACTATTGCTCCAGCTCCTTCAAGTACGTGCCTGGCCCCTCCCTCTGCCTCGCTCTCACGTGATACCCCCTCCTCAAGATGCGAGGTATTTTGGGAGCGGAGGGTGTGCCATGTTGTGGGGGGGTTCGGTGGAGCACTTTGAACCACTGCACATCGAATAGTATCATGGAGAAGCTACAATAACCCACCGTAACAATACTTTGCAAGTTTCCAAAATACTCCATCTCATCTATAATCGTGTTTAGATCCATTTCTCGTCGTCGGCTCTCCTGCTCGAACCTTGCCATGATACCACAGTCCATTGTGGAGTACATTTTGTCAATACGCTCCACATGAAAATTCCGTCAACGCAACCACATTGCACTATATATTTTGTAGTATACATTGAAACACTCAAATGAGTTATCGCATATAAAATATAGAAACGACAAATCCTAAACATGTCATCACCTTTGGACTACATCCCCTCAAAAATTCCCACTCCTCCATTGAAACCTCCGCCCCTTTGCGAGATGTTGCGGTCAAAGCTCCATGCAACCATCATGTTGACATGAACCACAGCATCTCCTTCATGCCCTCGAGATATCGAATTGGTCCACGGCACGTACTACGTCGAAATTCAGATCGCGCTTCCTCTTGATCTTGCCTAGCAATCTGGTACCGGGCGAGCCATGAATCCATAGAGGCATGGTGCAACATACAAAAGTGATTCACCTTCTCTTCCATTGCAGCATCCATTCTTTTTTCTACCCCATTTCCAACCACTACATCTCTGGTCAGTCTATCATCTTCCTTCAGCGACCATAGCATTTTGTTGTCTGGATCCACCGTTGGTAGCCATTGTGAAATATGCACTAGCATCTCAAAACATTTAACCATGCTACCTTCTTGTCGAGCTCGTTGTCACACAAAGCCTTTCAGGGTTTTCATGAAGCGTTCCAAGAAGAACATCCATCACATATGGACACATCCAACAATCTCCACTTTATCTACAAGATGCATAAGAAGGTGGATTTGTATCGTAAGCATGTTGGTAGGCAAGTATTTCTTAAGGAGATAGACCATCTCCACTGCTCCCCGCCTCGCAAATTCAATAGAGGACATCTTAATCTCCTTCTCTGAGATCCATTGTACCAAAATCAACAACTTGTAAATGGCCCGCGTATTTCTGGAGTAAGGCATCCTGCGATCATGATCGGTAGAACAAACTGGCACAAATGAGAAAGCATTATGAACAATGGCTACACTCCAAATAGCAAAATGCGCATGCTAATTAAAATCCATTCGTAGTACAAACCTATCATATCTTATGCCAGTCATGGGATTTTAGCCTTGATAATTGGTCGTCTTTAGAAAATACAGACCTAAGAGAACGCATCATATCCGTTGAAGTGCGGATAGACTTGACTACTTGCTTCACAATGCACTCTTCTTTAGTGGACAAAACCCAAGAAGCATGAGGTAGCTGCACATGACCATAAGCACTCAACTGCGGCCAAAGCACCTCCTTCAAATCCATTCGTGCCCCTATTGTGTCCCTGTTTCCTGTGATGTGGTCCCATAGCAAGCTGTCCACATTCTTGAAAATATGCATGGGATCCAACAAGTGGTTGATCTGTAAGTGGGTCCAATATGGCAACTCGTAGAAAACTGAGAACTGTCGCATTCCGTTGTTTGGATGTGACTCCACGTGGACCATTTTCAGCTCGTACCAGCTTGCAGCATTCATACATATTGGAGGTCGTCCAAGAAAACCTTCCCTCAATTCATGACCCTCTGGCAAGAAAGCGGCATGTCCTTGATATACACTCTTCTTCATGGTTCGTGACCTTCGAGAGTCTAACTGTGGCCCGCACAATGGACGTGCATGATAACCTGAGGTAACCAGACCTGTTCCAACATCTCTATCCAGTGAATACAAACTTAAATGAGATAAAATATAGATATTACCAACGAGAATGGAAGTTTATTTACCTGAGCATTGTCCAAATCGTGAAAAGTCATGCATCGTCCACATGAGAATGACTCGAGTATTGGCAGACCATCAACCATCACGCTTGCTCATATCTTTCACAGTGACCCCCTCCTCCCACAAAATCTTAAGCTCATCGACTAATGGACGAAGATACACGTTCATATTATTGACTTTGTAGCGGCCAGGGATGAGTAAACTAAGAATGAGATGTCCTTTCTTCGTAGAAAGCCATGGAAGGGATATTGTAATTGATAAGGACTATGGGCCACACACGGTAAGAAGTTGAGCGCAGACTGAATGGGTTTACGCCATCCATTGCAAGACCAAGTCGAAGATTCCTTGGCTCTCGAGCAAAGCCTGGGAAGGTAAGTGAATGTGGCTTCATGTGCGTGAATCTGATGATATTTGTTGAACTCCATCTGTGGATCTATTCTGCGCATGCCACGTTGTCAAGCTCGCCATGCCGAACGTACGAAACATGTGATTTATGCGAGGGATAAGCAAAAAGTGTCTAAGAACTTTTTGAGGGATGGTTTGCCCTTGTAAGTCCTATTGATACCTGTGAGCACCACACTTTGAACATGTCTCCATAGTCTTGTATTCTCCTCAAAATAGTATGCAATCATTGATACATGCATGAATGCTCTTGTACTCCATGCCAAGATTTCGTAAAACATGTCGTGCATCATCACGAGACTCGGGCATGGTATTTTCATGTGTGTAATATATGATATTTCAGTAACTTGAAAAATATCATAAAACACCTTGAAAAATCACAAATTTTTTTAATGATAGTGCCGAAAAGAAATCAACGAAGCATACGTACAAGGTACCTGAAAAAATCGGTCACACTTCCATCGCTCCACTCGTATTTTGTTTATACACTTAGGAGTGCAAGCAGTGTCTTCAGGCGGGATACTGAGCACCCATCATATAATGGTATGGATGCTTCCTCTCTAAGCGGATCAGAAGTCTCAACATCCATGGGAATCAATGCATGGATCATTGCCTCCATCTCAGGCTCCGAGATTGTAGGTAGGTCTAGAAGGCTACATGTCTCCTTTGATATTGACGGTATAGATTGGGTAGTACCTTCCAAGTGGTGGATTGGCTTAGGCACTCCATCCATCGCATGCCCACGAACTCTTCTAATTGGCTGCAAAGAGTACACTCCTCCTTGAGATGAGACCTCAACTCCCAGGATAGGAAATTTGTCAGCCACACCCAATCTTCTTGTATATGGTATTCAATTAGCTTGCGAGTACAATGCATGATTGATATTAATTTTTCTTACCGTTTGCTGAAAATCCAAGATCACTTGATCAACAATCTCAGATTGAAACCCGCTGAAGCGTCGTACGTGTTTTATAGACAATCGACGTTTTCGTCTAATTGCCAGCTTGCATTGAGAGCAAGAACATGGGACACACTGATTAAGATACGCCTCGCAATCTTGAACAACAAGACCTTCATCATTTTCCATTTTGTCTATGTTACAACAAACAATTTGTTTTTGTTATCATTCTTTTTCTCTTTCTTAATTTGTTTGAGAAGGGATTTCTTCTCTTGTAACTCAACAAAAATTAACGTATGTAAAGTCTCTACCCACCCACCCATAGATTAACATATATATGTTAGAGTGTTTCCCGTCTCGTGGTGTTGCACCGGACCTCACCACCACTCTCTCTTTGTTTTTTATCCATTCATTATCTCCTCTCCTTCCATCTCTCTCTCTTTTTCTCTTTCTTTATTATGCTGTATGTTTATTCCGTCTCTCTCGTTCCTTCTTTTTTTTCTCTTCCTTCCCCTCTCTTATTTTATTTAACGATCACGGTTACAACTATGATGAAGTCCACAACCATGACTATGACTATGACTAGGACCACGACTAGGACCACAACCACGAGGACCACGACCACGAATACGACTACGACTATGACTACAACCACTACTATGACAATGACCATGACCATGACCATGACCACGACCACGACCACGACCACGACCACGACCACGACCACGACCACGACCACGACCACGATTACGACCACGACTACGACTATGACTACAACCACGACTATGATTACGACCATGACCACGACCACAACTACGACTACGATTACAACCACGACCACGACTATGACTATGACTACGACTACAACTATGACCACAACCATGACCATGACCATGACCATGACCACGACTATGACTATGACTACGACTAGAACGACCACGACCATGACTACGACCATGACTACGACCATGACTGGAGCCCCGAGAGGAACACCAAGGAAAAGGGAATTCTCTTGCAAGAAAATCTATCTTGTAACATCAACAAGCTTGTTTTTCATATTTCATATGATCACAATGAAGAAAAGAACACCAGGCACAACAAATCTTCATGCAACATCATGTAGATCTCCCACGGTTTTTAATAGAATCAACCATATTCTTCAACATCTTTACAAAATCCATCAATAGAACAAAGAAATCAAAGGAATACACCATCTTTGAATGGAAATACATCACATAGTATTCATCTTCAATATATTCATAGTCTTCTCTCTCAATCTCTCATATACAATCACTCTGGTTGAGTAGAATTGGCTATCTCTGACTCTCTCTCTCTCACTCCATCAATAATACATCATGTCCTCACTACAATCTCTCAAAAATTACTCTCAATAATCACTCTTGGGTCGTGGATACCCCTCCCAAGAGGTATGTCTGATATGAAGAGTCACCAGAGCCACTATAGTGTCTCTTCACCGCTCACTACTGTCACTTCACTCTAGTCTTCTCTTGAGTCTTCAGCAGCTACTTCTTCCACTTCTTTCAGCTCTTTTGCACTTGTATTCACCTCTTTCCAAGGCTAGAAAACTTTCCCAAAGTCACACATACATTCCACAGAACACTTACAGAAGCATACAGAACAGTCTACAGAACAGTACCAGAACAGCTACAGTACAGAGACAGAACAGAAACAGAACAGAAGCAGAAGCTCTACAGAAGACCTACAGAAGGTTACAGAAGGTCATCAAAACCACATAACTCATTCTCAACTCATTCCAAACTCTCACAAAACATTCAATAAGCTTTCACAATATCTCATTCTTCATCAATCAATACTTCATCCCTCCTTACAGAAGATAATCAGAACAAAACAGACCAAAACAGAACAAAACAGAAGGTATACAGAACCAATCAGAACCAATCAGAACATCACAGAACCATCAACAAACATCATGAACTTCCAAAACACAATCAATATCATCCAAAACACTCTCAATCCACTTCCTAATCAACCAATCATCCCATAAAATCAACCATTCAGCTCTCAAAAACAACAAAAATCAGCCAAAAAGCAAGTCATTTCAACACTCAACATATCCCCACACTTAATAAGGAAGCGTCCTCGCGACCCAGGAAAAAGGAAATACAAGTTCAGGGAAAAGCTCAACTTTGATCTTCAATATCTTTTCACAAAGAATCCATCCACCACGACCCCATCTTATAACCTGTTTCTGATATAAAAATACAAAGAAAGGAAAACTCTTTTGAAATTAACACCTCTTATCAAACTAGAAATCATCACAAATTTGTAAAGGATATAAGAGTTTACTTCTTCTTCTTCAGCATCAGCTTCAACTCTCTAACCACGACCCCATCTCTACAAATCTCCAAAACATAGCTCGTACACAAAATCCAATAGGAAACCACCACGTTCGTTTGACATACATGAACTCACAACACAAACACTAATACACAACACAACCATCTGAATGACTTCTTCAAAAAGAGAGTTGTTCATTAAAAGCTTCCACCATACATTGGAAAGGTATCAATGAAGATGATCCCTCTTAAAAGATTGATGTTGTCGGAATCGATCCATAGATAAGGATTCATCTACAAAGTTTTTAGGAGGATTTTGAAAAAATTGGAGACAGCACATCCTTTCCAACAGGACCAAGTATCTACTAGGCAAACAGAGGGCATGAAAATACAGTATCTCCAGCTGTTGGGAATCAATGCTAACATTGACATTCATGCACAACTTTGGAATAGGCTTTGAATCAGTATGAGAGTGCCTATGCATATACGCCAGGTACCAAGCAAAGTGAGCAGTTAATCTCACTGAGGGATCTGCAGACTGGGAATATTGTTGGGCAAAATGAACATAGTTTTGATAAGCTTAACTAGAAGCTGTCCATTCTCCTGGAATTACTGGCCAATTAATCTGCGGTCCTGTAAGGCAATCATCCGAACTCCATCCCCTTCTTCTGGAAATCTGATTATCAAACCCGTCACAGTCACTAACCAACTGAGGTGGTTGAGATATGGAAGTGTTAGGAGAGGGTAATGGAATAAGGGAAAGTGGATGAAGGGAAGGATAGAAAAAATCATAAAAGGAAGAAAAGGTTAAAGAAGGAGTGGCAGAAATTTGTAAGAAATCACTAAGGAACGGTGTTAACTGATAAATAGGAAATGTGGAGGGTACATTTATGAGGGGTGAAGGACAGGGTGGAGAGGGGAAAATACCCTATCCTCAATAAAGGAACAGTAAGTGAAAATAGGAATTTGAGGGAAATGTGAAGGTTGGAAAAGAAGAGGTAAAATAATTGTGGAATTAGATTGACAAAGGGAAATATATATAGCATAGCGGTGAGCCAATTGTTGGTAATAGAGGAGGGTAGGAACAGAAGGTCCTAAGAGAGATCGTCTATGATAGGCATCAAAGAAGGTAGCATCAAATGGATTATGTTTGGAAAGATAGGTTAAGAGATCCATCCTCAGTTGGTTAGTACTCTGGGCAAAGGTAGGAGCTGTGTTTTGTCTTTGATTTAGGACCACCGAATCAATCATGGGATGCCACGAATTATCCTGACAATCAGCTACTTTGGAGGAATAACTTTGGAACATATCAGCTATGTGCAACTCCAAATGATTGACATATAAAACAGCCTGTAAGACCACATCCCCCACATACCATGCCATATCTACCTCATCTGGAATTAACAAATCTCCTCGGAGATACATGTATGACATCAACATGGTGTCTGGCGTGACAGAATCTTCAAAGAGCATTCTGACTACCTCTGTCAACAACTCAGCAGACCAAGCCCCACTCCAGCCATCCTCTGGAAAAGGTAAATCCATCGTGGAAAGCTTCATGTAGAAGACCAACTTCTGTAAGTGGTAGTGGACAAAGAAAGAATGGTCTGGTAGGACAAAGTCCTGAAACTGTTCAAAGGTAGACCATAACAAGTCCATTCTGGACTGCAATCTTTCCACTTTGTCTTGGAATAGAGGGCACAAAGTAGCCTGTCTCTGTAGGGCAGCCAAATCCTGTTGTGAAAGAGAAGGAATTAATGGAACAGGAGGGCTTGGAGGAACAGAGCAGGACTTTGCAAGCTGATCTTGCAACTGTTGGATTTGGGAGGCTTGGTTGGCCATTGTGTCATTAGCCATCTGTAAAGCTGAAAGCTTGTCATCTAAAATAGCTTGGAATTCTTTCACTTCGCTGGACAACCTCTCCTTCTCTGCTGAAAGGCTAGTAACCTGTGACTGAGCCTCGAATAACTGGGTCTTCAATGAAGAAATCTCATCGCTTTGGATGGCAACCAGTTGGGTTTGCTGTTCCATTTGCTTAAATAAATCTGCTAGGGTATCCTTAGCAGAAGCTAACTCAGATGTTGCCTTATGCAACTGGTCTTTGGACTGCATGAGCTCTTCATAGAAAGATGCGTACAGCTGTTGAACACAGGCTGTCACGGACAACTCAATGGAACTTTGAATATCCTTGCAGAGGAAAGAAATGGCATCTCCTGAAACGAGACTGTTCAGGGAGGGAACTGAGATCTCCAAGGATCCTTCTCGATGTGCTCTGAACAGGTTATTGCAAGTGAGATACCCAGGGAGTTCACTGCCAGAAGTAGCAGGGATAGGCACTGAGGGAAGAACAGCAGGGGCTTTATCCGCTACCCTCTTCAAGCGTTTGCGTTGTATGACCAGGGGAGGCGGAGAATCATCATCCTCTATGTCAATGGGTTCTGACTCTTCTGAAGGTGGAGGAGGAGGTACTGGATCTGATGGAGGAGGTGGAGGCACAGTCTTCTGTAAACCTGAATAGGTCAAGAAGGCAGACAAATATGATCCATAGGTAACATTGGTAACATTACCCCTCGTGACTTTAACAAAATGCTGATCCATTTTAGTAAGGAGGTATGTGCTCCAATCAATAGCAACGCCTTTCAGCACCATCCTGGAAGCTGTGAAAAGCTCTTTGGACAAATAGTGGGATGGCGTTTTGGCAGGCATGAACCTGTCCTGAAGGAACTGACACATCGTCTTCCATACGGGATCAGTAATCATAGAAAAAGAAACTCCTGAAGAGTTTATCACTTTCTTAACATCAAGGACTTCCCTTGTCTGCTTCTGCAACAGCTTGAGAATCTCTTCATTAGAGAAGAGCTGACGAGTGGTCACAAAAGGTTCTCCTTTGAAGGGAAGAGACAGAGCCTTCCCTAAGCCGCGAGACGTCAATGTCATAGACATGCCGTGGACTACGCCTGTCTTCTTGCTGTAAGAGGCCAGGAACTCATCACATAATGACGGATCCTCTGGAAGTAATGGAAAAGGAGTGGCCACAAAAGCAGCAAGTCCCGCCTTCATGAGGGGCTCAAAAGTAAGTAGGGACGAGTAATCCCTACTAACTAGTGGGACGTACTGGATAGGGGGAGGAGCATGAGAAGGCGCCATTCAGATGGTTACACACACACCACAAACACAGACAATCAAGAAGAATGCCTGCAAAGCAATAGACAAAAAAAACAAGGATAAGAGAATTACTAATAAAACGTGACTCGACCTACTAACCCCAAGCAAACCACATCCTAGAAAAAATTTGACATGACCTTGAGACAAATGCGACCGAAAGCTTCATGCGATGCATCAAATAAACACCCTGAACCCCGTATCAGGCAACAAAAGAAAAAAAACTGCATACCGTACTCGTAACCGTAACTAAGACAGGAAACCAAAACCATACCATATCCGACACATATCAATACGACATCTGTGATAGAACCAAGACTAGACCATGGAAAATAACACTAATGACTGCGCATACCCATCCCACGAAACGCTTCATTAAAAAGGGAATTAAGTGCAGTGAGGGGGGAATTAATTTAATGAAGGGTTGATTTTAATTAATTATTAAAAATGGGTGAATTTTTATTAGGTGATAAACCTTAACAAGAAAACGGCGGTTCCTTATTAGTTATTTAATTACCAATTATTAGGTTAAAACGGTGTAGTTATTCGATTCCCAAACTTCGATTCCCGACTGGGTCTCTAAATGCAATTCATTGATTACAAATTAAGGTGATGTGGAGTGCTTTTTTGCCAGCGCGTGCTCATGTGACGGCTGGTTTATTTTATTAAAAAAATTAAAGTACCTCTTTAGCGCACGTAGCGCGTGCTAAGTGAACGGCTGGTTTATTTTAATTTAAAAAAAAAGATGTGTGTTTAGCGCGAATGCGCGTGGGAACTGTGGGTGAATTAAAGGGTGCATTTTAACAATTAATTTGTGATTAAGGGGGAAAATAAAAATAAATAAAGCACATAAAATAAATACCTGGAAGGGGTGTGTATGTAATGCAGGAATGCGCATGGAAGAGTTCCAGTAAAGGAAAAGTAAAGAGCACTGATGAAACAACAATGACAACACCTTAGCAGATGGGTGGATTTAGTTTGTGTTGGGTTTTTTTATTTTTATTTTTTATTTTTAGTTGTGATTATTTATGGTTGAATAAATGGAAAATGAGCAAGGGAGGTGAGGGGAATTTTTTAGAATGTTTTTAGAAATTTTTAGAATTTTGTACAATTTTTTAAATGATTTTTCTACATTTATTGGCAATTTAGGGGTAAATTTAGGAAATGTGGAATTTTCAGAAATTATAGGGTAGGCAATTTCCAGCAGACAAATTCCCAAAAATTGGCAAAAGGCAAAAGGAATTTTTAGAAATTTTTCTGAAATTTTTTAATGGAAAAATTAATGTAGTGATTAATTAAGTCACCTAAATCACATTAATCAAATAAGTCAGTTAGGCATAAGTCAATTAAGTCTGGTTAGTGGGGTAAGTCATGTTAGTCTACCTAAAGCAAGTCAGGTTAGTCTAGGTTGCTTAGGTTAGTCAACTAGGCTAGGTTAGCTAACTAGGTAGGTTAATCAACTAAGTTAGGTTAACTAAGTTGGGGTTAGTTAATTAAGTTGACTATGATTAGGTTAGTCTAGGTTAACTATAGTTAGGTTAGTCTAGGGTAACTAGGAGAGGCTTAGTAAACTAACTAGGGTTAGTTTAGGGAACTAACTAGGGTTAGTTGGTTAGGGGGTGGGTTAGGTGTAAGGTTACTAGGGGGTTAGGTTAACTAGGTTAAGTTGGGGTTAAGTTCACTATGGTTAGGTAACTAAGTTAACTATAGTTAGGTAACTAAGTTAACTAACTAGGGTTAGGGTTGGGGGTTAGATTAGTTAACCTAACTCAGATTAAGTTAGGGTTAGGTTAACTTAATTAGGGGTTAGTTTAACTAAATTAAAGGTTAGTTTAACTAAATTAAAGGTTAGTTTAACTAACCTAAAGGATTAGAGAGGGGGAGGAGGATGAGGTGGTGGGCGGCGTTGCGGCGGCTGACGGCGGCTCCACGCGGCGGCGACGGCGGCAAGGCGACTTCACGGCGGTGCCTGCGGCTGGAGGCGGCGACCTGCTGGAGGGAGGCGGCGACCGACGTCTCCACGGGCAGCGACGACGGGTGGCCCACAGGGGGGGGACGGCGCTGTGGGAGGAGGCGGCGCCAGCGATAGGAGGCGGGGGAGTAGGAGAGGCGGACGGGGGCGGGGGGAGGAGACGCTGGCGGGGGGGAGGGAAGTGCTGGCAGGGGGGGTGAAGGAGTGGGGGAGGGTAGCGCTGGGGGAGGGAGGCGCTGGGGGAGAAGAAGGCGCTGGGGGAGAAGAAGGAGTGGGGGAGGGTAGCGCTGGGGGAGAAGAAGGCGCTGGGGGAGAAGAAGGAGTGGGGGAGGGTAGCGGGGAGAAGAAGGAGTGGGGGAGGGTAGCGCTGGGGGAGAAGAAGGCGCTGGGGGAGAAGAAGGCACTGGGGGAGAAGGAGTGGGGGAAGAGGCTGCACAGGGGGGGTAGGAGGAGAAGGAGGAGGAGGCTGCACGGGGAGAGAGAAAGAAAGAAAGGGAGAGAGAAAGAGAGAGGGAAGGGCGGTTGGGGGGAAGGGGTGGGCAGTTGGGGGGGAAGGGGTGGGGGTGCCCGTGGGGGGGGCCATGGGGTGGGCAGGTGGGGGGAAGGGTAGGGAAGGGTAGGGACAAGGGTAGGGTAAGGGGGTGGGCAGGGTGGGGACAAGGGTAGGTACCCCCGTCCCGCGCACATGCGCGGGGCGGGGTAAAAAAATTTGCCGTGACGGGATTGAAAGGACGTTGGGATGACAGTACGGGTTAGGCGGACACGACTGGGGCGCGTGGGACTCGTAAAATCGAAAAAGGGTGCATTCACGCGTAAAACGGGCGCGCGAATACACGTAAAAATAAAGAAAAATTAATCACTCCCAATCCGGATGTCAAAACGAAATAGCGTAAAAACAAAAAGTGGGCAGGACGGCAGGCGAAAAACAAGGAAAATACGGGACGGGGGTTCCGGGAGGGGTAAAGGGCGGTCACGTGCAAAAAACACAAAAAACGAACCAAAAACGCAATTTAAAAATTAATATCGAAAGATCCGTGCATCGGAATGAAGTGCAGAAAAAAGGAAAACTATGCAGAAAGATGTGCCCGACAATCCTATCACATCAAAACATAATTCCGACTGAGATAAGACGCGTTCACATGGAAAACCGGCTAAATTGCGTAAAATGCTTCAAAAATTAATAATTCAAAAACCGTGCACCGGAACAGGGGTAGGCAAAAAGGAAAAATGATCAGTTCAATGGGGGGAACAGGGCTATAAAGTTGGATTTGGACTTCAGTGAACGTAGGATGCATTCACATGGTAGGACCTCAAAATCAGGGAATGAAAGAAAACTGCAAGGAAATAGCCCCAAGGGTGGGTGAAACATAACCGGGTGGGTGGGAAGGGATCCCATTAGGGTAAAAGCAAGTCATGGCATATATGCATGAGCAAGATAAGGCATATGCAGAGGGGTATGCAACATAGACGTGCAGGGACGCGTCCCCACACTTAAGACCTTAACGGATAGGGTTAACCGAACAACAGGGACCTAGGACCACGCCACAGACCATCCACTAATGTCCCCACACTTAAAACATGACCAGCACGAAGAAACCAAAGTGTAGGGTTAGAAAAACTTGGCCCGTTTCGTCAAGAATCAAGGTTGAGTATCGATGGCACGTCCAGTGTTGTTGTCAGCGCTGGAGGGACCAAGGCATCTTCTCGGCACACGTTCGTCATGGCAGGGACCATGCGGCAGCACCCAGGGAGGTAGCTGATGGAAGGAATCGCAGGAAATTCGTCGAAGATGATGAGGGATACTACACTCAACTCACAGTCACTCAAATGAAATGAAAGAACAGTCACTCGCCCCATGACTAATATCTCTTGAGGAATAAGGATTAAGACCCATATCTCATACCCGGTTGAGGAATCGACAAGGGGGGAATGGTGCAGAAGGAGTATGCCAGGGTGCACAGTTGACGGTGCATTAGTGCATCCAACCCGTTTGGCATAGGTGCAAGAAGCAAGGCAAGGGAGCCTTACAGTGCAGTGTACAGAACAGGGTGAAGTGTCTTGTGAGGACGGTAAAGACCCATCCCGTGGGTGCATAGGGAAACGGGAACATACCTGACTCCAAGTGTCGTAACGTCCCTCAATCTCACCTCTCGGTAATTGATTGAAGAAACTCCAGTCACACTCAACCCACCCTCTGTCTCACGCTTTGTTGATAGATACAGGAGGGCAGCCTTTTCTTGAAACCCTTTGATGTAATCCTCACAGTCGCTTGTGCAAAGGGTGTATGCCTTGTGCGCAGTTGATGGTGCAACAGTGCATCCCGCCCTATGCCGGCATACGGTGCAAGAAGGAAGGCAAGGGAGCCTTATGGCGCAGTGCACAGAAACAAATCATGCTTTGTGCTTTGAGAGGCCCATCCCGTGCGTGCAACACTTCATTCACACTTCTCACCTCGCATTTGATTTGAAGGGAAAAGACTGGTCTCTCGACCCACCCTCTGTCTCACTCTCTGTTGATAGATACAAAGGGCAACCGTACTCACTTCCCCATCCGGTTAGGATGAAAGCTCACATCACTCAAGGGGTTGTCGATGAAGATCGCGTCATCAGTTGTTGAAGAGGCGTACCCAGGGAGGTAGCTATCAAATCGAACATTGTGTTGAATAGGAATATGTCGTCTGCTAGAGGACAGTTAGCCACTTTGCAAAGAGACCCAGGACACAGCGTACCAAGGGAGGCAGCGTCGGAATTGGATCCTAGGGATATCAATTAATGAATCCACTTTTTGGACTGTTGGGTGTTACCACCTTTTCCACAGCCAGCTTCTCGCCCAAGGGTGTTTACCACCTTTTCTTGGAACGAGGCCTACTATGACAGGGAATTGCTTCCTTTTCTCTCATAACAGATTTGTTTTTCTTGTTTTTTTTTTCTGCTTTGTTTTTTTTTCTTTTTCTTATTTTCCCCTATTCCCGAGGGTGTTTCCACCTTTTCTCGAAGAAGAGGTCGGCATGACAGGGACCTTAGTCCTTTTCTCCCATGACCGATATGTTTTTTTTTTCTTTTCAAGATTGAGCAAGGGAATGGCAGAACTACCGTTTGTCAGTATCCACCTCGCCACTGTCGCTGGTGGAAAATAGAGGATAAGAAATCAAGACTAGAAGGGGGTTTTGAGGGGACAGAGGGTTGCGCCCTCTTCATCAGAAATGATTGAAGAACGGCTATCAAAAGTAGCATCATAAGAAGTATAGTGCCGCGCCAACGAGGGAAAGGATCAAGTGTCCATAATTGTCAAGATCCCCAAGGAGGGAAGTACTTCTTGAGGCGATATCCATTGATCAGAAAGGGATCATCAGAGGCATCCAGGGTCTGTACTTGGACAGAGCCATTAGGGTTGACGGCAAGTACTTTATAGGGCCCCATCCACCACTGTTGGAGCTTGCCAGGAAACTTGCCAAAGCGTGAATCATAGGCTAGGACCAAATCACCTTCTTTGAACTCCTTGTGCTTGATGAAGCTGTCATGGTAAGCCTTACGTCGAGCTTGCGTGGCTTCCATGCACTGTAGAGCCATCCAACGAATTTCGTCCAAACATTCCAAATGCAGGAGACGGCGTTGCAGTGAATCATCATCCCCCAAACGCTCTTTGATAGCCACTCTCAAAGAGGGTAATTCCAATTCAACAGGAAAAACAGCTTCTGTACCATACACCAGCTGGAAGGGTGTTTGTCCTGTTGCTGCTTTATGGGAGGTTCTGTACGCCCAGAGGGCCTTTGTAAGTCGATCGTCCCAATCACGACAATGTGCGGCAATTGTTCTTGTCAGAATCGAGCAGAGGATGCGATTGGTGACTTCGACTTGGCCGTTGGCTCTGGGGTAATAAGGAGTGGACTTGCGATGGCGGATCTTATACAACTCTGTCAACTCTTCCATGACTTTGTTAAGGAAATGCGTGCCTCTGTCACTTACCAGCTCTAAGGGACTGCCAAAACGGGTGATGATATTCTCGTACATGAACAGGGCCACGCTGTTACCATCGTTTTGCTTTAGGGCTTTAGCTTCACACCACTTTGTGACATAATCTATACATATGAGGATGTATCTGTTCTGTTTCCTTCTGGTGGGAGGGTCGATCGGACCTACGAAGTCGATACCCCACTTCTCAAACGGCTTCAAAGGAAGGATAGGTTGCAATGGCATGGCACTTATCTTCGTGGGTTTCCCCATTCTTTGACAAGTATCACATCTTTTATAGTAATCATAGGAATCTTTGTGAATTGCAGGCCACCAATAACCTGCTAGCAGAGCCTTCCTGGCCGTAGCTTCTCCTGCAAAGTGACCTCCACATGGCTCGTCGTGGCAAGCCTTCAGAACAATCCCAATCTCATCTCCTGCAACACATCTTCTGAGCATTTCATCTTTACCTTTCTTGTACAGTGCACCGCCTAGCAGGGTGTATGGGGCTGATTCTAGCATGAGCTTCTTCCTTTCCCGACTAGAGATACCAGGAGGGTACTGTTGGGTTGCCAGCAGATTGGCAATGTCCGCATACCAGGGAGTGACAGTTTCTACCAAGAATAGGGAAGCATCAGGGAGGTCTGGATCATCTTGCTCCTCGTCTGCAGTTTGTGGGATACGCGACAGATGATCAGCCAGAACATGGGAACGACCAGGCTTAGTAATCACCTCAAAGTCGAACTTGTTAGAAATGCGGGATCTAGAGCATGGCAAAGACAGAAGCTATGGAGGATGGAACATAAAGATACTACTCATGTTGACATTGACAAAGAAGACAACTGTTACACAAGTGAATTAGGTTTCAAGATTGAGACTTGAACTCATAAACACAATCTTGTGTAGGACTGACAATGACACAGTGACTTGACAGAAAGAGACAAGTACTATTGCATTATCTTCATATGAAAGTGATAGTCAAGTACATCATTATATAGGATTGCTTGGTAGCACATTTCATCCACTGTGCATATGGGATTCTGTCTCTCTTCCTAGAATAAACTGCATCTTCCTAACCTAGCTGTTCCATACAAAGGGGCATACACAAGGTGTGATTGACAGATTCTCAACACCCCTCCTCAATCACAACCTAAAAGTACAAAGTGTGTAGAGGCTTTAGTGAGAGCAGTACCTGCAAAGTGTGGGCATACCACAAACATGGCAAAACACCAGAGGCTGTCGCAGAAAAGGCTAAGTGTGGGTACCATAAACATGGTGAACATCCAGAGGCTGTAACAGGGGCCTCACAAAGTGTACAGAGGCTGTAGTACAAGGCTACATGAGGAGTTTACAAAGCTTATGAAAGGAACATTAAGGCAGGTACAATGGTTTTAAAACAGAAAATGAGAGACAAGGACCGATAAGCCCTTGTGGTCTTTTTCAGCATATGCTATTTCTTTGTCAGCATCATGGAAAATCTTCTTATCTTTCTTCTCTTCTTCATGATCTTCTTGGTCTGCTCCTTTATTGACTTTGCTTGTAGCATTTTTGAGTTTGCTCTTCCAGTTGTCCCCCTCAAGCAAAGTGGTAGACATGTCTTCAGAATCTTCAAATGGATTCATTGATTTCTCTTTGGTGTAGGTAGCTCCATTTCCTTCTGCAAGTAGAGTAAGAACATCTTCTATGTCATGTAAATAAGCAACACAAGTCATGTTACTCTTCATGAAGTGTATCCACATAGAAATTTTCCTGATTTCCATTGATATGACCAAGAATCAGCTTCAAATCTGATATAAATCAGTAAGAGTGTTGTACTCAAGTGTATCAAAGGATACAAGAAGAATAGTGTTAAATAACACTTGATAAGTATCAATAGATACTGTTCTTGATGAGCCTGATGTTGATGCTGGATCTTCTTGAACCTTCTTCTTGTTGATTTTGATGTTTTGATTTCTTGCTGAAGACTGAGTTTTGGAGTAGGCAAAGCCTTCAGTTGAGTGAAAAGTATGAGTTGGAAGAGAAGCTTGATGTGGCTCTTGCTTGAGCTGCTTGATTTCTTCAACTCTTTCAAATCTTCCAAGCACAAATCTCCCCTCCTTGATGTGATTTGATGAGTAATCCTTGTTAGAATCTTCAGTGTTTAGTCAGATCTGAGTGGCAAGAGCTTTGTTTGAGTCCTGAGGAGAGAGTAACTGATGAATTTCTGAGCTTGAAGCTCAAAGCTATGGCTGCCTGAGTTTAGGGTTCATAGATCCGACTGTTCTTTTCACTGTAGCAGCACGTAGGAGTAAAATTTTTAAGAACCCTCTTAGCTGGAGTTGGCCCACTATATGGCCTACTAAAGACCCATAAAAGCCCCTTCAATGGCTGCCCCTATGCTGAGCTACAGCAGGTCGTTTAGGCAGCTGCGAAAAACTGCGCCAGATTGGGGAGATCAGCAATGGCACGCCGTACTGCGCACAATGTTGACGTTTTTCATGTTGGGAAGTTGCGCCTAGAACTGTAGAAGATATTCTCAGAAGAAAGCATGAGGAGATAAGGTCTGTAGAGGGAGATCTCAGCCCTCTATCAGAGGTATGTTCAGGCTGGCTATGGTGGCCACAGGACAGAACCACAGAAGAATGACAATGCTAAAGCTATAGGAGCCCAATGTCAGTGATTGATGTGTCAAGAAGAAGCTCTGGAAGTAGGGGAACACTTTCCCAGAAGGAAGCAAGTGAAGATATGCCCTGTAAGTGGAGATCCAGCTCCTCCAACAGAGGTAGGTTGCAGGTTGGCTATGGCATGGAGTTGGAGATGAAGTCAAACACTTGAGCTGAGCTGGATAGAGATTATGAGAAACTGAGGGAGCAGAGAGAGGACCTGAAACATGCTAAGCCATGCTCAGCTGCGCTCTGATACCATGTTAGAAATGCGGGATCTAGAGCATGGCAAAGACGGAAGCTATGGAGGATGGAAGATAAAGATACTACTCATGTTGACATTGACAAAGAAGACAACTGTTACACAAGTGAATTAGGTTTCAAGATTGAGACTTGAACTCATAAACACAATCTTGTGTAGGACTGACAATGACACAGTGACTTGACAGAAAGAGACAAGTACTATTGCATTATCTTCATATGAAAGTGATAGTCAAGTACATCATTATATAGGATTGCTTGGTAGCACATTTCATCCACTGTGCATATGGGATTCTGTCTCTCTTCCTAGAATAAACTGCATCTTCCTAACCTAGCTGTTCCATACAAAGGGGCATACGCAAGGTGTGATTGACAGATTCTCAACAGAACTCCTGGAATAAAAGGAGCCATCTCATCAATCGTCCTTTCACATCTGCTTTGTTCATCAAGAAGGATAGGGCCTCATGATCCACATAAAATTTAAAGTGGGTAGATAGGAGGTAATGGCGAAACTTCTCCAGGGCAAACACCATTGCCAAGCACTCCAGCTCGGTCACTGTATAGTTCCGTTCCCTATCAGTGACTTTTCGGCTTGCATAATAGATCGGTTGATCCAACTTCGAGGAGCCCTTCTGGCAGAGGACAGTACCTAAGCCTTCAATTGATGCATCAGTGTGTACATGGAACTCTTTCGTCCAATCAGGAGGTTGCAGAATGGGTGCCTCTATCAGCCACTGCTTCAGAGTGTGGAAGGCTTTGTCACATTCTTCCGTCCAAGTAAACTCTGCATCTTTCCTCAGAAGCTTGTGCAAGGAAGTTGCCTTTGTCGCAAAATGGACTATAAACCTTCTGTAGTAACCCACATGACCTAAGAATCCCCTCAACTGTTTGAGGTTGGTGGGTGCTGTCAGAGCTGCAATCTTTTCGATCTTTGCAGGGTTTGTTGATATCCCTTGTGCTAAGACAATGTGGCCCAACAGGACTCCAGAAGAGACCCCAAAGATGCATTTGTCGGGGTTGAGAGAAATCCCATACTCCCGGCATCGGTCAAAGCATTGTTCCAGGTGTTCCCAATGTTCACGGATCAAACTATAGACACAGAAGTCATCCAAATATACCTCAATAAAGTCGTGCAGATGATTTTGAAATGCGGCCATCATGACTCGTTGAAAAGTAGCAGGGGCATTGCAGAGCCCAAATGGCATCACTCGGTAAGCGTAGGTCCCCCATTCTGTGGTGAAGGTTATTTTGGATTGGTCTTCTTCTGCGATTTGGACTTGGTTGTATCCACTGAATCCATCCAGAAGAGAATAAAGTTCATGTCCTGCCACTGTGTCCAATAGTTGGTCTGTGAAAGGGATAGGAAAATGATCCTTCTTTGTCTTGGAATTAAGCTTTCGGAAATCCACACATATTCGCAATTTGCCATTCTTCTTGGGTACAACCACGATGGGTGAAACCCATTCACTATTTGCCACTGGATAAATGAACTCGGCTTCCAGAAGCTTCAACAGCTCCGCTTTCACCAATGTGGAATAATTCGGGTTCATTCGCCTCTGTCGTTGCCGTACTGGCTTGGCATCAAGCTCCAAGTCAATATGATGTTGACATATTGTGGGATCAATCCCCTTTAGGTCTTTGTAAGACCATGCAAACACATCCAAATTTTCTTTCAACAAATTGTACAAGGTTGACAACTCCTCTTCTGGGAGACTGCTACCCACCTTCAAGTGGCGTTCAGTGCCATCTGCATCCACAAAGGTTAACTGCCTTTCACCTTCTACTTCTCAGATGAAGGTCCCACGGACCGCTTCTGGATACAGATCCGACTCCTTCAAGGGAGTGGTGTCCTCGTCTGATGTCCCACTAGAACCAACTTCTTCTTTTGGTGGAGACTTAGGTTGCTCGTTAAGACGTTGGAATGGGATTAGAGCTGTTTCGGGTTTGGTTTCAAAATTAATTACCTCTTGGCTTAAAGACTCATCTTCTGATGATACATCTAGGAACGTCACATAACAAGGACCCTCTGATGCCTGTTGGGTTGGTGGGATCGGTGCTTGTTGGCACGGTGCATCATCATCATCTTTCTTTGGCAAGGATGGGTTAGGACGGCAGGAGCCACTCTTGAAAGACGGCTTGTTCTTCTTAATCCATCCCTTATAAAAGTTTTGCATATGAGAAGATCCATTTACCAGACCAAATGGTACCATCGCCATTCTGTCCCATAGCATGAGCTCATCGGCTTCTGATACTTCTAGAATGTCTTCTTCAAATGTATCCTCTTCAGGTGGGATAGACTCTTCCATTTCACTGTCATAATCTTCTTCGTCCATATCATATCCATCCTCTTCTGTCTCTGTCTCTGTCTCTGCGTCTGCTTCTGCTTCTGCTTCTGCTTCTGCTTCTGTCTCTGTAGGAGCTCTGTAACAGAAGAACAGATTCTCTGGTTCCTCTCCTACCTCTGTCTCTGCTTCTGCTTCTGCTTCTGTCTCTGTAGGAGCTCTGTAACAGAAGAACAGATTCTCTGGTTCCTCTCCTGCCTCTGTCTCTGCTTCTGCTTCTGCTTCTGTCTCTGTAGGAGCTCTGTAACAGAAGAACAGATTCTCTGGTTCCTCTCCTGCCTCTGTCTCTGCTTCTGCTTCTGCTTCTGCTGTGGCCATGTAACAGGGAGAGCAGTACATCCATGCTTCTATCTCACTATCAGAAGTGATTTCAGAAGGCATTCCTGATTCAGGCAGGAAGTATTCACCCATTGATAATGGCTTTGTCTCTTTTGGAAGTCGGCTTACAGTATCCACTGTTAAGGAATGTGCCACTGTTTTCTTGGGAAGGATTTGTTTGACAGCATCTTCGTCTGCTGATGTTCCATCTATAGCCTCAGTAGGGGAGTCAGAAGATAATTCCAAGGAGGTGGATCCATGTGCTTTTTGACAACCATACAGTTTCAGCACCACTTTGTTGGGTCATCTACCCAAGGTCAAAGTTCCTTTGAACCAATCCGTCCTTGCTCAGGCTTCAAAAAGCCATGGTCTACCCAGTAACAGAGGATAGGATGTACCATAAGAGTTTGGCTTCACCACCAGATAGGTTAGCCAATAATCTTTTCCAGGCACTGTAGTCTTCACATATGGGAGAATGCCCAAAGGCTTGATTCTACTCTGATCCACCAGTCTGATGAGCCATTGGGTGGGTTGCACACCTTGTAGGCCTAGATCCTTCATTGTCACATCCGTCATAATGTTCACTGATGAGCCTCCATCAATCAGTGCATTTGCAATGAAGCAGCCTTCTATCCACACGCCAGTCTCTGGAGTACCCAGATCTAGGAAAGCATTAGCTACATCCACTTCTTTTACAGGCTCTAGAGCCTTGTTGGGCTTTGTTGCTGTTGAGGGAGCAATCCTTAAGCCACGTCTTTTTGTCAGTATACTTTTGAACCTTTTTCGGCAACTGGGAGACAACATCAATAATTGTCGGAATGTGAGGTTTGGTTTAAAGGTATCTAGATCTCTAACCAGATCGTATTCCTTAATAGGATCCACTGGCTTCTCTAACCGATTAGGGAATGGGGCAACACCCATTTTCATTTTCCCTCTTTCTTCCATCAGAGGAATTACAGGAGCTTCTTCTACCACTTGTGGCACTTCCTCCTCTTCTGTATCCTGGACCTCTGGTCCTGCCTCTGTAACTGTCTCTGTAACTGTCTCTGTAACTCTCTGTGGCACTGTAGTGCTCTGTACGGCACTGTTAGGCTCTGTTCTGTTCTGTTCTTCTGTTGGAAGATTGAACTTCACTGTTCTGGCAGGAGGGTTATTTTCTTTCTGGATAGGTGGTTCCTTCTGCTTTGCACGCGTGATGGCAGCAACTTCCAATTCCACCAAATTAGAGGTAGGCTCTTGGGCCTTGGACGGACTATCAGTAGCACTGTTTTTCACTGGGGCTGGGCTTGGACAGTCTTTTGCAGTGTGGCCTTCTCCTTTGCAATGACTGCATAAGGGCTTGTAATCCACTGACCTTCGAGGATTTGGACAATTTGGTGAGATGTGTCCCTTTTCTCCGCATCTGTAACACTCCACTTCTGATCTCTGACCACCGCCAGATTGTCTTCCTCTGTAACTTTGAGAAGAAAATCTTCTGGGTCCAAAATTAGGACCAAACTCTCTAGGCTTGGGTCCAATATCTTGTGTTGTCATTTTGGATTCCAACAAGTTGAATCTTGCATCTTCTTCCTTTCTTCTCCTATCATGCATCTCCTTCAAAGAGCAAATGTCCTCTGTATGATTCTTCCGCAAATAGTAGGAACAGAAGGCCCCAGGAATGGTGGGTTTTCGTGTACATTCAGTGGCTAAATGGCCTACTTGATGACACTTACCACACCAAGTGTTTGACCGCATCACATCTCTTCCTGCTCCTGCAACGTTGGATATGCTAGCGGTATTCACTTTCAGCGTTTGTAGTTGTTCTGTAATCACATCCATCAACTCCTTTTTGATGTTTGCAACTGAGTTGGATAAATAATCCTTCAAGCTTTCTCCTCCGGATGTACTGGCAGGAGGGTTTTGAGGAGTCTCTGTAATCACTGCATAAACGGGTTGAGCCGGTACAGAGGGATCTCTGTTCTGGTTCTGATTCAGAGCTCCTGTTTGAACTGTTGGCTATTGACTCCAGTTGGTAGGGTTCCACTGTTGCTGCTGATTTGGCATTGAGGAAATTGGTTGGGACCATTGTTGTTGTGGTTGAGCCATCATTTGAGGCATGGATTGTGGCCACTGTGGATTTGGTGCACTGTACTGTGATACCGAGGGCATCTGTTGGTAGGGATAGGGAACAGTCCCTGGAACTGCATTTGGTGGATACATCATTCCTGGCATCAGAGGAGGTAGGACTCCTCTTCCTGTATGCATTGCTAGTCTAGCTTCCACTTCATCATACAGTCTTGCACCTTCTGTTGCAGCTTGCAGGGTGGCTGGTCTTTGTAGCTCCACAAACTTACGGACTTCTGGTTGTAATCCTCTGAGAAACACCCCCTTCTGAATGCCATCATCTAGATTATGGTTAGTCCATCTCTTCAGGATGGATTCCATTCGTAAGACATAAGCTTCTACTCTTTCTCCAGAGGACTGACTTAGGTTCATGAATTCCTCTCTCATCTGCTCTTCAAAACCTTCACGCCTGAATTTAGTGAGGAAGGCCAACTTCAGGTCGTCCCATGTGCCAAAAGTTCCTGCTGCTTGTCTCTCATACCACTGAAACGCCGCGCCCTTGAAAGTGGCGGGGAATATTGCTAACCAATGCTCCGGGGTTCTGGCATTGTTAGCCACACACGCTACCATAAACTCTGCTACATGAAGATCGGGGTCTTCATTGTACTCTCCCTTAAAAACTGGCAATGGGACTACATTCGCTGGTCTGTCATCAATATTTCCAGGACGGATCTGGCTTGGAAGTGGACCTCCAGCAGGAGGAGGAAGGGCTTGATATGCCATTGGGACTTCTGTAAAGAGTTCCGCAAGGGCGTCAAAGGCGGCTTCTGCTACGAGCTCGCTCTCGGCTCTGATTTTTGCTTTCTCTCTTCTCACGTATCTCTGGACTCGTTCCAATGCTTGCCTCTTTATTGCGTCATTCATCAGGGGTGTGGCTCCACTATGTTGTTAGTGCTCCACAGAGGGTTAACAGAAGGCTTCAGTCTCTGGAGGACTCTCTTGCTAACATTTCTTCTACTTCTTTCTTTTCAATGTCCCTGAATTCTGCTTTCATGCCACTGCACAGAGGAAGGTATTCGGTTCTAAAGGTGTCAAAATACATACGTCTGAGCATTGTGGTGGTGCCATCATCATAGTAATGCCAGCTTCTGATGGTTTCAATAGTGTATGTTGTGAAAAACACTCTGTCTACCAACTTCCAGTGGGTTGCTAATTGAACAAACAGAAGATTATCAGTACACCAAGCATCCCATGTATCTTGCTGTTGAGCATCCACGAACAAATTCCAACTCTTTTCCTTCTTGTCTTTGTGAACCTCTACAGACCAAGACTCCTGAAGCTTCTTCACAATCTCCCACTTGATGTTGTCTGGAAACTTCTCAATGAATGCCAAATCTTCCATGGATGTTCATTCTCTCTGTTTCTGCTCTTCAGTTTGTTCCCAAACAGTTTGCCACCAAGATGCAAGTTTCTGCTGCTTTAACAGGAAGAGGAAACTGTCCACCACATAGAGCATGCATCATGATGGTGATGTGTTTCCGCCATTGTGGGATGAACTTCTTGTGGAAAGTGGCTTTGATTATGAGGAATTCCAACTCTTCAGTGGAAGAAGGAACTTTACAAACATCCATTGAATTCTTCTCTTCTTGGCAATGTCAATTCCTTCATATTCAGCCTCTTTTGGTGCTTGTTGATGGCAAGATTCCCCGGCTGCGCACCAAAAACATGGAGCCCCGAGAGGAACACCAAGGAAAAGGGAATTCTCTTGCAAGAAAATCTATCTTGTAACATCAACAAGCTTGTTTTTCATATTTCATATGATCACAATGAAGAAAAGAACACCAGGCACAACAAATCTTCATGCAGCATCATGTAGATCTCCCACGGTTTTTAATAGAATCAACCATATTCTTCAACATCTTCACAAAATCCATCAATAGAACAAAGAAATCAAAGGAATACACCATCTTTGAATGGAAATACATCACATAGTATTCATCTTCAATATCTTCATAGTCTTCTCTCTCATTCTCTCATATACAATCACTCTGGTTGAGTAGAATTGGCTATCTCTGACTCTCTCTCTCTCACTCCATCAATAATACATCATGTCCTCACTACAATCTCTCAAAAATTACTCTCAATAATCATTCTTGGGTCATGGATACCCCTCCCAAGAGGTATGTCTGATATGAAGAGTCACCAGAGCCACTACAGTGTCTCTTCACCGCTCACTACTGTCACTTCACTCTAGTCTTCTCTTGAGTCTTCAGCAGCTACTTCTTCCACTTCTTTCAGCTCTTTTGCACTTGTATTCACCTCTTTCCAAGGCTAGAAAACTTTCCCAAAGTCACACATACATTCCACAGAACACTTACAGAAGCATACAGAATAGTCTACAGAACAGTATCAGAACAGCTACAGTACAAAGACAGAACAGAAACAGAACAGAAGCAGAAGCTCTACAGAAGACCTACAGAAGGTTACAGAAGGTCATCAAAACCACATAACTCATTCTCAACTCATTCCAAACTCTCACAAAACATTCAATAAGCTTTCACAATATCTCATTCTTCATCAATCAATACTTCATCCCTCCTTATAGAAGATAATCAGAACAAAACAGACCAAAACAAAACAAAACAGAAGGTATACAGAACCTATCAGAACATCACAGAACCATCAACAAACATCATGAACTTCCAAAACATAATCAATATCATCCAAAACACTCTCAATCCACTTCCTAATCAACCAATCATCCCATAAAATCAATCATTCAGCTCTCAAAAACAACAAAAATCAGCCAAAAAACAAGTCATTTCAACACTCAACAATGACCACGACCACGACCACGACTACGACTACCACTACCACTACTATGACTATGACCACGACTATGACCACCACATCTACCACTACCACTACCACTATCACGACTACGACCACTATAATAAACAAGAAAAGAAGGGAAAAAAAAACAACAACAACTACTACTACTACAATAAACAAGAAAAGAAGAAAAAACTACTACTACTACTACTACTACAAAAAAACAAGAAAACTAAACAACAATAAATAAGAAAAGAAAAGAAAAATAATACTACTACTACTACAACAAACAACAACAATAAATTTCATTTTCTCTCTTCCTCTTCCTCTCTCTCCCTCACCCTCTCCCTCTCTTTCTCTCTTTCCCTATTAGGTTTAATGTTTTTTCTCTTTTTTCTCTCTCCTCTCTCTCTCTCTCATTTCCTTTTCTCTCTTTATCTCTCTTTCTCTCATTTCCTCTCCCTCCCTCACCCTCACCCTCTCTTTCTCTCTTTCCCTATTACGTTTAATGTTTTTTCTCTCTTTTTCTCTCTCCTCTCTCTCTCTCATTTCCTTTTCTCTCTTCCTCTCCCTCTCTCTTTTCCTCTTCCTCCCTCACCCTCACCCTCACCATCTCCCTCTCTTTCTCTCTTTCCCTATTATGTTTAACATATTTTCTCTTTTTCTCTCTCCTCTCCTCATTTTTTCTCTCTCCTCTCTCTCTCTCATTTCCTTTTTCTCTCTTCCTCTCCCTTTCTCATTTCCTTTTCTCTCTTCCTCTCCCTCCCTCACCCTCACCCTCACCCTCACCCTCTCTTTCTCTCTTTCCCTATTATACTTAACATTTTTCTCTTTTTTTCTCTCTCCTCTCTTTCTCTCATTTTTCTCTCTCCTCTCATTCTCTCATTTTTCTCTCTCCTCTCCCTCTCTCATTTCCTTTTTCTCTCTTCCTCTCCCTCTCTCATTTCTTCTTCCTCCCTCACCCTCTTCCTCTCTTTCTCTCTTTCCCTACTATGTTTAATGTTTTTTTCTCTCTTTTCCTCTCCCTCCCCCTCTCTTTCTCTCTCCCTCCCTCTCCCTCTCCCTATTATGTTTCTCTCTCCCTCTCTCTCCCTCTCTTTCTCTCTCCCTCCCTCTCCCTCTCCCTATTATGTTTAGTGTCTCCCTCTCCCTCTCCTTCCCCCTCTCTTTATCTCTCCCTCCCTCTCCTTCTCCCTCTCTCTTCCTTTCCCATTTCCTCCCTCTCTCCCTTCCTCTCCCATTTCCTCTCCCTCTCTCAATACACACGAATTATACCAAAAATAAGTAAAACAGAGAGAGAAAAATCCCTCTCCCTCTCTCATTTTCTCTCCCTCTCCCTCTCTCAATACACACGAATTATACTTCATTTCCTCTCCCTCTCCCTCCCTCTCCCTTTCCCTCTCTTTCTCTCTCATTTTCTCTTCCTCTTTCAATACACACAAATTATACCAAAAACAAGTAAAAGAGAGAGAGAAAACTCCCTCTCCCTCTCTCATTTTCTCTCCCTCCTCCTCTCCCTCTCCCTATGCCTCTCTTTCTCTCTCCCTCCCTCTCCCTCTCCCTCTCTCAATACACACAAATTATACCAAAAACAAGTAAAAGAGAGAGAGAAAACACAAAAGCAAAGCAAGAATGGACAATGCACTCACCGTAAAGGCTGGAAGAAGGATTTGGCGGCTCCTCTTTGCCCTCAACACACCTCCTCCTCTTCTTCGCGAACGGCGGCGGCGGCGGCGGCAACGATGATAGTAGTGAGAAGCCTTCTTTCTCCTTCTTTCTCTCTTTCTCTCCCTCTCAGCAAGATGTTGGCTCTACCTTTCGCTCTCTATTTTCTAAATGCGCAAAAAATGACGCGCTCGGGTTTCGGCCTGCGTTTTTTCCTCTGGGTACCATCGATATTTGCGTCGCTATAAGCATCGCATGCGATGCTAATAGTGACGCCGATATTTCTCATCGCTAATGGGCGTTGCTATACCCTCATATCCTTGTAGTGGAACTTGCAAACTTCTGGTTGTATGCCTCTGAGGAACACTCCTTTCTCGATACCTTCATCCAAATGATGATTGGTCCATCTCTTCAAGATGTATTCCATTTGTGAGACATAAGCTTCTACTCTTTCTCCGGACTGACTTAGGTTCATGATGGTGCACAGATCGGAAGTTGTATGCTTGCTTAGTGAATGTCGGAAGGTCCCCAAAAACAAAAAAACTCTATTTTTTGCACAAAACTCAAGGTAGAAAGCATGCACGACATGAACAAGAGACCAATTGGGTGCAATCTCCCCCCATGTCTTGTGTGAGCACTCCACAAAGCATGTCTTTTTATGTATTAATCATCTTCAAGCTCAAATAATAGCCCAAATTACAAAATAGCATGCTTTTGGCTTTTGAGTTTGCTTTAGCACAAAATAGAAATAAAGCTAATGGGCAGGCGCCCAAAGAGTCAGGCATACCCAACACAATGTCCAAATACAAGTATCACAATTGTGGGCCTATGCGAATACAAAATAATAAATAAATATCCAACGCCTTAATAAATAGACGTGACAAAATATAGGCACCATACCTAAGGTATGCGCCCATCAAAATATAAGTGATAACTCGAATACAGGCTATCCTCCAATGCTTTCCTCCGCCACTGCTGCTATCTCTACACATCAACTAAAGCATTCACAATCGTTAGTAAAATAATACAATTAAACTGACAAAAGTGAATACCTAGCAATCTTCAGCTACATAAATAAATCAAGTGGTTAGAAATCAATCTTGACCTTAATTTATCACGAGTGCGTACTCTAAACTCATAAACGTTTATTAATTTAATATGTATTTTGCAGAATCACCCGCTATGGAATCACCCATGTACACACTAAATTAATGAAACGCCCGAAAAGGATAGGCGTCCCCATTAACTTCTCGCACAAAGAATCCACTTTGTGTATGAGCCCCAATCAACAAAGTTTACGGAATCTACCGTAAAACCTCATGGAATCTAAGTTTACAGAATCCATCGTAAAACCTCACAGAATCCATCGTGGCACGGAATCCACCGTAAAATATGCCTCCTGGCATCATTCCCCCGAGGTGGGATAGCAATTGTCCTCAATTGCTATTAGCTCAATGTGGAGCTAACAGAGTGGGGAAAGCATTTAAGTCTCTAGCGTGCATCCATTGGGCCTCTTCATCAAGATGGTTTTTAAACTTGACCAATATCTAGAATATCTATAGCCAGTTCTAGTGGTCATAAAGTCACTATCTATGATAACTTCAGGCTCAAGGATTTCAGTCTGTTCATCTAACAAAGGTGGGTTTTCATATACAGGATGTATAGGTAATTGGCCTCTAAAGGGTTGTAATAAACTAATGTGAAAGATGTTGTGAATTTTCCAGTGTGGTGGTAGTTCTAACTTAAATGCATTTTGTCATTGATTTTGTGAACGATCTTAAATGGTCCATAGAATCTAGGTGCTAATTTTGCTACTGGGTGTTTATCTACACTTTGTAATCTACATTTTTCTATTCTTAACCAAACATAGTCATGAACTTTGAAATTCATGGCCTATCTTTTCTTATTTGCTTGTTTAGTATATGATTGCTGGGCTTTGGCAATCATGTCTTTAACCTCATCAAAAATAGTAGCGTGCATGTTAGCAATATCATCAGCACTTTGAATTCTATTTGATAAAGATGCAATAGGTGTAGACAATCTATAACCATAAATCACTTCAAACGGTGCTTTCTTTGTAGATGTGTGTGGTGTATTGTTATATGCAAACTGCAGTAAATGTAAATGTGTGTCCCATGTCTATGGTTTAGAAATAGTGTAAGCACGTAAAAGATCTAAAATAGTACTGTTAGTGGCTTCTGTTTGACCATTAGTTTTAGGATGAAATGAGATGAGAAATCAATCTTTGTTCCTAGATTAGCAAACAAAGTAATCCAAAAGTTATTACAAAATTTAGAATCACGGTCAGAAATAATAACTTTTGGTAATCCATGATTAGTGAAAACAATTTTCAAAAACAATTGTGCTGCCTGAGATGCTATTAAAGTTTTCTTGCATGGAATGAAATTTGCTTGTTTACTAAACCTCTCTACTACAGTCCAAATCATATCATGGTTAGCTTTAGTATTAGGTAAACCAGTAATAAAATCCATAGAAATCTATTTCCATGGTCTTGATGGAATAGATAAAGGCATAACTAAACCATACTGTTTACCATGATGTCTCTTAACTCTTTAACAAACCAAACATTCAGAAACAAAGTTAGATACATCACTGTCCATATATGGCCAATAAAAATCTTCAGTCAATGTACGCAAAGTAGATATGATACCTCTATGACCTTGATATGGAGGATAATGAATCTCATTCAAAACAAAAGATCTAAATGGGACTGTAAAACATAATCTCTTTTCATAAAACATGAATCCATCATTGTAAGACAGTGAATCAATAGGAATCCAGTTATTTCCAACTAATTTATTCCAATCAGCATGAAAAGTAATGTCATGATGATAAGTATCTTTCATAGAAGTTAGAGAATTAAATGATATGACAGAAATATGATGAATGGTGGGTCTTCTACTTAAAGCATCAACTACTATATTTTCTTTACCTAGTTGATATTGGATAAGGCGATGAAAACTCTGAATAAAAACTGCCCATTTGATATGTCGGTCAGATATTTGAGGTTGACTAAGGATATGTCTAATACTTTGTTGGTCAGTCTTAATCATAAACTCAGAACCCATTAAATAATGTTTCCATTGTCTTAAAGCTTGTGCTACAGCTAACAATTCTTTATCATATATGGAATATTTAAGTTCGGATGGTTTCAGTTTACAGCTAGAATAGGCTATGGGATGATTATTTTGCATAAGTACGGCTCCTATTCCAGATCCGCTAGCATCAGTAACCACTAAAAATAATGGTCTATTGAAATCAGGTAGTTGTAATACAAGAGCATGGGTTAATGCATGTTTCAATAAATCAAAAGATTTCTGTTGATTATCAGATCAATGATAAACAATACATTTCTTTAAAAATTTAGTTAAAGGCAAAGCAAGTAATGAAAATTTTCGCACAAACTTCTTGTAAAAGCTAGCAAGACCTAGAAAAGAACGTAACTCATGCACATTTTTAGGTATAGGCCAGTTCAATATTGCTTCTATCTTCTTAGGGTCAATCTTAATACCTTCTGATGACACAATATGACCTAGATATTCAATTTCTATTTGAAAGAACTCACTTTTTTCCGGATTAGCATACAAACACAATATTAGTGAGTTTGGGAATCTTCCAATTCCCATTTTTTGAATATAAAAAAGGTGGCACCCGGATAACATGCCCATAAGTTTCTCAAAACCATATGATGTGGCCTATCATTGGAAAGCGCTTGAAAATTTGAATATATTGAGCTATAGAGTGCTCGATTTGGAGTTATAGTGTTTAACTTATGACAAATCCAGAGATTTGATCACATATCCCAAACTTATGGAAAGATCCCGTATTCCCCAATATGGTGTTTACAATTGATTATCTTTCAACAACTTGAAAACCAAAGATAGATGTTCATAATGTTCTTTCTCATTTTGACTGAATACCAAGATATCATCAAAGAATACTATAACACAATACTGGTATTTCAAAAATATGAAGTTCATCATTCTACTAAATGTAGTAGGTGCATTAGTCAATCCAAAAGGCATCACTAGAAATTCATAATGACCAAATTGTGTTCTAAATGCAATCTTAAATATATCATATTTATCTAATCTTACCTGATGATAACCAGATTTAAGATCTATTTTACTAAATATAGCAGAACCTTGTAGTTTATCCATAAGATTATCTACCCTAGGAATTGGATATCTATTCTTTACAGTAATCTTATTTAGGGCATGATAATGCACATGCAATAAGTATTATTCTTCTTCTTTACCAACAAAACAGGTGCGCCAAATGGAGAACTACTAGGTCTAATTAATCCTCTGTTTAATAATTCCTCAACTTGATTTTGAATTTCTTTCTGTTCAATCTAGTTATGCCTATATGGTGCTTTACAGGGTGGTTGTGTACCAGGAATTAAATCTATTTTGTGGTCTTCAGGACATGAAGGAGGTAGTCCAGGTGGTAGATCTTCAACAAAACAATCTTTAAATTATGCAAGGAATTCTTTGTGCTTAGGGTGCATATGTTTTTCTTTAGCTTGAAGTTCATTCACCCAAATTAGATAAGATTTACTACTTTTGCATAATGCACATTTAGCTTGAGTATGAATAAGCAGTGGAAAATTATTAGATGCATGCATACCATACAATGTAATGTGTTTTCCTTGAAAATGAATTTGAATTGAATGTGTAGAATAATCTATATCAGGATTATCCTGATGACGCCAAGGCATACCTAGGATAATATCACTGGACTGTAATGGTACAACTAGAAGATTCCTTCTTTCAGTGTATTCACCAATTTGAATTTCTAAATCATGCACCTCTTGTGTTCCATTATACCTTGTGCCTAAGAATACTGCTTTAATGCGATAATGTGTAAGAACAGTTTGTAATTTCAATTCTTTCACTAACTTTGCAGAAATAAAATCATGTATACTACCATCATCATGCAAATTTTTTTTTTCTTTTCCATACACTAAACATTTCATTGTCAATAGAGAATGTGGAGTTGGCATACATGGTAAAGTATCCGAAGGAGTAGTAATGTCATCCTTATCTTCCATAAAGTCAGGCATTTCATCATGTTCTTCATCTTCCATTGCTCCAAGATAGTTGATATGGACAGGTGGCTTCTTTGATTGGCAATTGGATGCTAGATGTCCAGATTGATAGCATTTGTAATACACTATAGGTTTGGCTTTGGATACATTGCTTGCAATGGCAGGAAGTCTAGGAATATTAGGATTTGGCTGTGAGAATGGCTTAGGGTTTTGATTGGTATTTGATGGCAAAGAAGATGGTTTAGCCCAAGACTTATAGAAAGATGATGAAGGAAATCAACTTTGATTGAATCTTCTAAAATTTGAATTGAATTGCTTTGAATCATAGTTACCATTTGCTTGAAATTGTTGTGGACACTTGTCTCTTCCTCGAAGCTTGTCTTCAATGTCATGAGCTAAAGAAATTGCATCTTCAAGAGTTACAGGCTTGAACATATTGACTTCAGCATAGTAATGCCCAAGTAATCCAGACATAAACTTGCGCTTATGAGTCACTTCAGGTATGTCTTCAAGCATGCGTAGTTGGAGTAAGGCATTCCAAAAGGGTTCGGTGTACTGGGAAATAGGCTCACGATCTCTTTTCTGAAGAAGATCCCATTGCTTTATGGCTTTTTCATGAAATTATGGAGGAAGAAAATTCTGCATAAACTTCTTTTTGAAACTCTCCTAGGTAGTGGGACAATCTATGCTTTTACGAACCACGGTCCACCAAAGAGATGCTCTATCCACTAAATGATTAGTGACACACTTGATTTTATCTTTTTCAGCGTATGTCTCTTCATGAAAGTAATCATAAAACTGACTGATGAATGCAAGAACAGTCTTTCTATCTCGAGTTCCATTGAAAGTATGGAATTTGAAATTTCTTTTACTTATCTTTGTTTCTTTGCGGATGGATTGAGCTTCGAGAGTCGCATCAATGGTTCGTCAAGTAAGATCTTCAGGTTGTGGTTCATATTTGTTGGTCGTCGACTGTTGTAAATTGGCCAATTGAACTTGCAAGGCTTGCCGGGCTCTTCGTTCTTCATCCAACTACATTATAATTAAATCCAATTTTTTTTCCATGGTAGATTCAAGAAGATCACCTTCAGCCATTAAATCATCCATATTTTGTTCTGTCATCTTGTAAAAATTCAAAAGATCTCACACTCTCAAAATCCAATTAGCGAGATGAGCGTAGCTCAAAGTCCGGTGTACAAGGCTTATAGATTTTTGTTTGTCTTTCACGGTCTTCAACTTTTGCGGTTGTGGGATTTAAAGTCTTCGTAAAATCTGTGTATGACCTTCTGCATGTCCTGAAACTGGTTCAGCAAGTCTGCGTATGCAAATAGAGTCTTCCAGGGAACAACTTTGCAGTTCAGTGCTTCTGCGCAGGAACAATCCTTATGGGAGTTTTTGGCATAAGTCAGTTTTGACCTCTGCTGACTTGCAGAACTTGCAGAGTTTATGTTACGGGAATTATATATCAACGTACATGAAACTCCCTTTTGTGGTTGAGCAGGATGCGGTGCCACATCCTCAAATGCTCCCTCCCGGGCGTCGAGAGGCTGCAAAACGTCGAAGCAAGGAGGCACAGTCTTCAAGAAGAGTAGAGATTGACAACCATGATAGTAGCCCTCATGAAATGCCCCATCAAGTCCTAGAGGATGAGATTTTGGACAACATGGTACACCATCTATTTTCGCAACTGGTTCAGGGAGAAGGTCACTCTACGAAGCCAAATGATCCACTATATGTAGTATCATCTACTCCGTTGTATGAACGTTGTACGTACTCCGTTCTTCGTGTGTCCCTCGAGATAGTTAACTAATTGAAAATAATTTATGGATGGAGTAATGTCAGTTTGGATGCGTTATTGAAGTAGATATCAATTCAGTTTGGCTTATGAATCATAATATTAATTGTTAATTCTATTTTGAAATCAAACAGAAATATATGTTGGTGGTTTTTTAACTCACTTTTAAAAATATATATAGGTTATTATCACAAATGCTTCCAAAAGGAAACAAATTGCCAACTAAGAGAGAGCAAGCAAGACATTACTTGACATCTCTGGGAGGCCTCGATTATGTCAAGATCCATACATGTGTCAATGATTGTGTCTTATTTTGTGGGATTCATGAGTTCGTACAAGAGTGTCCTCAAATACATTGTATTTCTACACAAAAATAAACATTGTGAGGTGTGTATACATTGTATTTTTTCATTATATATCTTTGAATTTCTACACAAAAATAAACAATTCTAAAATACATCTTGGCAGATACGTGAGCTCGAAGAAAATTGATCCAAACACATTGCAAGATGCTCGAGTATTATCTATTGAGGTGGTTTGTTTGGTGGATGAAATTTTTTATCGATCCATTTTGACTACTCAATTTCATTTACTCATACATTTGATTGATGAGATTGCACTTTGTGGGGCAGTTCATTTTAAGGTGGATGTTTTTTCTTGAGCACTTCATGAAAACCTTGAAAGATTTTGTGAGGCAAAAAGCACGGCCTGAGGGAAGCATGGTTGAGGGTTGGTTAGTGCAATCATCCCTTGTTTATATCTCTGAATATCTTGCTAAAGTGGATCCCTCTCAACCATGACTATGGAAAGATGATGAGGACTTGAGGATGACCTCTATAGTACCTCAAGGAAAAGGAATGAGTAAGGTGCTAACAAAAGAAGAACTTCGTAAGTTAAATAGTTTTTGTGTGCTCAATAGTGATGTAATGAGCAAATGGGTGACACTATATAATGAAGCAAGGGCAAGAAGAGAAAGCGAAAGATATGGACGTAATGTCTCATTTCCAGATCATCTAAATGTGCTCCCACGTCATATTAATATAGATTGGTTACATGAGGAAATGGAGAGAATGGAAAAAGATGAGGAAATTAATATATCTCAAGAAGAGTGGGAATACGCACGAGGTTGCTTATCAAAGGTGAGACATACTATCAATTAATTTATTTCTATAAGTTTTATTTTATATAAATAATTCACATGTTTGATCTTTTATCTTTTACTACTAGTGCACATTATTCAATGCACTTTGGTGTAAGGGTAAACATCTTCGAACTCAACGTATAGATGAAAAGAGAAATACCCAAGATTGTGGTGTCCTTGCTCACTTCGAGGATGCCAATGGTACCATGGAAGGTTATTGTGGCTTGATCCAAGATATTCTGAAGCTTGTGATTCTTTATATATGTACTGGATGTGAAGTGGTTTAAAGAAGTGGTAACAAATGGTGAGCATTGCACAATCAGACGTCATCCAAGTGGTTTTGTAATCATTGACTTTACAAAATTTCACCAAAACAAGAATGACACATTAGTACTACCTCAACAATGCGAGCAGGTATATATGCAAAGGCTAATTTTTTTATATGTATACATGTGATACATATACACAATATAATAAGTACTTAAGTTTTTTGCTTTTGTTTTTCAAATACACGTTGTGTATCATCCAATGGTAAACAATAACCGATGGTGGTATGTCATCCCTATATCTAATCATTCAAAACCAATATATGGTAATATTACCGACATGGAGATAACAGATGACAATCCAACAATTAATGATGATGTGCATGATGATACCATAATGGATGATATGCGTGATATAGTACAAGATGAACCTCACGAGGATGTTCAAGGAAACACAGAATAAGACAATAATGTGATTGTCGATGATATTGATGAAGTTATTGAGCAATATAGCAATACATTTGATAGTGGGATAGACTTATTTGTTTCGTTACCTCTTGGTAACATAGACCTAGAAGTAGATAGTTTAGCAAGGGTTGATCTCATTGAAGATGAGATGGATCATTCACTGTAACATACTTAATTTGCTTATTGATTCAATGTGTATTCTTAATTCTATGCTTTTTATCATGCGCGCACATGTATACTCAAGAATCAATAGTCAATTTTAAAGCTAAATTGAATTTTCCATAATAAAAAGGAAGTATCTTTTATCATCTTCAAATACGCAGAGAAATTATGAGATACATATTGCAATGCTTGCTACTAATTGTAAGGTTTCTGTCGCTTGCCGCTAATTACTTATATCAGGCTTGTCAACTGGAGGAACTGCCATTCATTAGAGAGCAATGAAAAAGTAATTATTAACTCTGATTTTTTAATTGTATTAAATCCAATTTCAGGTGGTTAAATAATTATGCGTCTGAAGATGCGTCCATATTTACGTTTATTTACACGGATATATAGATCCAAAATTTGCATCTATTTACATGCTCTTTTACACACACATATAGACGCAATGATAGACACACCTGACTTTGCACGTCTAACATGCGTGTCTATGCCTCGTTTCTGTTGTAGTGCAAGCCATGAAAGATCGGAAAGAAGCACAATCTGAATTTTGACGTAGTACACACCATCGATTGATTCGATATCCTGAGGGCAGTTTATATCAACGCGATGGTTGGATGGAGCTTTGACCACAGCGTCTCGCGAAGGGACGGAGGTCTCAACCGAGGAGTGGGAATCCTCGAGGGGATGTAGTCCAAAGGTGATGACCTATTTAAGATTTGTCGTATCTACATTTTATATGCAACAACTAATTGAGTATTTCAATGTACAATACAAAATATATAGTGCGGCGTGGTTGTGAGAATGATATTTTCTGCATGGAGTGTATTGACAAAATGTGCTCCACAATAGATTGTGGTATCATGGCAAAGTTCGAGCAAGAGAGCCAATGACGAGCAATGGATCCAAACATGATTATAGATAAGATGGAGTATTTTGAAAACTTGCAAAGTATTATCATGGTAGATTATTGTAACTTCTCCATCATCCTATTCGATGTGCAGTAGTTGAAAGTGGTATTTGAAGGAGCTGGAGCAACAGTTCGATGAGGTCCATTTGGATTTCTGGAAAAAGATTCTGAAAAAAGATAGACGGATTTAGGTGACATGTTTGCATTATCAATCCATTGTGAACATGTGCATGAACTCATGTTTTTTTGAATTTTATTACGACATGGTACGTGTCACAAAAGTTAAATCTCTCTTGTACATGATTTTGAACATGTAATTTTCTATCTAAACTTGCGAAGATCTCGGTGGTATGTTATATCTTTAGCTCCCAGAAGTACGAGAGTATATGATCAAAGTGATGTTCTCAGCGTAGATGAGGACATTATGAAAATGGAGGGGTCGATATTGCAAGGGGTGGAGGCTAACATCAATTTCCGTCTATGCATGTGAACTTTGTGGATATTTAGATCAGCATGATGAGTCAAGGGATGAGCAACGAGGAGCTACAGGAGAACTTCACGCATATATCTCCAAATTAGATGGCTCAATACAGACATATGGCAGATGAGGAGCTATCTCGGACACCATCAAGCCGTTCTGTTAGATCTACTTTGGTGCGCTCGGATGCTTGAGTTTCCAATAGAGGAGGTCGACGCTCCAAACTTGGGCCGAAAGGAGGGAGTGGTTCTAGGGGATGCTGCGGAGATGTGGATGCAATGAGTCTACGGTCGCCTCGGGATACAGATACTACTCCTCGCTCTCATGCAAGTTCGAGAGAGGGTGGCTCAGGTGGTTGTTGTGGAGGTACTGACATAGTGTCTCCATCTCCTCGTTTTGCTAGAGTTGTGTCACCTATGGGATTTTTCACACTTGTGGGGATGTCTACTCCAGTCACTCTAGCTTTTGCTCAACCGTCCGCAGGTGGCATCTCTAAGGATGCTACTTTGAGAGATACTACCCCCGTAGGTACACCAGATGTACATGGGTCTCTTGGATATGCCCAGGAGCGTAGTTGAAGATGGAAGAGGGCACATCTTAGGCATACCCCTAGAGGGGTATGGATACCTTGTAGATGATAGGACAAGAGCCATTATCATGAATGATGAGGGGAGGAGGGTGATGGCTTGTAAGAGAGAGTTGTATCAACAAGTTTTTCGTCACAAGTCTTGGATCATTGGAAGAACATACCGGAAGGGAGTAAGGAAGACATAGTAGCATCCTTGCATGAGGAGTTTCCAGTATCCATCGCAGCAGATAGGCTTTCCAAAGGCTGGATGATGGAGTGCATCCGTGCGTACATATCACATAGATGATCAGACGCATGCAAGGCACTTAAGAGTGGGACCTCAAAGCCCGAGTGGCTAGATGTGGATGACTGGCACCGACTCAAGCAAGAGGCTACAGATTCTCGAGGACATTGGAGACAGCAGTGAGAGGCGGTGAGGGCACAACTGGAGACAAGAGTGGTCTATCATCTTAGGAGTGGTAGCCACAAGACTTATCTGGAGGACTTTGTAAGTTTTTCTTTTGTTCTGCTTGCTTATTTTTTTGCAATATCCCTTGTACGAACAATCATGTTTCTAGCAGTTGTATTTTGCTTTCTTTGCAGCACTTCATTACAAACCGCGATCCCACCGGTCTGGAGACTCGATATACAGAGAGACACGGTCTCACTGCATTGATCGACCGATTGTATGGAGGCGGCGGCCCTATAAGTTACTCATATTTCTTGTCCATAGTTACTAATTTTATTTAAATTTCATTATTGTATGGTGGACTGATGTGTAGTTGTTTCTTTTTTTGCAGAGTCCGTTCGATGCTCCTTTTTGCGGTGGGATAAGCTTTCGGATGGCGAGGATCTATAGCTCGCCCTTGGATCCATGGAGCGCACATGCTCTTTTTTTTTGTCATAAGATTTATGTATGCATTTTTTATGCACTATGTTATTATCATCCTTTGTATCTTGCCATGATTGTACCGTCGCTTTCATTATGCAATCTTATATTTATTTGATGTGTCAGTCTTATGATTCAAGTAGTACCCTGCCACAACTTTTTTTTTTCTCTGTTACCATCTCTATTTTTAGTGTCGCAAATTTATTGCACGTGTCACTATTAGCGTCATAATATGCGTTGCAAAGAATTGCTATCATCATCGCTATTTTCGACGCTGATAGTAATGCAAATAGTGATGTTGATAGCGACTGTTCTATGGCATCGCTAATACCAATGTTTTTTGTGACGACGGGGGTAAATTTATTTATGAACATTTTTGTCGCTTTGAACGTCAGTATAAGGCTTGTATCTTGTAGTCACACACACACACACACACATAGAGAGAATGCAATTATGTAATGGAAATTTATTGAGACCAAATGATCCAACCAAATATATAGTAAAAAACAAAATGTAAGGATGGATTTAATTGCATATCAACTTTGCTATGGGGCTTTAAAATGAGATTTGTGTCTCCTTTGCTTGTCTTTCTTATGGTAGTTGTGGTTGCAAATTAAGTGCTTTAGATGTAACGAAATAAAGTTGAACAAATTACATACACAATGGCTCGATCTTATGGAATGTACATATTCATTCAAAACAAAGTAGAGTGGCCATGCAACCCGTGAATTCAAAAGCCATCAAACTCTCTTCTCAAAACCCAAATTTACTCGCTATATGTAGTAACATGAGGCTTTGCACAGAGAGAGAGAGAGAGAGAGAGAGAGAGAGAGAGAGAGAGAGAGAGAGAGAGGTGTTGTAGGCATGAGATCATATCTACATGCAATCTGCATGCAGAGGAGAATAATAAGCACGTGTACAAAATTATGAAAGAATTTCCCTACTGAATCATGTACTTGTTTCCCTTTGCTTATGATGGAGATGTGCCCTCACTCTCCTCATGTAACTCTTGGTAGTGGTAACAATAAAAAACCCACTAGATGCATGTAAAACTAGATGCTGGGGGAGGGGATGTAATGGTGTCTCCCACGGGATCTCTATTGGCTGTGTGTGTGTGTGTGCACACGCTCGCGCCTGCAAGTGTGCTTTGCATGCTCAAGGAAGAGGTGGGAGGTAGCAGGGAAGGGGCCTTTTTAGGAACAATCCGTAAAGAGAAAGATGTTGAGCTATTTGATTGCTATGTGGTGGTGAAGTGGCCCTAGTAAATGCAAGTCACACTAAAATTGGATGTACCAAGAGTGTTGTGACAAGTCCCACCCATCACCCCCCAAAGTTCAAGCTACACACTCACATGTGCACAACTTTGACTCCATCGACTGCATCCACGTCAATCAACCTACGTGCGACATGTCTCTAAGATGTCTTCACATCTATTTTGAAATCTCATATTTACAACCGAGATTATGAAATTACACGAGTCATTTTAAACGTGTTCAAAAACTATATGTGATATTGGCCGACAGGACTCACTCCAGCAGCTGTCATCGTTATGGCTGCAGAGCGCCGATCAGGCCAGTCCGTCAGAGATGGTATCGTCGTTTCTGGGAGCGGCAGTCGAGCACGCGGAGGAGGCGCAAAAGGAAACTCGATCGCGCGCGCATGACTGTGAATCTAGTCTTAATGATGCAGGACAGTCGGCCTGGGACATCCAAGCCGCGACCGACTGCGTGGAGCTCATGGACACTGTAAAGCACAGGTTACGGGCCGTAATCGTCAGGCTCCAAGACATAGCCGTCGGCTGCCGCAACGACTCGAGCTGCTCCGTGCGGGACATCCAGTTCTGCTCAGCGCATCCTTGAGCTATCAGACGGCTTGCTTCGACGGCTTCGAAAATATAAGCGCCAACGATACAACAGTCAAGCCAGCCGGAACCGGTAGTATCCGGCACGAAATCCAAACCCGCCAGGAGTTCTTGTCGAAGATCGTTGGCACGGGATTGAGTCTGGTAAACAACCTGTGCGCATACGTCCGGATAAACTGTGCCCGTGCATAGCGACTGGATTCTTAAGGCATTAATCGTAGACGGTACTGTAGTACTTAACGCTTGGCGATGACGGCCGAATGTACTTGTATGTACCGGTCCTGCATCATGGCTAGTTGCCCTTTGTTCTACGCGGCTCGTAGTGTCATGCAGAGACACACGTCCAAAAACAACGGCAACCACGTTCAGTGCACAGATGGAGCTAACTGTCAGAATGAGGCCTGCCCCCCTCATGGTGATCTGTTGCAGGCCTGCCTACCTAAATTGGCCTGTTATATGAAACCTTAGGGGCTTGTTAATAGGGATCCACCGACCTTAGGAGCTTATGACACAAGGAACTTTCAATCGTTCCCCACATAGGCAATTTGGTGGAATATAGGAAATTCTCCAATATTTCCTATGCAGACAAGTATTCCCCATCTATAACTAGGAAATTGCATTCCCTTCATTTTATAATAGGGAATATAGAGCATTCCCTACATTCTTTTGAAAGTCCCTACGTTCCCTACATCTTATAATAGGGAATATAGAGCATTCCCCACATTCCTTTGAAAATCCCTACATAAGGAATTATAAGGATGTGGTTAAAGGTACTTTATAGATGTATAACTTATAACAAGCCTACATAGATTTGGAAATCATATATTTTCTATAAGTTGTAGGTCGTCATGTTTATGAGTTTATATATTTGTAACATACGTTTAAATAGTGCACAACATGATTATAAGTCATGTAGCTTTAACCCTATTACTTAATGAAAAGTTATACAATATGAGAAATTTTTCTTGGAAAATATAGATTATTTAATACAATTCTTACAATCTACCTTGATGCATTTTATTAAGTTTGAATCCTTTATTTATTTTTCATTGTAGCTCCTTAATATTGCAACCCTTTTTAATCAACTCGATTAATTTTGTTGGATTTGCAATATTGATGCCCACTTTTGCATTGAGATTTGAAAAAGTAGAGCAAGTTTCATCTTGTGAATATGATTTGATAAATTAGACCAAGTTTGGATCTTGTGCCCAAAAGCTTCATAAATCATTTGACAATTATTCCACATAACTTTCATTTAGAGGGTCCTCTAGTATGAGGTATTCCTATTTATGAAATCAAATAAATGTGTTGATGGTCTAGAATCAAGTTCTCATGCAAAGAGTATGTGGTAAATTCTTATGTAGCACTTACTTTCATAAGTGTAAGTTAATATCTTATTGAAAAATTACTACATTCACTTCACATATGGCATCTTAAAGTCAGTATCTCATTGAGATGCAGAAAACTTAGTATACAATACTTGTTTTCATTAGGCAATACTACTAAGTATTAATATATCAATATGTACATCCTAGAATATATATTGATATTATCCCAAATATCAAGTGTAGAAACTCCATTGGATATCTAAAGAGTTATTTAGGGGGTCAAAATAGTTGACAACTTTAAGATCAAAATTTGTTTAAAACTAAGGTGAAGATAAACAAAATGCATAGTTTTGTGATGGATAAAACTCTTGATAGTTAACCATGTACTAGTGTGAATATAAACTACTTAAAAATATCCAATTTACTAACAATATTTATCACTAAAGAAGTATAATTAAAAAACTACTAGATTTGGGATTTTTTAAAAAAGCACATGTTAACATTGAACCCAATTTTGAAAATGAGTAGTTTTTTCATGATTTTTTAGGAAATCTCCTTGGGAGAAACATGCAACTTACCCAAAAGATTTGCAACTATGCTAAAAACTCGAGTGTTGCTTGACCTATAGTGGCTCTCTCATCCACTCACCATATTTACACTCAACATCAACTTAGGGGTTGATAGACTTACGTGATAAAACTAGCAACATCAACTACATGCTCAATGGGAAACAATCTTCATATCAAACTACAAAGAAGCAACTTTCCTATGCCTTAATTTCCCTTTGCCCAATGGTGGAGTACTCTTACAGACATCTCACCTTCCTCAAAATCCCTTTTCAAGTTGTGAGAATATCTGACAAGTGCTACAACCCTAAGCCACCAACATAGATAATTGAACTCTCCTCCAAGAAGTAGTCTTAAATCTTTCTATCCAATGAGGATCCTTCTATCACTGAATCTAATGTTATTAGACTCAACTCAAACTCTTGATGATATCTTCTTTTTCTTAGGTTTTGTAAGCATGTAATAACATTCTCAAGTCAAAACACCTAGAACTAGTAGGTTGTTCTTGATTCTCACAATATTCTTCATGCAATCAATCCCTCAAGTAAAGAGTCAACACTCTCTTAATTCAAGATACTAATCTCTCTCTTTTTTAAGAGTTGAACCAAAAGAAATTTTGGACATGGCAACAACTCACTAAGCCAACTAGTAGCTAGACATCACCACATGATATATATCACATTTGCCACATGAGGTATAGAGCATTGTATGCATCTCAAGGAAAGGACTATTCATTGTATGATCAAAAGATTGTTCCACATGAAGTCTCAAAGGCACCAAATTTTCTTCATACCTTCGCATTGACCTTTATAATTTGAAAAAAAGGTGCACCATATTCCATCACAACAAAACAAAACTCTCACATGTACTTTGTCATCGTATGGAGTAATGTAAACGTTTGCACTTTCAATAAGTTTCCAAAGAAGGAAAGATGAACCATCATAGGCATTATAGAGCTTCAATATCACTCTTATTATAATGAGTACATTAAAATCATTCAAATCTTATGTATGATAGAAGAACACATATTTTAACATTTTTATGATAAAAGATAAAAATGATTTGACTCTTGTAGTAAAAGATTAATGGTCTAACATGCTCTCAAAATAAATCTTATGGACTATAGGTGTTAAGGCTTGAAGTTGATTCTCTCTTCTAGGCTTGAGTCTCAAGGGTTGTCTTCTCTGGTCTCTCACGTTGTCAAAGACATCGTGCAAGAGCTGCAGAACACGGGGTTCAAGGTACAGCAATGGAAGAGTCTAACAAGAAGAACTCAAATTTTTGATGTCAAAGTTCACTATATTGCTTGTCAAATGAGTTACAAGAAATTCATGTTCAGGATAATCCGAAGTATCTCATAAACTGTTTACATTCAGGTGTATGATGACAGTTGCAGTAGGAAGGGAAACACTCTTCACATCAGCATGTTCATTTCGTAACTTGGCAGTTACTAGTTCAGCAGAGAATTTCAGAAACTCCAAAAGAACATCTCTATAATGAGGTCAAGTCCATCTTTATTTGCTGAAAAGATATCAGCAAGTCTTTACAACTTCCATCTTTTGTTGATTGGATTCATGGCTAAAAAAAAAGAGGACAGTGTCACTTGTATATTTTGACCAGCTGTCAGTCTGATTCTGTGAAGGACTACACGAAGAGGGACTTTGGCAAGTTGCTTCCGCTCCTTGAAAGGGTACCAACTCATGAGGGAAATGATGCCAAGAACATAGCCACAGCTCAAAATTTTGGTTCGAACAAGTATAGCACCAAGTAAAGCCTTGCACGTGGTCGTTCAGCTGTAGTATGCCATGCTTGAAGATGAAAACTCTGTCGAGAGGATTGCTGAGAATGGGAACTGGGTTACTGAAATTTCAGCCTAAACAGAGCCTTTGGGATACTTGCAACATGGAAGTTGGTTGCATCATGCGATTAAAAAAAACTGTGAGCTCATTCAGATTTGCTATCCAAGGAAAGACCTTTCTCAATGTCATGCAACATTCAAAGAGTTAAGGATCACACAAAGCAGAAAATCTAAGCATCCCTGTTTCCTGCAGCAGCACATTCAGCTTTGATCCTTTCACACGAAGTCATCCGAGCACACTCCAAAATAGTTCTATCAGAAACAATGAAGTATGTAGCAATTGTAGCTCTACAGATGATTAATGCTTGGCCAGTGTAATTCAGATGTGCCTTTGCCCAAGGTAGCGTTCGTGCAACAACAAGAGTGGGTATTGCCGTAATAACAAATGCTTTTAGTGCAGCTTTGGTACCTTCCCTAGCACCTTCGTCTGCACAGTTCCGGGCCATGGCCACACGCTGTTCCAGGATGGCATCAATAGCAGCTTTATCGGCGGGGGGGGCTCGCTAGGCATGATGGATGAGCTCCCAGTTCAACTGCTGTACCTCATCTTCTCCCACTTACGGCAACAGGTCACAGACCTCAATGTCATCTCCCAAGTCAGTCGCTGCTTCTACGACCTCGAGCGGCAGCATCGACATGCCCTCAAGGTTGGTTGCGGCCTCCATCCATTCGAATCTGCATTGTCCTCTTTTTGCACCCAATTCCCATACCTCTCGAAGATTGAAATCGTGTATACTGGTTGGATGTCGAAGTTGGGGAAGCAAAACTGAGTGCAGGCAATTGGAAATTCGAATCAGCAGTCCTTCACTGAGGAGATCATTGCGTGTGCATGGAAGTCGCCATCAATGCCCTGAAGCTCTCGGAGTTTATGACGCCGCCTTAGGATGAAAACAGAAGGCATCAGATAGTGCTCTTTGTCTCCTGTGTCCAGAACTTCAGGGCTCCAGATTTTGCAGAAGCGCTATGGCATTTCAGAGCAATGAGTCGTCCTTTCTCTTGAATGTCCAGTTTCTGAGAAGTAAGAACCACCTGTAAGGGGGATGATCTGTGTCGTCGAATCCCTGACGTTCATAATTTGCTGACAATCTCTCCCTGAATAGATTCACGACAGCTCTCTCTGTTTCTAATCCAGGCGCAGCCCGCCATTCATAGCCTTTCAAAAATATCCCCCCCTTTTTCTCAAAATAGGCAAAAAGGCCCAACAAATTTAGTTGTTCCTATTAGCAAGGTGATCCACGTAATTCTCATCATTCATGTCATGGTCATTTGGGGATGTAAGATTTGCTTAAGTTCCAAAAATCCTTAGACAAACTACACAATTTCACCATCATCTCCATCTTCAATATCAACTTCGATGTTCCCATGTTTTTGCGGGTCTCCATCACCAAAGCACATCTTGTTTGTTTTGGGGATTTGAAGTTTGTCCAGCGCTTTACTTAGAATTCATCATTGAAATTGACAGCTTAATAATATTCTTTGGCATCAGTTTTTCATATTTTATTGAAACACGCGCAATAAGATAACACAGATGCACAACAAAAATGGAGGTGTTTACGACTCGGATGCGCAGCAACACGACATCCACCCCCTCTAAACCTGCGCATCCTCCAGATGTGCCAACTATCCAGGATCATTCAACTCCACAAACAGGTCAAGTCCATCTTCTGATTCTAGTAGACCTGTTTCTCCATCGGCTTCATCATCTATGTCTTCTGTCTCTTCTGCTTGTCTTTCTCCTATCTGCTCTTCTTCTGTCAATGCTTCAAGTGCATATTCTTCATCTTCTCTTCTCTTGAAAATCTTGACTCGTTTTCCAGCAATAGGCACCCTCAATACTGTTCCATCTAATTCAGTCAGCTCATAAGTACCATTGTCAAAAACCTTTTTCACTTCATACGGTCCAAACCATCTTTGAACCATTTTTCTCATGCTACTATGCTGATTTTCTAGACTACTGTCGTAGACTAGAACCCAATCCCCTTCTTTTATGGCTCTAGGCCTCAAGCGATGCCTTAAATCAAACCTGTCCTTATTTCTGAGAAGGGCTGCCTTCAAACGGTCAACGGCTAGCTGCACATCTTCTGTCCTTCTCTCTAGTTGACGAATCCGAAGGGCTAACAGCTCTTCCCTTGATAAATTCTCATGCCACGGAAGAACACTCCAAGTGAGAGCACAAATTTCAGTAGGCATGACAGGTTTTTGCCCATACATCAACTCCGCAGGCATGTATCCAGTAGTCACACTATGTGTAGAGCGATCAGCCCATAATGCAAAAGGTAGTAATCTCGGTCAATCTCCAATCCGACCTCTACAAGCTTTTTCCAATGCTTTAACTATTGGCGGATGTCCTCTTTCACTTTTGCCATTTCCCTCTGGATTATAGGCAGTAGTAAGAGCCAATTTAATCCCAAGCCGTGAGAAGAATTCTCTAGCTTCATCAGCATCTAGCTCTCCACGATCAGCTGTAATCTTGCCTATACATCCATACATGCAAAATATTTCTTCCAACAAGAATTTACATACTGTAGTGGTGGTCTTCGTCCGCAACGGTCTACCTTCAACATAGTTTGTAAGATCCTCCCTAGCCAAGACAAGATATCTCATCTGCCAAAGTCCCACTGGCAAAGTAACCAAGTCTACCACCCACTTGTAATGCATACATAGTGGATAAGTCGGATGCAGCTCATCACGATGTCGCACTAAAGAGTAAAGCTGGCAGTCCCTGCAAGTCTCCACAAAGTGAGAAACATCTTTATACATCCCTTTCCACCAGTATCTTTCTTTGATTTTCTCATAGGTAGCCCACACACCTCTATGTCCTGCCCATGAGCTCTCATGAAACTCTCGCATAATCTGTATTTGCATCGCTACATCACAAACTACTCTCAAGGGCAAGCCTCCTCTCTTTCTTGGATGCTTCCAAAGAAAACCATCTTTCAAGAAATACCCATAAGCCTTCCTTCTGATTTTCTTGAATTCATCATCTGTCCAATCAGCTCTTCGAGTCAATGAACTTAGATATTGTCCAATTTGCAGCCATTCATCAACATAAAGTTCTTCAATAAAAGCTTCAACAGTAGATACATGACAATCATGAATAAGGACAGAAGCAGCAAACTCTGTCTCATCATCTTCTGCAAGCATTGACTCCTCATCCTCATATCTCGCTCTAGAAAGCATGTCAACAACTGGGTTATCTTTCCCTGCTATGTGTCGAAATTCTGGATTCAATGATTTAATATAGGCAATCCACCGAAGCATCGCTATATCTGGAGTCGAGCAACTAGTAATCATGCCAAGCAAAGGCAAACAATCTGTTTCCACAATAACTGAAGCTCCAATAAAATATCCTTTGTCACACTTCAGTGCAGTGACTACTCCCCACAACTCTCTTTTAATCTGCGGATATCTCCTTTGTCGCTCATTAAGAACTTTAGCTCCAAAGCGGATAGCATACCTATTTCCATCAGCATCATCCTGTCCCACAGCCCAACCTATGCCGATAGGGCTAGTGTCAACTGTCAACATGATCGGCCGTCCACACTGATAATCCGCCTTGCGTAGAGTAGGAGCTGATTGCAATAGCTTCTTGAGCTTACGCATGGCTTTTGAATGCCTCTCATCCCAATGAAATTTCTGCCCCTTTCGAAGCAGCTGATAGAGAACATCTGCAATATGAGCAAAATGAGGAATCCAAATCATGTAAAATACACAAGCTCCCACAAATCTCCGCACCTCTGAAGTAGTCGAGCAATACTCTGCAATCCTGTTTATGGCATCCACCTTTGCAGGAGAAGGCTTTCTGCCATAATATCCAACCATATGCCCAACTATGATGACTTCATTAACAGCAAAGACAGATTTCAGCCCTGAAAGTGTCAAATTTACCTCCTCTAATCGTGTCAATATTTGTTCACAAGCATTCAAGTGATCAGCCACAAACTGTCTACATCCACGCAAATCAAGACTTTCATTCTTTTCTTCTTCTGCACAACCCTTAATAGGCACATCATCTAGAAATGGCATGGTATACTGCGGAATATAGTCTCGAAGAACTCTATGCATAGCATTCATCATATGAGCAACTGAGTTTGTAGCACCTTGTGGCAAGGTACACATCCTCACAAGACCAATAGGTGTCCGCATAGTAGTAATATCCCTGCTTTCCAAGGCAAGCTGAAACTGATCATAACCTGAATACAAGTCACCTAGTGAATAGATGGCTCGTCCTGCAAAAGCCTCAGCAAATTCATCCACAACTGGACCTGTTCCCACATTCCTGATTGTCACTTTGTTCACGGGCTGCATATCCTGAATAAATCTCAAAGTACCATTCTTCTTTGGTACAGTAAACCACCTGTTAGAATAAGGTGCAGAAGAGGGTTCCAAAATCCCCATTTTAATCTTCTCATTCAGCAACTCTATCAGCTTTGGCAAGTGTGCTTTAGGCACAGGTATAGGACGTATATTCCATGGTACATGAGGAACAGTGAAGATGACCATGGGTGCAACCAATTCGGGACTAATGCAGCCAATTTCATGTGAAAAGAAAGCAAATGCCTTACCATGACGTCCAAGCATCTCTCTAAAACATTCTTTTTCCACTGGAAGCAAAAAATCATCATTTCCAATCTTCAATTCTGCAAGAGTTTCAACTGTAAACTTATGTCCAATATTTGCAAGATCCCTCAACATAGGCTGCTTCATAGGTTTTTCAATCTGCTCATCACTATCAGAAGGAAGCGGGCCTGCAACCGGCTTAACCTTCTTATCAACTGTTTTATATTTTGTGTCATCAACCTTGGCATCATTCAGGCACTCTTTCCTTTGCTGCAATTTCTGCAAATTTTCAGCATCTTTCAACTCTGTTGGCTGAAAAATTTCAGCCTTTAGCTCTATGGACTGCATGGATGCAGTCTGAAACTCTGTATGCAGAAATTTTTCTGCATTCAACTCTGTTGGCTGAATGAATTCAGCCCTCGGCTCTATGGACTGCATAGATGCATCCTGAAACTCTGTATGCAGAAATTTTTCTGCATTCAACTCTGTTGGCTGAATGGATTCAGCCCTCTGCAGTTCTATTAGCTGATCAAGATCGGCCATAAATTCAGTTTGCTGAGTTTTCTCAGCCTCTAACTTTGTTTGCAACATAAAACCAGAAATTTCCTGAAACATATCCAAGGTTTGCACAGGTATGATCTTTGAACCCTTGCATACATCAGTTTTCAGCATTGCTCTCATCTCAAACAATGTATCTGCATAAGACATCCCTTCATACAATCCATCCACATGCTCTTCTGCTTGCAAAATACCTGCATTCTTCAACTCTTTCTCCTTACGACCAATGTACTGCCTGGTAGCTCTAGGCAAATCTGAAATTTTCTGATAACTTACTGAACTATCTGAAGTAAACCCAACAAAGTTATTGGAGAAAGACTGGCTGCCAAGAGGCGAGATCTCCTCTTTTCTCCGCTCCGTACCACTGGCGTCTCGCAAGACAGCGGTACCTAATGAAAATCCAACTCCTTCGCAGGCAGTGGTGCCTCACGCAAGGAGTCCCTGTTCCTCGGATGATTTACCCCAACAGTCATAAACTGAACAGCTCGCATACCATCTTTACTGCGTATCCGCGCATAAGCTGATCCGTCATCCATCACTTTTGTTTCCATTCTTGCTTCTATAATGAAAGGCTGTCCAAGAATAATCGGATAAGAGCATGAATCCTGAACAAAGCAATGATAATCCTCTTCAACATTACCAATAGAAATTCTGATACTCGGACAAGCAGCATACATATCACCAGAAGTATTATTGGCGGCTCTCATGCGCCAGCCATGCTCTGCATCCATAGGCCACTTGCCACTCTCATAAACACCTCGAGCAATAAGATTAATCTCAAAACCATGATCAACTAAAGCAATCAAGGGAATTTGCTTCTGTCCAATCCTTACCACTGTCTCAGTGGTTGCTCTAGCCCAATGACTTCGTGAAAAATGGCTGCGAGGAATGAGAATAGGGGTCTCATCATCTTCATACTGCATAGGCTGCACTATTTTCTCCAATTGTGAATTAACAGAAGCATTCTCAACCATCACTGCATCATCATGCTCTTCCCCAAGAGCTCCATGCCACAATCCCTATAAAGCAGGTCCTTCCATCGCATGTCGTTTCCTCCGCAAAAGATCTTGCATCTGATCCTGTATTTCTCTTCTAGCAATCCCAAGAGCCTCTCCAACAGTAAAAGTGACTTCACTATTCAAAATTCTTTCATGAAAAATCTTACTCATATCCGTTTGCATATCAAGGTCTGACAAGAGCTTGAATCCTGGTTCTTTTCTTGGTTGCTTCTTTTCCTTCTGCTTGTCTCCCATTGGTTGATTGGAACCTGTTTGAGTTGGAGAATTTGGCATAGGTGGAGCTGTAACAGGTGGTGAAACAAAGTCACCCCCTCTAGTCTTTTTGGAGGAGCTAGGACCCTCCTCATCTCTTCTTCTCTTTTCTTCAACCATGGCATCTAAACCCTGCGTTTTAGCCATATAAGCAAAAATAGAATACCTGTCAACAGGAGAATCCCATCCTGTTTCTCCTCGGATGCTAGAGCCCACACAAGTCATAGTAGAAGTTTGAACTTTCCCTCTTCTCGCTATCTCCAAGGCAGAAGACCATAAAGCAGAGTCTCCATCAGATTTCTGCTCAAGCTGGACTCCAAAAGCTGAAGCATCTCCTCTAACACTCACATAAGCTGATCGCGCAGCCATATCATCAACAAGCTTCTTCATACCTCCCTTACCAAAGTTCGTGTCAAGAGGAGCGCCAGTCTCTGTCAGCCATATCTTCCCATCTTGTCCCCAGAACACTACATTCTTCTTACGTGCTTCCTGAAAAGCATCACAATCTCTACAGTGTTGGTGCTCTGTACTATCACACCAAATACATCGTCGCCCTTTTCTTTGACCAGCTGGAAAAGCAGTCACTGGAGCAGGTGCTACAGCAGGTACTGACATAAGTTGCTACTTTAACTTACCAACTTCAGCTTTGACTGCTTCAATCGTCAAATCCGCCAAGCCTTTAATAACATCATCTACAGATAAGGGCACTGGAGCAGCAGGAACTGGTGGATTCACAACAGGAGGAGTAGGCTTAGGCAAAGAAGCAGCAGGGGTAGAAGAAGAAGTCTCCAAGGATTTTTCAGGAACTGATCCTGTATTTCGATGCAATCTGACTCTCCTGCGCTGCTTCTTAACAAGAGCATTCACAGCATCAATGACATGTCTCCACTCAGTCTTTAAACCTGAATCAGTAGCTTGATCTTCCAAAAGATCATCCAACTTTTCCTGTAAATCAGCATCTGCAGCTTGCAAAAATAACTCCACTTTCTGCATCTCCAAAGCTTGCTGTTCAGTCCCATCCAACTGATCATAACGGCTTTCAAACTCTCGCAGAAGAACGGTAACATAAAGTCCCTTATTAGGCATAGAAACCCATGCTAAAAAATTCCTGCGATTCATAAGACCTGTATCCTCCAGGAAATATTCATCTTTTAATGCCTTTTTAAATTCAGCCCAACCTGCATGTGCTTCTTGAATTTCTGCAATTCGACCTTCAAGAGCTCGAACCACGATCCGCAAGAAGTAGCGGCTCCAAACATCTTGAGAAACCCCAAAAAACTTCATCTTTTCTTCATACAAATGCAGGTAAGTTGACACTTGCTGGCCATTAAACTGCTTCATCTCCTGTTGGACAACTTTCAAAGCATCCATAGCATCACTGTCTCGTTTTGCATGAGCTTGCTGCTGCATATACATGGTAAATGACTGAAACAGGTTCTTCATGACATTATCATATGTCATCTCTTCTTGCGAGTCTCCCATCTTGCTGATGACGCAGCACTTTCACGTCGGGTTCACCAGAAATGTCAAAGAGATCGTGCAAGAGCTGCAGAACACGGGGTTCAAGGTACAGCAATGGAAGAGTCTAACAAGAAGAACTCAAATTTTTGATGTCAAAGTTCACTATATTGCTTGTCAAATGAGTTACAAGAAATTCATGTTCAGGATAATCCGAAGTATCTCATAAACTGTTTACATTCAGGTGTATGATGACAGTTGCAGTAGGAAGGGAAACACTCTTCACATCAACATGTTCATTTCGTAACTTGGCAGTTACTAGTTCAGCAGAGAATTTCAGAAACTCCAAAAGAACATCTCTATAATGAGGTCAAGTCCATCTTTATTTGCTGAAAAGATATCAGCAAGTCTTTACAACTTCCATCTTTTGTTGATTGGATTCATGGCTAAAAAAAAAGAGGACAGTGTCACTTGTATATTTTGACCAGCTGTCAGTCTGATTCTGTGAAGGACTACACGAAGAGGGACTTTGGCAAGTTGCTTCCGCTCCTTGAAAGGGTACCAACTCATGAGGGAAATGATGCCAAGAACATAGCCACAGCTCAAAATTTTGGTTCAAACAAGTACAGCACCAAGTAAAGCCTTGCACGTGGTCGTTCAGCTGTAGTATGCCATGCTTGAAGATGAAAACTCTGTCGAGAGGATTGCTGAGAATGGGAACTGGGTTACTGAAATTTCAGCCTAAACAGAGCCTTTGGGATACTTGCAACATGGAAGTTGGTTGCATCATGCGATTAAAAAAAACTGTGAGCTCATTCAGATTTGCTATCCAAGGAAAGACCTTTCTCAATGTCATGCAGCATTCAAAGAGTTAAGGATCACACAAAGCAGAAAATCTAACCATCCCTATTTCCTGCAGCAGCACATTCAGCTTTGATCCTTTCACACGAAGTCATCCGAGCACACTCCAAAATAGTTCTATGAGAAACAATGAAGTATGTAGCAATTGTAGCTCTACAGATGATTAATGCTTGGCCAGTGTAATTCAGATGTGCCTTTGCCCAAGGTAGCGTTCGTGCAGCAACAAGAGTGGGTATTGCCGTAATAACAAATGCTTTTAGTGCAGCTTTGGCACCTTCCCTAGCACCTTCGTCTGCACAGTTCTGGGCCATGGCCACACGCTGTTCCAGGATGGCATCAATAGCAGCTTTATCGGCGGGGGGGGCTCGCTAGGCATGATGGATGAGCTCCCAGTTCAACTGCTGTACCTCATCTTCTCCCACTTACGGCAACAGGTCGCAGACCTCAATGTCATCTCCCAAGTCAGTCGCTGCTTCTACGACCTCGAGCGGCAGCATCGACATGCCCTCAAGGTTGGTTGCGGCCTCCATCCATTTGAATCTGCATTGTCCTCTTTTTGCACCCGATTCCCATACCTCTCGAAGATTGAAATCGTGTATACTGGTTGGATGTCGAAGTTCGGGAAGCAAAACTGAGTGCAGGCAATTGGAAATTCGAGTCAGCAGTCCTTCACTGAGGAGATCATTGCGTGTGCATGGAAGTCGCCATCAATGCCCTGAAGCTCTCGGAGTTTATGACGCCGCCTTAGGATGAAAACAGAAGGCATCAGATAGTGCTCTTTGTCTCCTATGTCCAGAACTTCAGGGCTCCAGATTTTGCAGAAGCGCTATGGCATTTCAGAGCAATGAGTCGTCCTTTCTCTTGAATGTCCAGTTTCTAAGAAGGAAGAACCACCTGTAAGGGGGATGATCTGTGTCGTCGAATCCCTGACGTTCGTAATTTGCTGACAATCTCTCCCTGAATAGATTCACAATAGCTCTCTCTGTTTCTAATCCAGGCACAGCCCGCCATTCATAGCCTTTCAAAAATATCCCCCCCTTTTTCTCAAAATAGGCAAAAAGGCCCAACAAATTTAGTTGTTCCTATTAGCAAGGTGATCCCCGTAATTCTCATCATTCATGTCATGGTCATTTGGGGATGTAAGATTTGCTTAAGTTCCAAAAATCCTTAGACAAACTACACAATTTCACCATCATCTCCATCTTCAATATCAACTTCGATGTTCCCATGTTTTTGCGGGTCTCCATCACCAAAGCACATCTTGTTTGTTTTGGGGATTTGAAGTTTGTCCAGCGCTTTACTTAGAATTCATCATTGAAATTGACAGCTTAATAATATTCTTTGGCATCAGTTTTTCATATTTTTATTGAAACACGTGCAATAAGATAACACAGATGCACAACAAAAATGGAGGTGTTTACGACTCGGATGCGCAGCAACACGACAACGTGCCTCTTCTTGCATTTCAAACTTGGATGCTCTCTAAGTGGTCCACTCTTCCATGAATACAAGGCAACTCCTCCTCCAAATAATGATAGTTTCCTTCAAACTCATTGCCACTCTTGTAGCTTTATCTTTGCTTCTTTAAACACGGCTATGTTGCTAAAAAGCTAAGTTTACATATAATACCAAGTAGCATTTCTAGTTACAATGTCCACAAAGAAGGATGACACCATGAATAGATATCAGTCTGCTACTGTGACCTGAGCAAGTCAGGCTGCTAGACTAATCGCAATAATAAAAGCTAAGCCAAAAGCTATCGAGAGAGGAGTGGTTATAGAGGGGTCTACAGATTTGGATGGAGTGGTTTGTGTTACTGAGCACGGTAACGGTGGTAGAGGAGATCGACTACGCTGATGAAGGGTTGTAGCATGGTGGAGTTTTCCAAGGCTGCTCCATAAACTGCAGTGCATTCCCATGCAAGCATTCGAGCTTATTTTCTTATAATCACATTTACAACATATGTCTTTTCTAGAAATGCCAAGTGATAAAGAGATTATTGTGCAACCATAGCATGTGCCTCTTGTGCTAGTACTTGAGCTTGTAGAAAGTGAATGTGCCTTTGCTGCAACTTATACAACACTAAAATTTCTAGCTTTGGGTATACAACACCTAGCCAAACTTGCTGGCCCCACACCTAGCCCATATACTCGACTAGGGTGACTAGATCAATCTTATTTTTACTTTACTAATATTTAGTATTTTATTTATTTTATTTCTATGTTTAACTTTCATTCAGGCCCCATTCCTAGACCACATGGGTAGCTATGATGGGTATACAAGAAAGGCTTCGTAAACTAAAATTAATCATGAGAATTTAAATATATTATAGTTGTATTTATAACATTAACATTAACTTCTAAGGGTAACAACTTTGTGCATGCTCTCTCTCTCTCTCTCTATGTATATATGTATATACATATACATATACATATATATATATATATATATATATATATATATATATATGGGGCTATAATGGAATAATGTCCTAGGTGGTTTGACTTAATATACACGAACAAAGATTTTGTTGTATTATATATCTGTACAACACATATTCCCAAATAAACCTAGGAAAAATGAAGTCTTAAGGGTAACAACTTTGTGCTCTCTCTCTCTCTCTCTCTCTCTATATATATATATATATATATATATATATATATATATATATGGAGCTATAATGGAATAATGTACTAGGTGGTTTGATTTAACATACATAAGCAAAGATTTTGTTGTATTATATCTGTACAACACATATTCCCAAATAAACCTAGGAAAAATGAAGTAAAAGTGGCAAAATACCAAAAAACATAACCTTTTTAGTTACTATTAGATTTTTTTTTACAGTATTGCAATGAAATGCGTTGTGTGTGTGTGTATGTTTTTGTGTGTGTATGCATACCAATCTTGTAATGTATAACAACCTTCCGTGATGTGTTTTTGAAAGTATCTTCCAATATCATGTGATGTGCTTGAAAGGTGTATACCATGTGAGAGTGAAAAGACTGCAAGGTGTGTAATGGAAAGTGATGGCACATGCTAGTGTCAGACACACTTGCACATTGAGGACATGTAAGTCTATAGAGATTCTGATGTTGAAGAAAGACAATCAAGCAGGAGAGAACAAGAACAAACAATGGAAGCAAATCATCAAGCAAGAGGATGAGAAATGAGAAAGTATTGATGATGTAGATGCATCCAACCACATTATGTTCATATCACACTACATGCATTGGGGGTTTTATTCTCAAATGAAACTACATGAATTAGCATTTAGGTTAGTAAAATGTGTTGGATGTTGTGGATTAGAACCAAAGGAAACATTGAATTTCATCCTTAAAGAGTATTAATGTTTTTGTTGTATTTAGTTATGCTAGAATTGTCATGAGGCTCTATTATCATTCATTGAAGAATACAATTCCTAAGAGCATCGAAGTACTAGCCAATCTACCAATGGCTCCCAAATGCAATAATGCACTGAAATAAAATATGAGTGTTAGCTACCTAAAATTTGTGCATGTATTTCCTAGAGGGCATCGACATCCTACTGAGGAGGTGGCGTGCGAATGATCCGTGGTCTCTTGATAATGACCAACATGGTCCAAGTATAATGCACAAGCATCATATTGTAGTCCATATCATGCCCTACATAATCCAAGGCATAATCATTCCTATAAGTTGGATGACATTGGGATATGGACTAGCCCTGGAGTAGGTGTTTGAAGTATCATACCAACCATATAGAGAATCCTTATCCCAATCTATAGTAGCATAAATGATGGAATAGGAAGAAATATATGTGATGCCTCTATTATCCCTATTGTCTAGAAATATGCTTTCCAAATGTGTCCAAGTATTGTTGATCCACAAAAGTCTCCCAAAACCAATAGCACGGTGAAATAAATTTTTGAGTGATGGCTACCTAAATTTCTTGCATGTATACGTATAATACATCATCGTCCTCTTTGCAACAGTAATACCATAGGAGAGGTCAATTGTAAACAAAATTGGTATGCTTTCATGTAGACTTATGCAAGTTACCTCTTGCTTAAGTGTGATGCACCTCAATTCAATGACACCAAAGGAAATCCCCATGTTCTCTCAAAATTCTTGACATGAGAGAATGTAAAAATGTTAGCTCTTGAGCTTGAAGGGAGCCTAAAGAAATCGGGTCACCGTTCGTGGACCTGGGGCGAATGAAAAGAAACCAAGCCAAATGTGCTTCATGAATTGGACCAAGACTCGTACGCCTCTACGACCATAAACAAGTGAGGGCTCACTTGGTTTTGCAACATCTCAAATACGCAATCATCGATGGTTTATAAGTATGATATTGTGGGACCACAACTTCAAAATAATGAATGTCTTGCAAAATGCTAGCCCTATTTGTAGCCACTCTCCATGTGTATCTATTTTTGCAAGTGTTGCTAGTAGATATTAATTGAAATATCAAAACATTAAACTAGTTAAATCGAGATAAAGGTTTATAATGGAATTTCAAAAACATATTCAAAAGGGCAAGATTCTTGATGTGAATATCAAGTGTTTGGCCATTATGTTGAGAAATAAGTGACATTTGTTCTATGTTAGTGCACAAGGCAAGAATGCCCAGTCGGGAGACCTTCCCCTATTTTCTCCTCCATCTCCAGTACCTGCCGACTGGTGCTGTTCTCGATGCGACGGACTGCGCATGCCCTCCCCTGCTGCTGCTCGGATTACATGCTCTCTCTCCAGCTGAAGATCGTTTGAGAGGATGAAGCTCTTCTCCTTTTAGGGCTTCCTCTAGTTGTACTGGGCGGCACACAGATATTGTGACTGTGCTTTGACGCAGTGTTTCAGCTTGACATCAATATTTAGGGCTTGATACTTGCAAACAGACTGGACATGGTCTACAAACTGACGGCTTTTTGATGCCTCAGTACACAGATCAGAGCATTTATTAGGGCTCAAGTACTAGTGGACAAATCGTATGTGGTGAATAGAGCCTCTCAGGCCAATTGCTTTTTGATATCCCAGTACACAGATCAAAGCATTTTTTAGGGCTCTGGTGCTTGGGCATGGTCAACAGAACATGTATGACTTCTCCAAGTAACCATGGATTGGTCATTCCATGAGGAAATGGATGATGACAATAAGGACGATGGAGATCACAGTATACTTCAGCTGGAGCAGATTGAGTGCTGGGCATTTTTCAGCGCCTCCCGGTATCCTCAGTTTTGGCATTTGGGATGACATGCTGACGGTTCCGTGATCTTGCCAATTCAGATTCTCTCTGGGCTCTAATTTACAGGCGAGAATGGGAGATCAGTGCCATGGATGCTTGGCTTTTGCCTCGTGATGGCAAGATAGGATGGAAGCGCCTGCACAGGCAGATGTGGCTTTAGGTGCTGTTAGCTGGCATAGATTGTATCAGGGAGATGTCTATCCGGCTGCTCGGGCCTCTATCTCAATGGCTTCTATCTCACAGACAGTGGTGATTTTTGGAGGTGGATATGATGGAGGTAAGTTCAGGGTTTCTGTTACCTCCAAAACCATCTGGTTCATGACTCCATTTATTTCTTGTTTTTCTCAGTCAATGGAAGTAGAGGGGTAGTATTTTCTTGGTAGGTATTAGAAAGCTGATAACAATATGTTGTATTTTTTCTTTGGTGAGATGACTGACATTTTAGAATATCAGAGATCTTTATTTTAGTTTCTATTGGTGCACCCTTTTGAGATGCATTCATGCAGGTGTTGTTTGAGTCAGGGAAACCGCAGAAAGGTATCTGCTCCATTGGTTTAGTGGTCTTTGCTAATGTTGTTAATGAAATTACTTAACATGGTTTCAGTCTGATCAACATCACTTAACTACCAAGTGTATGTAACCTGGAATGACTACCTTGGGTCAGTATGCGCTGCTTTGTTTGTAGACGATAGTTGCGAAGGACATAGATGATCACTACTTCAAGCTGAGAAGTTATTTTATGGTGTATTATATCCATTATGCTTTTGGAATGTGGGTTGAGGGTCTGACTTGTGGTGTTCTATAGCTTCTGGTGGAGCTTCATCATAACCAATTCAAGTGCTCCACTTGAAATGTGGAACGTATTATGTATAATAATTATCTATTTTAGAGAAGTATAGAAGCATCAATCATATTTATTTTCAGTTGCCACACTATTGTTAGAATCATCAATGTTTGTATAATTAGACCTAGTGCCACACTGTTGTTAGAATCATCAATGTTTGTATAATTAGACCTAGTGGATCTAGGCTATTATGTGCGAGCTCTGAAAAGTTCAATTCAGATTTTGCACTTTCAAAACTTCATCTCTCTAGAAGGATCACTGTCATCATTTGGATTGTGTTCTATCACACTTTTTGAGCTACACAATTTTTTTTGGCTATGCGTGCTAGTGTTACATTCCTTATTATTCCAGCTGTTGAGTTGTTCTAGCTAATAATGATACATTGTTTCATTTATATTCTTTCCAGCTGATGAGGGTCTATATTCCAGCTGATGACAAATTGTTTCGTTTATATTCTTTCCTAATGAGTGTCTAAATTCCAGCTGATGACACATTATTTCGTTCCAGCTGATGAGCGTCTATATTCTAGTTGATGACAAATTGTTTTATTTATATTCTGTTCATGGGGTCCCACATGTGTTATGTTGTCTATAGAGCGGCATCACAAACTGTCTCTATAGACCTTGTGTTGTAACGTTTTTCTTTAAGTTTTGATATGACAGATATAGAGCTTACATTCCAAGTTCAGTTGAAGGAATTTCTTGGAGATTTTATCTTTTGCAATGATGTCGCTTATCCCTATTTTACATGTTGTATATTTAGGATTGATAAAGCTCTTTTGATGCCTTTGAATAGGCTGTTGTAATTCAGGAGTGATGTAGCTCCTTCTCCGTTGATGTTGTAATTCATGAGTGATGTAGCTCCTTTGATGCCTATGAATAGGCTCTTGTAAGTTCAACTTTGTAATTTTATATTTTTAATATTAATATAATGGTAGGCCTATATAGAGCTGTGGGTTTTTCCCTTGAGCCCCCAAGGGGTTTTTCATCCATAATAAGGGACCTTTATTTGAGCGGGGGTGTTAGCTATATATATAGTCTGTCTATATATAGCACCCCAGTCCCCTCTATATATTCCTATCATGTGTGCTCAGTTGACACACTTCTAGGGTTCCACTTTTGGTGTCTCGTGTCTCTCTTCTCCTCTCTCTTCCTCCGTTCCTCGTCTCCCTCGCGCATTGTTCAACAAGGAGGTTATTGGCCCTAATGTCTCTTCAAATCACGATACAGGTAAATGTATTTATTTCTACTAAACTTTGAAAATTAAAATTTATACATATATTACATCTTGCTTTATTAGGTGATTCATTTTGGGATTAACTAGTTTTAATTAGTCTCTTTGCCTAATTTAAAATATTCATAGTTATTCATATTTTTAAACTTTGAGTAATTTTGTGTATATATATAAGCATAGATAAAAAAACAACAAAAGGTGGGAAAAGAGGTAATGTAAGAAAGGGAGATCAGGAGGTTACTTGCGATAATGTTTCTTCAAGTCAAGATGCAGGTACCAACTTTAAGGATAAAAAACTTGTACAAATTTGGTGACCCAAATTGATACAAAATATCAAATGACATAACATCATCAATGATAAGATGATATGATTTATAAGTTTGATATCATAAGTGTAGGATTGGTTTTTTTTCTCCCATACTCATTTAGGGGTGTCTATTGATGGTAGAGTGAACCATATGTTGCTACTATTGATTCTAATCAACTTGATGTATACATTCCTAGCATGGATGATATTGCGAATGAACAAGGTTTGGAAAAGGTATCTTATAATCTTATATGTTTATCATTTTTATACTTGATTTCATATATTTTGGAGACATTTGATGTATACACATGATCTTATTTTGTTGATGTATCCTCTTGAAGAAAGTAGCTCCTTTGAGGGACAACAATACAAGCAAACAGATTTATCATTGCAGGTAATGCTTTTAAGCTCATATCTAATAAATTTCTTTGAGAATGTCTCTTATACATATACTTATACATTAACTTTCATTTCCCATAGATGAATATGTTCGTGGAGGAAGAAAAGAGCTTTGAAGAATTTCAATGTTATACATCCGATGAGGTTCTTTGCTTTATATTAAATTTAAGATTGACCATATGATTCATGTTCTTAACAGTATCTTCTCCTTTACATGCTTAAAATGTAGGATGTTGAAAATGAAGATGAGACACTTGATATGAAAAATTGTGCCAGCTTTTCAAAGTTGTTGTCACATGGTTTAGACAAAATAATGTACTGAACTAAATATCAAGAAACTTTGGAACAAAGTATCCATAGTTCAAGCAATGATAAGGTATATAACTTTTTTTTTTATATAAATGTTTTTAATGTGATTACTAATTTTAGTTTTGAATGTAGGCTAATCCAGATGATGACATTATTGAAACATCTCGAAAAAGTCAAAGAAAGAGGAAGGTATTTGATATATGTTTGTGAGAGAACAATAGTGTCATAGTTTAGTGAATAACTAAAGATATAATTTATTACATAACTATTTATTTTACGTGTTGACTAGCCAAGTGAGAAGATGAAAGATCTTTTGCAACAAAGGAGCATGAAACGAGGTACCAATATCAACGAAAAAGAACCAAAGGTGCTAGATGTAAATGTTTATATTTTTGTTTATGTCATACATGAAAAGCATAATCTAATTTTTTTATTTTATTTGAATTAGAAATGTAAAGATCTCCCAAACCAAGGCAATGAGATTAACATTTCAAATGATGCTTAAAGGGTAGCTTTATAGTTTATATATATATAATAGTCATGTAGTTAAATTTATGGCTTTTCATATTATAATTCGTGTCATTTAATTATCTATACATAGTATAATAAGTTACTTATTCTCTTTTTGTTATTCAATGCAAGTTAATATGACAAAAGAAAACATGGAAACCATACTTTTGAAGTATCTTGGTGTGCCTACAATTCATGATATGTACTTTTCTTTAAAGAGTACATACATGAATCTCAAAAAGATTGAAGCTAGCTTTTGAGTCTTGATTAAGGATACAAAGAAGCTAACAAGTGATGATATGATTAAGGAGATTATTTATTGGCTACTAGGAAATGGCAAAGTTGTATTAAACAAAAATAGCAATGTGCTTAGTCTAGATGATGTGGAAGTTTTAGCATAACTTCTACTTTGAGTTAAGAATTTATTGCTTTTCAACATATTGGAGATTTGAGGGATTACTCAAACATTTATTACTTTGCAACATATTGGAGATTTAAGGGATAAAACAATCAAGACACACATGTTGCTTAATTAGTTTTTTAGTTCTATGTTCCTTTAAAAGTATTTTCATTTTTCTTTTGGTTGCTAGAAGTAGATGTTGATGTCTTAATTTGTTTAATCTATTTTGATCATTCGATGTATGCTATTGATCCTTACTTACAAATGATGACATTCTCTATATAATTTTCTAGTTAAAAAATTATTATGTAATTTCTTGTTTGATATTAGCATGTCTAAGAGTAAGGGCAAAGTAGATAAAGTGATAAGGAAAAAAGAGAATTCCCTAGTTGAAAGTACATATAAGTAGGGAATGTAAAAAATAAGAAAAATGAGAGATTTCCTAGTGAGAGTACCTAGGGAATCACCTCTAGAATTTTTTTCCTATATATGGAATATTTCCTATATAGGAATTATTCCCTACATAGAAAATTTTGTATTTTCCTATAGAATTTCCTATGTAAGAAATATTTCCTACATAAGAAAGGTCTTATATGATTCCTTACTTATTCTCACTAGGAAATGTCCCATTTTCCCTAGTTTTTACTTTTCCCATTTATATATATTTTCAACTAGGGAATTCCATGGGGAATTCTCTTTTTTTTCCTATATGGGGATCGATTGAAAGTTCCTTGTGAATTCGTGCTCGGGAACGATTGGAGGGGATGGTAGACCGATATTATTGTCAATACGGCGCCGTCGGGCTGGCACCCCTGCATTTTGACAGTATAGCGGGAGATGATTATGAATCAAGGGGCTCGGATAATGTACAGGAATACGATCATAATCGTCAGATTGTGTCATCCGATCATGAGTATAGAGCCAGGAGAGCCTTACTGGATTGGGTGACTGACGTAGACGGGCCGCAGCTCTTGCATGTACAGTTAGACGACAGAGATGCTGTGAGTCGTAATAGTAGCAGTACTACCATTAAACCCAATGCTGTCGTTGCCATGGACGGGAGCGGCGATTTTCTCAGCATAACCACGGCGTTGGGCAACGTCCCGCTCTTCTTCGAAGGCCGTTACGTGATCTACATCAAGGCAGGCATCTACAACGAAGTGTTCAATGTGACCAGCGACCTTGAGAACATAAGCTTCATTGGCGGTGGCATCGGCCGAACTGTCATCACGGGTGACCGGAGCGTGGCCCTTGGGAGCTTCAACACCTATAGAACGGCGACAGTAGGTAACTAACAAAACGCAAAGCTATATATAACTTATTTCAATATATTATTTTCGTTGAGGAAAGCTCAACGAAGCGAACATCAAGCTGAGGGTGGACCACAAAAAGGGCAATCTGACACCAATGACATCCCCAAAGCGGGCCAAACTCTCACTAACTCAAAAACGGAATCCACAACCACAGCAGGTAACAAAGTACCTCTTTTGGTTCCAGCAAGTGAGTTTAAAAAATGCAATTTGTCATATCAATCTAGGGCTCTTATAGGATTATGTCATGGTGCCCGACCCCCAATGGAATTTCTACGGACATGGGTACGTACCAATTGGGAACCAATTGGGGCTAAACCAATAGTCATGCATTATCTCCCAAATAGTTATTTCTTCTTCTTATTTGAGAATGAACAAGCTGCCCTGACCATCTTGAGCTATGCGCAATGGATGCTCAAAAGCTCACCATTATCTCTGTTTAAATGGGCCCCGGAATTCGACCCTACAGGCCCAAAGCCTACTTGTATACTTGTGTGGGTAGAGTTTCCTAATCTCCCACTGAATTTGTACCCATTCCTTAAGATGTTATCATCCCCAATAGGCAGACTTCTGGGACAAAGACCGTACACGGACATCAATCCTAGATGGCACCCCCAGCTGTTGATAGAAGTAGATCTCAGTAAAAAACTTGTAGAATCTTTGTTAATCTCTGACTCGGAGGGAAATTTTATAAAGGACCAGCCAGTCCTCTATAAAAATCTCCCCAACACATGTTTTAAATGTCTCAAAACAGGGCATTTTATTAGAAATTGCTCAGAATGGAAAAAAAAGGAAAAGACAGAGCCCCAAAAGGAACAAACCCCTCCACAAACTGAGAAAGCCCAGGATGATGGCTTTCAGACAGTAAATAAGAAGGGGAAAAACAACAATCAGTTAGCCCATAAAAACAATAACCCAACTAAGAGTAAAAACAATAATACCAATAGATTTTCAGCACTTCTAATGAATATAGAGAAGGAGCCCACTAGTACATTTGAGAAAGGAGAATCTAGTAAAGATAAGGAGGGTAAACCCACAGAATCTGATAATGATGATGTGATTATTGAAGAGACTCAAATGGAGGCCAATGATGAAGGAAAAAATAGGGAGAACCCCATCATAGACCTCAACACTCAGGATGGCATTGAACTGACTCAGGCTGAAGAGGAGGAGCTTCCAGATGGGGGAGACATTCCCCTAAGTCCCCCTTTAGGGGAAAGCCCAAGAAAAGATTGAACTGGGGCACAAAACTCTAAAAGAAGATACTCGAGAGTAGGGCAGAGTGCTAGTAAACCATTTGGTCAGGGTAAAGAAGCTAGTAAGAAGGGAAAATCTAAAAAGAACTAGATTTACTATGATGATGGACAAACTGAAAACTATTTCTTATAATACAAAAGGGCTGACAGACCCTAAAAGGGCATTAATCATCAGGGAATGGCTTAAAATTGATGCCATTTCCCCTGATATAATATGCCTACGGGAGATTAAAGTCACTGAAACCCCCTACTTAAGAACTTAGATAGAGTATCAAGAGAACACATATGGTTATCAACCAAACACACAAATAGGAGAGGGGGAGCCTGCATTGGAATCTCATCAAAGCTGAATGACAAATTGCTCAAAGTCACTCATGATGATAATGCTAACTGGGTTGCAATGCACTTCAAGGATAAAGATGAGTTTGCAATTGTGTCTATCTATACACCTAATTCCTCTGTGGAGAGAGCTAGAGTTTGGGATACCTTACAGGTAATCAGCTGTCCCATCATTTTGGTTGGAGATTTCAACATGGTGGAAACCTCCAAAGATAGGTATTTGGAAAAAGGACATAGTGTTTCAGGTAAGGAAAAAGATAAATGGTTAATCACTAAAGCATTTCATGGTCCTACTAATGTCAGTGAGGATTTGGGGTTCATTTGGGAAAATAATCAAAGTGACTATCACCTAAGAAAGGCTAGGCTTGACAGGTTTTATGTTTTAGCAGGGCTGTTAGCCTCATATGTCAATTGTAGGTCCAAAGTCCTAGATAATATTGTGTTGTCAGACCATAAACCCATTCAACTTGTCCTTTCAAATTCTGGGCATACCATTAAGACTGGGTGGTTTCATACAGACGCTAGGCTTTTCAAGAACCAGAATGTAAGAGACACTCTTTGCATGATATGGTCTCTATCCTTTCTACAAGATTGGTCACCTGCCCAAGCCTAGACTAGAGCCATTAGAGACACCCAACAATACCTTAAAGAGGTTAAGCTACACCAAGTTAAAAGTACAAGGATTAGTAGAGCAAGAAAATATGTTGAATGCCAAACACTTGAAATAAGGGTTGACCAAGGGGAAACATACCTTCAGCCTCAGGTGCTAAGGGTTAAACATGAAGGTTAGCACAAGAGAAAGAGGCCTCTAGTATTCAACTCTTTACGAGACATTGGTGGGTTGGAAAGGCTGACAAACCCACCAAAGAAATGTTTCAAATCCTTAAAAAGAAAAAAGACAAAGACACAATCCCCCTGCTTAGAAGAGAGGACGGAACTTATGCCCATAACAATGGGGAGAACCTCCTTATTGCTAAGGAGTTCTTCTCCAACATGTTTAGTACTCCTAGGGAGAGCAGTTTGGTTGACACTGTAGCTAAAGCCAAGATAGCAAGGGTAAGAAAGAAGGTATTACCTTCTAGTTTAGCTAGCATCCTAGAGGGGGACATCACAGAAATTGAACTAAAAGACACCATAGATTCTTTAGCAAATGGAAAGAGCCCTTAGCACTTGACATAGAAAAACATTTCCAAGCAAGTTCCTTTACATCAATTGATCTTATTTATCTTTCGAATACATCCATATAATCCATAATCCGCCGCCCGAAGGCAATCCATAATCTGCCCGAAGGCAATCCATAATCTGCCCGAAGGCTATCCATCAATCCACAGGGATTACTAATCCAAGATTCCGCCTGTAGACTAGTATGCGGGCCTCGAGATCCAATCCCAAGTTGCGCTGGCCTCTTGTGCAGGGCCTAGAAGAAGGCAAGGGATTTATGGCCAGAGTCCCCGTGGCACCCAAGCGTCCTCCTGCTCCAAGTAGCACCCAACGGAGAGACCTCTTGCAGCGGGTTCGGTTCATGTTCCCGGAACGACTAACAATCCCCTTGGCAAGGGTGAGGCAGACAGCCGGGGGTAACTGATGCTGCCTCTCCCTTCAGGCCTTCAAGAACCTGAAGTATTAATTATATTTCCATCTTTAGTTCCTTCAGCAAACAATGTAAACAGTGCTCCTAAACTATTACAAACACAATCAATCCAATGGTCATTTATTTGGCCAACTGCTAAGGAGTGAATCCTTCTCTCCGAATGCATCCGTCATCCGATCCAGGATCAAATTGCGACTTGGCAAGATCCTCAAGGGTTTGTTTGTTTACCCTTTTTGTCCTTGGGTTAGGATCATACCCTATCAACCCAAATTAACCAACACCTTAGGTTTCTTAAGTTAAGACAGTAAATCCTGGCGACCATATTGCTCTAACTTGATTGATCCTTTGCTTACTAAGTAATACATAATTTCCCTTAACTTGAAAAATTAGCCCAAGAAAGGTGATGTAATAGGATGTCTACTCATCCTCTTGCAAGTTAGACTTCCGCTAGAACCTGCCAACCTTATTTCAAGGAGTGGCAATTTTATCTTGTGGTTAAACCATAAAGCCATGCAACGTTGCAACTTGTTGCTCAAGTGTCCCACATAACTCATGGGATCATTTCACCCATCAATGGCATTTCTTGTTCAAGGAAATTATTTAGCCAATGTGTAGGGTTTGGGGTGTCTTCTTATCCAACCGAACCCTAATTGTACTAGGCCGACAATGTTCGGTCCTAGGGTTTCCAAACTCAATCGGAGTTTTAGCATTAGGTCGATCGATTCTTAGGGTAGAACCCCTAGATCATTAATGTATGGGCATCTGATTAATCCAAACATTTTGTGAATGTGGGTAGGACCCTTTAGGTTTTAGGGTCTCGACTTGGCGACCAAGTGCGATACTAGGCAGAATTTCTAACGTGCTGAACCCTAGCTAGCACTTTGAGGTGTTTATCGTATCGACTAAATATGCTTTCATGAACCCCTTGAGGGTTATAACACTACAAGTGATTTAGCTAAATTGGTCTACTTGTCTTGCGACAAGGAACGATCCTTTCTTAGAGACTAAGCTTGTTCTAAAGGTGTAAATAATTGCAACATGAGATTCATTACTTTGAGGCAACTAAAAGGTTTTGCAATAACTACTTCTTTTCTTGCTAAAGTCATGATGAATGACAATTTGGAGAATATCTTGCATAAAACCTACAAGATTCACATCAAGAAACTATGCCTACAACCTTTAGTTTAATGCAATTGAATTTCATGCTTTGATATGACATGCAACCTTTTCTATATGCAACTTCGATGAAATAAAAATCTACGCGTGACGAATATGTAACATGCAACCCTTAGATATAACATCATTAACGAAGTTGATGCAAGACTAAGACTAGAGTTGACTTAACCCATTCCCAAGCATCTCTTGTATGCAACTTGCAAGACCATGGTTTCATTGCTATGCAAATTTTCGGACAACATCTAACGGATGCTAACGATATTTTCCCATGCGAATTACAAAAAGGAAGTTATTGCCTAAATGCAATCTACCCTTATTCTTTCCACAGCCAATCAAAAATGCACTTAGGAATTTTATCTTTTAACCCTAAGCTATATGCGTTTAGGCTTGTCACTTAAGAAATGCACAAAACTGGCAACATGCGACTATGCTCGTAAGATGAATAAGAAATTTATATTCATAGCTTCCCTATGAATTTAAGCATGCCCAACGTGGAATTAAACTTTCAAGAACCTAGGTTTGTGGATCCGTGGGGATGTCCATGTGTAAACTTGGGTTTGAATCTTCCACGTGTGCGCCTGGCGACTTGGACTTTGGAGCCATCGTAGGTGTAGTGTGTTTGGACTCCGGGTTTGCCTTTGCCCTTACGCAATCTGCGAATTCCCTCCAAGCTTGGTAAGTAGCTTCAAAATCTGTCCGCTTCTCCCTTACGCAAGAATACTTCTTTTCAGAAGTGGGTTATAAGGCTTGGGAAAAGATTGCGTGCACAAGGCTTAAGAGGTTTTCCTTTAGAAGCTTCTAAGAAGCCTTTAGAAAGCTTCTGCCTTTTCAGAAAACATGGATGGAGGTAATGATTGGTGGAAAGATGACGACGAAAAGGGGAGGGTACTTATGACGATATGGCAGCGGTGGCTTGGGGAGAGGCAATAGGGCGGCTGCAACGGCGTGGTCGTGACGGCAACGGTGGCACGGGACAGCATGCCAGCAAGTAGACATGCGGCCTCTTCTTCCTTCCTCTTTCGTGACCCTCAGCAAGGTAGCCTCCCCTCTTCTCTCTGATCGTGCCTCCCCCCAAGGCTAAGGAGGAGGTTATATAGTGCTAAGGGGGGGGAGAGGTGGCCACATACGTGGCTGGTGCATGCCTCCCCCCTCAGCAAGCCACACCCCACTCCACCTTGGGTCACTCCTCCACACACTCCCTCTCCCTCTGCCATGCATTGGCTGAGGGGAGGGGTAATTATTTAAAAATTTTGACTTAACCTTACCCATTATCCAATTTCCCCTTCTTCTAATAAGGGTGTTCTCACGCGGCTTTGTGGTTTTAAACCCTGGCCTCAATTGCACAATGCGGATGGGCTCATTATTGCGCGTACATGGTAAGGATTAAGTTACCAATATTTATGATGTGGAAAATAACTTTGCACAAGTTTTTGCACGGGCATGGGGTGATCAAAGCTCCTTAATATTTGAAGCAGAGATATTACATTCTCTCCCCCTTGGAGGAATCGAGATGTCCTCATAGCGAGAAGAACTGGGGGTATTGTTGGTTGAGAGTGCTTTCATCCATCCAAGTGGCATCCTCCTTAGGATAATCTTTCCATTGAACGAGGCATTCTCTCAAGGTTGTGGATCTCAATTGTCTCTCCCTAACATCTAAGATCCTATCAGGCCGTAGCTCAAGGACTCCTTGGCTAGGCATTACAACTTGTTGGTCATCAAGTACATGGCTAGGATTGGGTACATACTTCTTCAATAGGCTGATATGAAATACATTATGAACCTTTAGGTTCTCAGGGAGTTGCAGTATATAAGCATTGGGTCTTAGGCACTTGAGGATCTTGTAGGGTCCACAATACCTTGAACTTAGCTTTTTGCATTTACCTAAGGATAGGGAACTCTTCTTTGGGCGTACGCGAATGAAGACCGTATCTCCTTCAACGAAAGTTCTATCTTGATGTTTCAAATCTGCTCATGCCTTCTGTCTATCCTTGGCGGCTTGGATGTCCTATCTTATTGACTTCATTTGGTTGTCCATATCTTCCAACATTTTCCTTGAGGCTTCAACTCTTAGGGTTGGATCTGATAAGTTCAAAGGACTTCGCTAGTCGTGGCCGTACAATGCTTGAAAAGGGATCATCTGAATGCTTTGTTGGTAGGAAGCATTGTAGGCAAATTCAACTAGTGGCAAATATTGAATCCACTTTTTGGGTTCACGGCAGCACTGTGCTCCTAGCATATCACCAATGACTTGGTTGACTCGCTCCGTTTGAGCATCGGTTTGAGGATGATAAGCTGTACTAAAACAGAGTTGAGTCCCAATTGCTTCGAAGATAGCTCTCCAGAAGTGTGATGTGAAGAGTGAATCATGATCACTAATGATTCTTCTGGGAAACCCATGCAGTTTGAATATCTCCTTGATGAACAACCTTGAAATTTCTGAGGCTTTATAGGTTGTCTTAACATGAATAAGATGTGCAACCTTGGTAAGCATATCCACCACAACCATAATGGGGTTGTATCCTCCCTGAACTTGGGGTAGGCCAATAACATAGTCCATACTGATGAATTCCCATTTCATTTGGGGAATGTCAAGTGGTTGCAACTTTTCTCGTTTTTTGACATGTTCGGCCTTAATATGTTGACAAGACAAACACTCAGTGACATATTTGAGAACGTCACCTTTAAGCCTCTCCCAATAGTAGCTCTTTTTGGCTGCATTGAGGATCTTGGCATAGCTAGGATGTCCCGAGAAAGGGGAATCATGAGCTTCCCAAAGTATATTTTTCTTGAGTGACTCATAATCTCGTTCTATAGTAGACAAGTCCACTATTGATAGAGAATTCTTTATACTTAGCCTATAGCTTCGGATCTTGATCCTTGATAGGGATCTCCTTTAGCATATTTTGATAGGTTGGATCTTGGCATGCTTATTTTCTAGCTAGCTCAAGTATTGGGTTGTTTGGCATGGATACCTTTGTGGCTAGAGATCTAGCTGTTGATGGATCTTGCAAGATTAGAGAATTAAGGAACGCCTTGCGACTGAGTGCATCGGTAACTACATTCTCCTTTTAGGTCGGTATTTGGTTTCAAAATCATACTCCTCCATCACTTCAATCCATCGACATTGCCTCATGTTGAGTTCGTTCTGGGTAAAGATCCACTTAAGACTTTTATGATCCATTACTAGGGTAAACTTGTTACCTGGCAAGTAGTGTCTCCAAAGCTTGAGAGCATGGATGAGAGCTAGCAACTCGAGATCGTGGGTAGTATAATTCTTTTCATGGATCTTTGGTTTCCTTGAAGGGTATGCTACCGAATGACCTTCTTGCATAAGCACACATCCTAAGGCAAGTGTGCTAGCATCAGTTATCACTTCAAACTCCTTACTAAGATCGGAAAGTTTCAGGATATGTGCTGATACCAAGCTTTGCTTTATTCTATCAAAGCTAGATTGTTCAGCAGTTGACCATACAATCGATGTTTTCTTCTTCAGTAGATCGGTCAGAGGCGCTACAATCAAAGCATAGTTTTTTATAAAGACCCTATACCATCTTGTCAATCCAAGAAAACTACGTATTTCCTTGACAGTTGTTGGTATTGGCCATTCTAGAACATCTCTGACTTTGGCCGGATCCATTCAAATTCCTTCCGTTGACACGATGAATACCAGATATTCAATCTGGCATTTGAAGAATGCGCACTTCTTCATCTTGGTATAAAGCTTGTCTGTCCTCATTGTCTCAAGGACAATGCAAAGCTGGGGTTCATGATCTTCTTCCTGTTTGGAGTAGACTAAGGTATCATGGAAGAAGACGAGCACAAAGTTGTCAAGATATGGCCTAAATATATCCCGCATTAACATGTTGAAGGTGGCAGGTGCATTTGTCAGCCCGAACAACATGACTAGAAACTCAAAGTGTCCATATCTTGTACTGAATGTCGTCTTTGGGATATCTTCTTCCTTGATCCTTATCTGATAGTATCCAGACCTGAGATCAATCTTGGAGAAGATCTTTGCACCTTGAAGACGGTCAAGAAGTTCATCTATTCTTGGAATAGGGTACTTGTTCTTAATGGTTGATTGATTCAACCCTTTGTAATCGATACATAGCCAAAGCGTTCCATCCTTCTTCTTCTGAAATAGCACTGGAGCTCCCCATGGCAAACTGCTAGGACAGATGTAGCCTTGATCTAATAGTTGCTTGAGTTGCTCCTTTAGCTCAATCGCTTTCGGAATGGACATCCTATATGGCCTCTTTGTAATTGGCGCAACTCCTATCAGTAGCTTGATTTCATGATCAACTTCCCTTTGAGGCGGAAGTTCTGTCAGCTCTTCAGGAAATGCGTCTGCGTACTCCTTTAGCCACGAAGGTTCTTCATTAGACTCCTGATTTTGATCTAGCTTATTAATCTTAATCAAATAGACAGGTAGTCCCTTTCTAACTCCCTTTATTATTTGAGATACTTTGGCCAATTGAATTTTCAGCTTTTCATCCTCTCCTTGAGTTGACCAATTCCCCTTCAGAGTTTCGAAAGAAAACTTGGCCCTCTCCACAATGAAGGTGGGTGTCATTAGGTTTAAGCCAATCCATTCCGAGCAAACACTCATGGATACCTAGGTTCATGACCCTGAATCTCATCGAAGTCGACTTTCCTCCCAGAAAGAATTCCACTTTAGCAGTTTGCCTGGTACAAGTGACCTCACAACCATTTACTAATTCCACAAGCAAGGTAGGTGCTTCTATTGTGGCTATTCCTAATCTTCTTGCACAATCTGGTGAAATAAAGGAATGCATATTGCCACAATCAATCAAGGTTTTGAAGCCTTTACCTTGATAATCCGATGGTGTCTGAATCACCAAAAACTGGCACGATTCGGGCCTTTCTTATGAAGGGAGGCATGGACTGTTGCCCTCTCAAAGTCTACTTTCATGGTCGAAGCGTTCCATCTTTCTTTTTCTGGAACAGTATTGGAGCTCCCCATGGTGAACTGCTAGGACGGATGTAGCCCTACTCTAGCAGTTACTTGAGTTGTTCCTTCAGCTCAATTGCTTCCGGTATGGACATTCTATAAGGTCTCTTTGCAATTGGTGCAACTCCTAGTACTAGCTTGACCTCATGATCCACTTCTCTTTGAGGCAGAAGTTCTATCAACCCTTCAGGAAATACATCTGCGTATTCCTTTAGCCATGAAGGTCCTTCACTAGACTCTTGCTTCTAATCTAACTTTTTGAGCTTAATCAAGTAGACATGTGGTCCTTTTCTGACTCCCTTTATAATTCGAGATGCCTTGGCCAATTGAATTTTTGGCTTCCTTGCTTTTCCTTGAGTTGTGACCAATTCCCCTTCAAAGTTTCGAAATGAAATTTGGCCCTTTTCACAATGAATGTGGGCATCATTAGGTTTCAGCCAATCCATTTCGAGTAGACACTCATGGATACCTAGGCTCATGACTCTGAATTTGACCGAAGTCGTCTTTCCTCCCAGAAAGAATTCCACCTTAGCAGTTTACATGGTACAAGTAACCTCACGACCATTTGCCAATTCCACAAGCAAGATAGGTGCTTCTATTGTGGCTATTCCTAATCTTTTTGCACAAGCTGGTGAGATAAAGGAATGTGTACTGCCATAATCAATCAAGGTCTTGAAACCTTTACCTTGGTAGTTCGACGGTGTCTGAATCACCGAGAACTGGTGATTCGGCCCTTTCTTGTGAAGAGCGGCATGGATTGTCGCCCTTTCAAACTTTGCTTCCATGGTCGGATCTTCTTTCTCACACATTTTCCTATTGGCAACGTATGCGGTTCTTCCTCTGCCTCAAGTAGCAGCTCCCTAGCCACGGCCCATTCCTTGGAAAGATGCTTGGCGATGTCCTCCTCCAAGCTTGGGACATTGCCTCTTGAAATGACTGGGGTCCTTGCAGTGGAAACAACGGAGGTTTCCACCATTGCCTTGGGTAGGGACAAAGTTGTTGGCATTATTAGTCCTTGCTTTCTTTCTTTGTCCCTAATTCTGACCTTGAACTCTCTTCATTTGAGGCCTAAATGCTCCTTTGTTCGGGTCATTATAAGACCAATTTTTGTTACCTCTTGGTCTAGCCTGCACCTTCTGAATTATAGGGGCAGCTCGAATGAGTGCATCCTGTAGATCTTATGGGTGCATAGATTCGACATGGGTATTCACTGGTGGATTTAAACCAGCACAAAATTTTGACACCTGTTGTGTCATGTCCATCTGTGGTGCATACTTAAGAAGTGAGACAAATTTAGAATAGTATGGGTCAAGAGTGAGTCCCAGCTGTTTTAGCTCGTAGAACTCATTCATTTTTTGCGTGTGATACGCAGGTGGTAAGTATCTTCCCTGCACGGCTTTCTTCAGCTTCTCCCAAGTAACGGATCCTTCCGCGATCCCTTGATCTCTATACCATTGCTTCCACCAAAGCTTGGCTTCGCCGATGAGCTTTAGCTTGGAGAGCATAGCCTCGTTGGCAGGTGCAGTACCGGTAGCTTCAAAGTAATCCTCCATGGATTCAATCCAAATTTCAGCATCTCCTTGGATGGACCTGCTTCTCCCATCAAATTCGGGCAGCTTAATCTGCTTGAGAAGAAACTTCTTCTCCTGGATTACAACAGTACTTGATGTAGGAGGCAAACTGGGATTCTATACCTGGGGTTGTGCCTGGATAAAGGTTTCTTAACGTTATTACTCGTTAATTGTTATGATTTATATTTCATCTCTATTTCAGCCTATCAACTAAGAAATCTAATCACTTAAATTTTTATCAACTTTCATGTACAATCCGACATTGATAAAAAGAAGTCTTATTGTATTTATATGGGCATAGCCCTTTCCGAATACAACATTTCTTGGGATGATAGGGCAACTGTCTACATTTAGTTTGGGGAGAATAATGTTGTATTACATTTATCTGTAGGAACTGGATAATAGTATGGTTTCCGGTCATAGATATTGAGGAATCGATAAGTCATTGGAAGATCAGGGTATCCTTTCCTTTGGAACCCATTCTTCTCATGGCGCCCCAACACCTTGATCCTATTGGTGCGGATTACATGGGTCACTTCCTCATATACATATGAGTTCAGCTCAACCCTCCAGCCTCGAATATGTAAAGTTGAATTTATGTGACCCTCCACAAATATGAACAGCTTCACAACTTTCAGGTCTTCCAACCACTTGATCCTCTTTAAGTTGGTTTGAAGGTATGCAAACTAGTGAGCAGCTATATAGTAATACACTCTAGGATGTTCATCATCCCAACCCTTTGTTGATAATCCAAGGAACGTATCGCAGTCATAAACATGACTCGAAACACTAAGAACATGTTCCATGCTTCATAATTCTGCAAGACAGCATTGAAAATAAGAAAATGTTCGGAACATCAACATTTTCTTTACTTCATCTTATTAAGATTTCATTAAAAACAAATCCTACATTGATTGGCTCTGATACCAACTATAACGTGTCCACCTGTTGTCTTCACGACACGTCTTAGCAGTCCATCAGAAAGGATATCTAGAAAGCCCCGCCCGGCACTCCCATGGAATGTTACGGGGTTTGAGATCTAGGACTTTCCGCATTTGCCACGTAGCGGAAGTATTCTGGCCGTTCCCACTTAGGACCGACCTGAATCAAGGTTTTTCCTATTGGTCATTTCCTAAATGGCAACTAGCGTCCAACCCGAGCGAACTACTTTAAGCAGATACGCCAGGTCCGAAGCGGATTCACGCTGCACTTGGTTCAAGGAGAATGGGAAACGAGAGGGATGCAAGGCTTGACCTCTCTACATAAGGCATAGTCCCATTCCGTTCCCCTAAAACAGCGTAAATCGGGATTATTATAACTTAGACTTCTAGGTCAGCGCCCTTGTTGTTCGTGTCCTTTTAATAATCTTTATGCTGTCCATCATGATTGAGAAAAGTTCTCGGCCAACTGGGACCACCCATCCGTAGGACGGACCTATGGCCCCATCCTCTGCACTTTCCTCACGTTGTTTTAGTTATTTAATTAGCTAACACATTTAGTTGGACATGTATCAATCAGTTTCCTTAATTAGCCCGTTAGGCACTGGTTCCTTCACGTAATCATAGCACTTGACATAGAAAAGCAATGTCAAACAAGTTCCTTTTCAACAGGTTATCATATTTATCTTTGAAATACATAAAGTTTAGCCCGTAGGCTTATCTATAATCCGCCCGAAGGCTATCCAGCAATCCACAGGGATTACTAATCCAAGATTCCGCCCGTAGACTAGTAGGCGGGCCTCCAGATCCAATCTCGAGTCACGTTGGCCTCTTGTACAGGGCCCAAAAGGCGAGGGATTTACGGCTAGACCCTCCTCTGGCACCCAAGCGTCCTCTTGCTCCAAGTAGCTCTCAACGGAGAGACCTCTCGCGGCGGGTTCGGTCCACCTTCCCTACGCTATTAACAACCCTCTTGTTTAGGATCAGGCAGGTAGTCGGGGGTAGCTAAAACTGCCTCTCCCTTCAGGTCTTCAATCTGAAGCATTAGATATCCATTTATCCTTTAATTCTTTGAGCAAACAAAGAAAAATAGTGTTATTAAAACTGTTACAAGCACAATCATTTCCATTGGTTGTTATTTGGCCAACTGCTAAGGAGTGAATCCTTCTTTCTGAATGCATTCAGCACTCGATCCGGGATCAATTGCGACTTGGCAAGATCCCCAAGGGTTTGTTTGTTAACCCTATATCCTTGGGTTAGGGTCATACCCTATTAACCTGACTTAATCAAAATCATAAGTTCTATTAGTAGTGAATATGTTATTCCAATTCATTGATTGGTCTTTTGCTTCCAAGAAAATATCTAATCCCCCGTAACTTGGTCACTTTACCCAAGAAAGGTATTATATCAAGACAATTATTCATCCTCTTGCGAGATAACTTGCGTGAGAATCTGCCAATCTCATTCCAAGAAATTGGCCATTTCCTTGTGATTAAATCACAAGATCATGCGACTCTGCAACTTGTTATACAAGTGTCGCATCAAAACTATGAGACTATTTACCCATCGAATAGAGTCTTATAATCACGAAATCATGATTAGATATAACAATCTGTTCTTGATTGCATTAGGCCGACATTGTCAGTCCTATGGTTCCAAGTCAAACCGAGTTTCATCTTTTTAGCAAGAGATCCTTAGGGGAAAAATCCTAGATCATTTCTCGCAAGTATGTCCTACTGTCCCTACATTCCGTGAATGTGGGCAAGTCTTAGGGGATAGGAGTTTCAGCTCTGGCAATAAGAGCAATTAGGTAATGTCCTCAACGTGCTAACCCTAGTTAGCTCTTTGGGATATGTTGCATTGAATTAACCCTTCCTGATAAACGAGTACCTCGCGGTTTTAGGTGTTTAGGTTTAAACCAATTTAACTTGTCTATTACGCTACCATTTTCGTAACCACATTATTCATTGTCTACGTATAAGTTAATTTACAAACCCTAATTTTTCGGTTAAGGTCAAAGCATAGGTTAAGTTAAAGCAAATTCCAATTGATCATCCTATAACATGCAAACAAGATTCATGCTACTAAACTTTAGGATTTTATGTTTAAACATGCAGCCTTTTTCTACTTTCTTTTCCAAATGAATTTGTCGGATGTTGAACTTACACACCCTTTTGTTGATTTAAGTTTTTAGGCCACTTGCCTAGAGTTAAATCTTCTTCATGCAGCCCTAGCAATTTTCTATGGTTGCTAGCAACTTTCTTTAAAAATCATTTCGAAGAAAAGATGTTCAATAATGCGATATGCGGTTTATTCCTTCCATGCTTAATCGAAGTGTACTATCATAATTCTGTTTTGTAAAAATGGACATTAATTAATCTAATTTTATTACTTTGCAATGCATAAAAATGACTTGCTGGAAATGCATAGAAATCTTATGCTCACTTTATTTTGTTCGTTTTATTGAAAAATACTAATGACCGAATCTCTCAATTGTGATCTATTAGCCAAAGTATTTTCAATCGAAAAAAACATGCATCCTTATTCATCAAATGATCCATGCATAATTGAAATATTACGACGTTAATCAAATTTAGGAAGAAAAACCTGGACTTGTGGTGAAATATCCACATGGATGTTAGGAGACGATCCTCCTGCGGTTGCGCCTTGTGCCTTCTTAGGAGCCATCGCGAATGCGGCCTTTTCGTCTTGGATGCAGATCTATGATCTTGGCCAATCTTCTTCGAACGCGAAACTCCCTTTGTGTGACCAATTGCACCGTCTTTCAGAGTCAGTTTTAGAAGGCTTTATAGGTTTCCTCCTTAAATTTGGCTAATGGGAACTTGTGGGGAACCTAAGGGGGAAAAGGTTGTTTGTGAAGGCCAATAGAAAGGGGGTTCTAAGGGACCCCGAGGTCAAGATGAACCTTTGTGTAAGAACGCGGGGGGGGGGGGGGGGGGGGAACTTAATGGGCTTATAAAAGCTTGGATGGGACAATACAAGAAAGGGGGCTTTGAAGGAGGCCCACAAGAAAGGATTTTTTTGGGCTTGCAATATGAAAGGGGCTTAAAGGACCCTAAAGCATTTTGTAGGGTAAAAAACCCACAGGGAGGGTTTTAAATCCTAAGGAGAGAGGTTTTAAAATCTTTTGAGAGTAAGGCTTATTAAAGCCACGGGAAGGGGGCTTAATGGCCTTTTACAAGCTCAGATGGGACCCCACGGGAAAAAGGGGGGAAGCAAGGGGTGTAAAAGACCTTCTAAAGGAAGGCTTTAAGGAGGCCATATGAAGGGGGGCTTAGCTCCTCCCCTTAGAAGCTTCCAAGAAGCTTCTTGGAAGCTTCTGGGGTTTCAGTAACCACGTGGAAAAGGGGATGATTTTTGGAGAAATGATGGCGGGCAAGAGACAAACCGAATCAGTGACTTGGGACGGCGTACGCGGCTTCAGGCGGCGGCTCTAGACTGCAGCGCGAAGTTCCCTCCTCCTTCACGGCCAGCCTTACGCCCTTTCTCAATGGCAGCATCAGCAGTGTCTCGGCTCCTCCTTCCTTTTCCAAAGCTCCCATGGCAATGGGTTTTATAGGGAGAGGGAGAGGTACCTCCCTCCCTCCACGCGCCATTACGCATGGCCTCCACCCTCTTGCGAGCTTCATCAAGGAGCTTAATTGCCCCTTGGTATTCCCCTCTCCTCCAGCACGACAGTCGGCTGGAGGAGAGAGGGATAGTTAATTTAAAAAAATTGCCATTATTCCCCCATGAATTATCCTTTTGGCCTCCTAAGAGGAGGTTCATATGAAGAATGCGTGTTTTAGAAAATCAGGAATGTTACATTTGGTATGTAGTAGTGGAAGAGGTTGGCACCTTAGTCGCTTCAGCAGCCGTTTGCACATGTGGCTGACTCTAGGACACCGCCCCAATTCGAGCTATGATCCTCTTCCACATCCGTGTCTTCACTTTGCTGCTTGCACGGCCATTGACGAGAAAAATTACCCACCCCTTTGCATAGGTGGAAATTGCCGAGGAAAGCCCAAAGCACACTTCGGTAATGATCTTGACGCTATTGGTCTTGAAGAGCTTGAGATCATATGGTGGCGCCTTCCTGCGTCCCACAAAATTCCCGAGCACTTTAGCAATGGCCACAAGTTCACTATCCAGTAGGTCTGGCCACGAGATCCATATGGGGTACTCGTGTTTAAAGAAATTGCAACTTGTCCAGAAAATACTACCAATATTTGATGTTTCAAAGTTTAGATCTTCAAATGTATAAGTCTCTAATGCTCACGGACAATAACCTTTCAATGTATTTCTACCGATTCGAGTCCTGAAACATAGGCTGATATTTTGTAAAATGAGGGTGCATTTTTAAAGCTTTAAAACCCACGTCATAGAGATTTCGAAGAACAAGACTGGTTCCTTCGGAAAATTTCCTTACTTTCCTGAGAATTGCAACAAATACATATATGAGTTTGTAATTTGTATACAGAATCTCGAAGTGGAAAGTTGACGAATCCTGTTATGATGTTCAGTTATTGTCGACAAATCCTGTCACATAATTGGCGTAGGCACGACTCACGAGGAGACGTTATTGCAGCTGCATGGCGCTCGAGTTGAGTGTGAGTCGTGGAAAGCTGATTGCGAGCAACTGCTGATCAAGGAACAGTATCAAACCGTGACGATCGAATCAAGAAGGCCGAAGGAGCCGATCCAGGAAGAACCCGCGATGAAGCTACGGAAGGAGAACACTCGAGCCTGCATGGAAGTCATGCTGCGGTAGATGCCAGGCCAATCGATGCGGAGGGAGGTGTTGGATCCGGGGCCAGTATTTTGGAACTCACCATAGAAGATGGTGTCGACGAAAGGGTTGCTGGCATTCTAGGGGAGCCAGCCGGCGGGGTTGATGAGGGCCTCTATGCAGGACTGGAGGAAGACGACACGGGAGAAGGGCTTCCAAGGGCGGCCGAGGAAGGTCAGGGTGTCGAAGGCGGTGGGGCCGTCGATGAGGGCGAGGGTGGCGGAGTCGACGGTGAGGGTGCAGTTGTAGAAGGAGAAGCTGAACACATCTAGGGCGAGGGTCCGGCCCTGAGCCGTGTATGTGACGTTCTTCCGGGTGTCCAGTGGCCGCCGCGCCAGTGGGTGGCATTCCTCGAGAAGAAGGCCACCACGTTCCCGAAGATGAGGCCCACCGTGCCCACGATCACGCACTCCTTGTTATAGTGCCGGCCCGCCAGTGCGTACAACGTGTCCTGGTAGCCCTCGAAGCTGCAGCGGTAGAACACCAGTCTGTCTGCCCCACCCCGCACTACCACTTCCTGGTGGCCCCCTGGCCCCCGCCGTGTTCCTGAACGAGATATCACGTGCCATGAAGCCGTCCGCCATGATACCTGTGTGCACAATTCAATCCTTTGGTTAGCATATCGCCTCCCCACATTACATTCATCAACATGCGAAACTACGAATTTCAACTTTCAACTTTCGATCTAAGGTTTTCCCCCTAAAATCTTGCGAAGGCCCTGCCACACGGAGGTTCACCAATTGATTTAAGGGGAGAGGAACTCACGACTGGCATGCTACATGCTCATTGTTTAAAGAGGTTTCGCCAACTAATATTCACGAAAAATCAAGGTTTAATGTAAAATGAATTGTTAAACTTAAATTTAAGGGAGAATGTTTAAATTTTTTTAAAATTTTAATTATATAATAATAATAATATATAATTTGATTAAAAATTCCTTCAAAATTTTGAGTTAAAATTTTCAGCTTATACAACGAAAAAGACACAAAGTGTGTAGAGGCTTTAGTGAGCAACCACCTACAAAGTGTGGGCACACCACAAACATGGTAATCATCCAGAGGCTATGGCAAACAAAGCTAAGTGTGGGTACAAAAAACATGGTGGACATCCAAAGGCTGTAACATGGGATTCACAATGTGTACAGAGGCTATAGTGCCAAGTTACATAGGGAGTTTACAAGCTTATGAAAGGAACATTAGGGCAAGGTTATACAAGGCTTTTAAAAAGTCTATCAAAGTAGTGTGAATAGAAGGACTAGTGAGGTTTGTCCTTCTGCTCTTGATGGTCTTTTTCTTTTTCTACTTCACCTTCTTGATCTTCTTCTTCCTTCCTAGTAGCAAGGTAGGCCTTCTAGTACCTCTTTCTAGCATGACATAACTTTTTAGTATGTCCAGTCCTTTTGCAGAAGTCATAAACTAGTTGGTTCTTTTTGCCTTTATACTTGTTTTTACTGACATACTGTACTTGTTCATCCTTAGAAGTACTTGGCTATTCTTTATTTTTTATCTTCTTATCTTCTTCTAACAAAGAGACTTGAATGTTAACAAGTTTAGGATTTGGCATGTTGATTCAGTATTGGAGACATCAATCATAATGTGGAGGCAAACTTTTTAACAAAATACCAATGCACACATCTTCATCCATTTTAATGTTGATCTATGCAAGCTAGGTTAAGAGACTTTCCATGTAATTCAGATGTGTTAGGTTTCATGTCTAGTCTAAAAGTTTCAATCGACAAATCATACTTTGAAGACTTTGACTATGCACCAAACAAAGTATCCAATCTTTTCCAAGTGTCATTGGGGGTGAATTGGGTAGTCGGCCTCTAACAACCCCTAAGACAACACCACAGGATAAAGACAAAAGATCTCCCCTCAACAAAACTCACGAAACAACACTATTGAATACATGATCCAAAATTCATGATCACTTACTCCTCACTGAGACTTTAAATCAACACTTAAATAGTTCAAACCTTCAAGCTCAGATTTTACCACTTTTAGAGAAGATCTAATGCCGAAACAACCATGGCATAGACTTTGACAACATGAGCTTTCAGATCCACACAACTCCTATTTTTTAGGTATGGCAATCCCAAGCAGCAAACTACCCCACAAAGCGTGGTTGCATCAATCAGTGTAAAACCAATTGTAGATCCTTTCTATTCTTCTTCTCCCTGAGCACACATAAATACAATCCAAATACACATGTAACTAAAGCTTTATACGGCAAATTTTCATGCCAATTCAACAGCTACAAGCATTTCACTGTTATAGACATTCTATTACTACATCAAAATAGAGCTTGCACTGATATAGCAATGGAAAATCATGATGACTATCTTGGAAAACCGAGTTGGTGACGTAGATGCTGCGAAATTCACTTGTTTCCTCATAGAGCACATAAATTGCCTAATAGATCATTACACATAACAGTTCATAAATTTTTAACCATACCTCTGATCGCCAAGCTTTAAAAAGGAAAGTTGTAGCTCTATTTCCAATCAATCTTTAGAACAACTTAGAGTTAAATCCATTGATCTGCTGCCTTGAAATAGCTCTGCACAGTCTGCAGTCCTAAATTCCTGCATACTCAATACAACAAACACAACTTCTCTATTCCAAAAGCATAAACTTGCATTGATGAAGAGTTGCAAAAGCTTCAAAAATTTATGAACTCTTATCCATTATTTTCTTGGCTACAAATCCTTTTAGATTTCCACTAACTCAAACTCGTACATTCAACACTTGCTCATAATACATATTTCGTGCTTCATACCTAGTTTCAGATGCAGAGGCCCTTTAGTTCTATTCTTCTTTGCGGACGGGAAGCCTCATGCAACAACTAACAAACATCACTCTCACCATGAAGAAGAACAACCCTCTGTTTTCTTTCAATCATATCCATACACCAGAACTGATCTGCAAACTCTCTGTCCCACAAAGCAGTAGAAGAAAACAAGATAAAAGAAAGACTCTTATTACCATCATCTGAAAACTGAGAACTCACATTAGCCCATTGACTTCAGTAACCATGCCATCATGCTCCACGGCTCCAATTACTTCAGCTGCACAGACTCCTTCTCATGAAAATTTGTTCTTCTTCTTCTATGATGCTTCAGATTTTTCCCTTCTTGAGCCTGTAAGATTCTTCTTCTCCCTCCGCCCCTCTCTCTCTCTCTCTCTCTCTCTCTCTCTCTCTCTCTCTCTCTCTCTCTCTCTCTCTCTCTCTCTCTCTCTCTCTCTCTCTCTCTCTCTCTCTCTCTCTCTCTCTCTCTCTCTCACGCTTGTTGTGTTGTGTCGAACACTTCTCTTCTCTTAAAAAAAAAAAACTACTCACATTTTTGCTTTTTCCCTTAATATTTCAAGTTGCCCCTTGCTTCCCCTTAATTACTAGATGGAAAACATCCCCCTTGCCACGTAAAATTCCACTTGGGGACTCAAAATTAAAAGTGAGAATACATTTTCTTCTCTTCCTACATGAAGCGTGTGTCTCAAAACAAAAATATCACATCCACGTGTTGAACATGCATGGTACCACTTGGGATTTCCAATTATCAACCTGACTCCTACTATAGGTAAGTGTTAGAAATACAAAAAAATGATATTTTCATATGTCACCCCACTTGACTTCACGCAGCATCATGTCCCTGGTCGCTCATTTTCACTCACCATGATAAGCCACCCCTTGGTTTGGAACATAAAGCGTGAACAAACCTTTATTAAAAGCTTCAAAAACATCTAACAAAGACAAACTCCTTCTCCTGAAAATCTGCTTCATAGAGCTTTGCATCGAACAGCTCATAACTTTCTAACCAAACCTCATATCGCCAAGCTTTAAAAAGTAAATTTGTAGCTCTATTTTGAATCTATAACTCTTCAAACAACTCAGAGTCAAATTCCTTGATCTCCTGCATTGAAACAAATCTGCAATCCTAAATTCCTGCATGGAGCCTTTTTTAGACATCGACCTTCCAAAGACCATAACTTTCACATTCTTGCTTGGATCAACACTAAACTTGACACAGACCTTTAATAGGTGTCAAAGCACACTTTGAATATGTTGTCCATCATTTACAACCATATAATTAACACCATATTTTAAAAAATTGAATCTACCCTAAACAGTAAATTGTAAGCAAACTACTTTATGTATAGTATATACATTACATACATCCTCTTTATTTACAGTATTCAATAGATATATTTATTTAGACGGAACCCATTGATTCTACTGTTGTGAATAGTTCCATCTAAATCTTGTAGCAAGTAAGTGCCATTTTCAAACTTCTACTTGATGATGAAAGGTCCTTCCCATCTAACTCGAAACTTGGTTTGAAAAGTAGAGTCTAAGTTGTTGTCATATCTCATAACCAACATTCCCTCTACAAGATTATTCTTCTTCAACTATGTATTAAACCATTCCCTTCTCTTCACAATCTGTTTTTCATAACAATCTATTACTTGTTGCCTATCCAACTGTAGGGTATGCAAGTTCAGTTCTCTGTCAATTCACAATTCTGTTTGATCTAACTGATGCTTTCTTACAAACTCCATTTATAGGGAACATGACATTCATAGGTAATAAAGCATCTTGACCATATATTAATTGAAAAGGGGTGAATCCTATACTTGTCTTTTGCATTGTTCTACAAGCCCACAAAGCTTGATGTAGATGATTGTCCCAATCTTTGAAATGATCTTCCACCATCTTAAAGAGAATCTTCTGTAACGTTCCATTGAATGCTTCCACCAATCCATTGCACTAAGGGTAATAAGGAGTAGCAAATCTGTGTTTCAAGTCTAGTTTCCCTATTAATTCTCTCAATAGCTTATTTCTGAAGCTAGGGACTTGATCTGTCACTATTTCTAGTGGTATTCCAAATCTGTAGCATATGTCCTCCATGAGGAACTGAGTTACATCCTCTTTCTTGCAATTCCTTGTAGCCTTAGCTTCAATCCATTTGGTCATATAATCAACTGTAGTAATGATGTAAGATTTTCCTGTTTTTGTACCAGGCAAAGGTCCAAAACCACTTCTCAAATAATCCATAGGCAAAAATGGCTTTAGTAGGTTTTCGAATTAGTATCATTTTTGCATATGACTGGTAAGCATAACAACTTTTGTGCAACATCAACACTCAGACTAAGCCAAGTAAGTCCTACTAGCAAAATTTTCCTTTTGGTAAGCTCAAAACCAAAATGACCACCATATTCTTTCTCATGAGAGGAAGATAAACAGGCAGGAATCTCAGAACTATGTAGCACCCTTCTTAGTATATTATAAATCCCCTTCATGTATAACTGATCATTTATGAGCACCCATGCCCTGACCTTTCTGATAATGGCATACCTTTTGTATTTATCACTCAATGACCTTAACTCCCTAGTTTTTAGAAACTCTTCAATCAGATGAAGGCTCTTCCTACCCTCATATCTAGGATTATCCACCCTCATTGCTACAACATACTAGGAAAGAGCATTTTCAGCCAATTCATGAGCTCTATGGTTGTTCTCCCTACTAATATGCCAAATTTCAAATTTTTTCAGCTGCCTCATAAGGCATTTTATCTTAAAGAGCCAATCCTTCCAAGTATCTTTATTGGTTTTCCAAACATTTTGAACATGTCTGACCACCAACATAGCATCTCCTTTTGCAACTACCTTCATGTATCCTAGTTGAATACACAGTTTTAGGCCAGCATGTAAACTCGCATATTTAGCTTCATTGTTACTTTGTATCTCTCTACTTTCTTGACTTCCCAAAAAGACTTCTCGATTTTTAGCATCCATAATGACAAAACCCTGTCCTCCCTTTCTCATCACTCTTCTGTAAGTGCCATAAAAAAACAAGGTAGCATATTTATCCTTCATCTCCTCATGAATTTGTGGATGTGGTGTCGTGATGCTACGCGTCTACCACTTCAAACCTGAGGGTGGAGTTTTCTGCCAAAATTTTACACTCTTAAGTCATCGTCATTATAAGTTTAATTTCCGTTATGTGTATTTGCATGATGCACGAGCACATGTAGATAGTATAGGCACGAAATCCTCAATGCACTCATAATTTTCTTTGGAGCATCGCTCAATTCTTTGCATATCATGAATCGAAAGTTTGTATTTCCTTAAAGCATGAGTGGTTGGGCATGAAGATTGGAACAATATTTAGGAGTCCATGGATATCCGTTCATATTATAAACATTTAAGTGGAATTATGCTACAAACTAACACTAGTACTCTTTGAGTAGAAGGGGGAAACTTTAGCTCTGATAACTGTTCCTTTACTTTTATGCATCCATGTATCTCTGCTTTAAGAGATATGATGCAACAAAACTAAAGAAAGGATCAATACTTGAAAGAGTCGAAGTAAACAAGTACCTAGAGAAGAAGTACATCAAAAATACCAAGTAGCATTAATACAAGGACTGGAAAATGTAAAGGCACACTAATAAAAAGAAACTTCTTACAAGACTCTTACATCTCTCTCTTGGGACTCAACAGGGAATAATATTATGGGAGAATAATGACATAATCAGTGACATCCATGGTGTGTTTTTTTTCGTGTCTCAAATAGAAGAGACATATACGAAGCTTTTAGATTTTTCCAAAGCTTAAAGGAGAGAAGCGTGATGACAGGGGGAGAAAAAGTTCTATCTGCCGACGTAGCTAAAGAGAGGAATGACGAAGATTAATGAGATCTTTTGAAGTCAAAGGAAAGCATGAAGAAGAAGCTAAAGATTAGAACATTGTCATCGTGTTCGGGGTCGAAGGTCTACCACCGGGCTTTAGAGCAGAAGAGGAGTGAGAGATTCAAAGGGGAGAGAGGAAAAAGATTGGGGTTTGATGGATTCTCAGATTATGGAGAGAGTAGATGAGATAGAGAGTAACCAATATCTTACAAAGCCGTGTCATAGAAGTTTACCATAATAAACTTGGATCTGATTACATCAATAACCATGAGGTTTATGCATAGATCTATATCACATTTTTTTCCATTTCCTACAACAAATTCAAGATCTAATTCCCTCCATTTCATGAAGATACATGTATTGAGACTTTAGGATACAAGGTATAGAGAGATAGAACTCATTACAATTGACATAGAGTCCAAAGGATGATAAAAATGCTTCAATAGAACCACAAATGTACTTCAGCCTTGCATTAAAACAGTAATTTCCAGCCCTCAAACTTGAGTCAAAAATGTATACAAACTCATGGGAAAATCTCTCATTACAATCTCAACCAATGCCCTATTGTTTCGGGAGCATTATCTACACAAGAAAATGATTAGACTTTAAGAAACCCCTTCAAATGAATGAGTTTTAATGGCTGCCCTATTTATGATAGTTTTTGGGAGAGCCTATTCAGCCTATACATTGGCAAAAATCACCTCTTGACTTGCCCCAAAGTCACTCAAGTACTTGGGAACAAGAAGGGCTTAAATGGTACACAAATATGGTAAGAGAATGGAAGAAGACGCTCATAAGAGTAGGTTGAATACTTTATCTCAATTTTTCCCTTTTATGGACTATCATACAACTCATTTTTGTGATACCAAATGGATGGGGCAAAAAGGACTCTCAACTTCTTTGTTTGTATCTCCTCTTTATCTTCAGTTTGCTCTATGTTAGCATGCTTTGGAGCATTCACCATAGTCTTCAACTCTCCCTCCATCTTCCACAGGTGTGTAGGCCCAAAAAATGCACCGAAAAACACGAGCAACTATTACTCCATGTCTCTTGTGGACCTAGTCAGCTTTGGAGTGCTCTTGACAACAGTTGGATCTTCCAAGCTAATGAACTTCATAAACCAATGTGACATAACCTGTAAACTATCAATTACCACCTGTTGATCAAGTTGAAGGTCCTCATATACACTATCATTGCCATTTTTCTTGATACAAACTGCAAATTACATGATGTCAAGCTACGAAAGAACTTATGAGATTAAATGACATCTAAGACAAATGTAAGGGAATAATAATTGAATTATGTATGAAAGTTTCTTATGTGGATCCTAATGAAGTTATTCTGCAAACATAAGAACTCCATGTTTTATGCCATGAACAGAAGATCCTTTGACATTCACCCCCTCCTAACCTGCACATCCTCCGGCATGTGCCACTTCATGAATTTGCAGGTTAAGGAGGCTCTTCTTCTGACATATCTTCATCTTCATCCTCTAAGTCTTCTTCTTCTTCCTTGTCTTCAAGTAGATGGCTCACATCCAAGTTATCAAGCTCATAAGTAGAAGAATCTTTTCGTTTGAAGAGCTTGATATGTTTTCCGGCTATTGGTATCTTGATCATGGTCCCATCCATTTCAGCCAAAGTGTAAGTAGAATTATCATGTACTACCTTCACCACATATGGTGTGATAATAGACTCCTCAATAGGCGTAATAGGTGGCTGCCCATACATTAGTTCAATCGGCATATAACTTGTCACTACTCTATGGGTAGTTCTATCAGGCCATAACACGAATGGAAGCATTTTAGGCCATTCTCTCATCTTCCCTCTGCAAGACTTTGCCAAAGCTTTGAGAATTGGTTGATGACCTCTTTCACTCTTACCATTGCCTTTAGGATTGTAGGCTGATGTAGGAGATAGATTGATTCCCAATTGAGCAAAGAAATGGCAAGCCTCATCAGTATCCAATTCTCCTCTATCAGCCCAGTTACTTTGGCAACACAGCCATACCTGCAAAACACTTCTTCAAGTAAAAATCTACAAACAACTTGAGTGGTCTTTGTTGTCAAGGCTTTTTCTTCTGCTTGATTTGTGAGATCTTCTCTAGCAAACACTAGATATCTCATGTTCAAAATTCTTGTAGGTATGGTTACTAAATCAATAACCCATCTGTAATGAATAGATAAAGGAAAGGTAGGCTGAAGCCCATCTCTATGCTTAACCATAGAGTACATTTGACAAACATGACAAGTCTCAACAAAATGCTCAATGTATTTATACATGTTTTGCCACCAAAATTTCTCTTTTATTTTGGCAAAAGTGCCCCATATGCCTCTATGGCCAGCCAATAGGCTTTCATGAAATTCTTACATGACCTGTCTTTAAATCTTCTTGTCTCCTAAGACACGCATAGGTGCTTCTCCTTTCTTCTTTGCATGCCTTGAAAGGTAGCCGTCTTTGAGAAAGAAGCCATAAGCCTTTCTCCTAATTCTCTTAAACTCTTCATTAGTCCAATCTTCCTTCTTCGTCATAGTGCTCAAGTATTGGCCAATTTTTAGCCAATCATTTGCATAATATTCTTCCATAAAATGAGAACAAACTAAAACAAAGCATCGAGATGGCTGTCTTTCAGCTGCCCACCAACTTTCCATGGTTGTTTCTTCATTCTTTGCTGCTGTAATTTCTATTACAGTAGCAGTACCTACTGTACTTGGTATAATTATTGATGTACCTGTAACGTGTCCACCTGTTCGCTTGTAGGACACGTCTTAGCAGCCCCTTGGGAAGAGGGTCTAGAAAGCTCTGCCCGGCACTCCCATGGAATGTTACGAGGTTTGCGATCTAGGTCTTTCCGAGTCTACCATGTAGTGGAAGTATTCCGACCGTTCCCACTTAGGACCAACCTGAATCAAAGTTTTCCTAGTGGTCAAACTCCTAGAATGGCAGCTAGCATCGAATCCCAGGCGAAGTACTTTACGCAGAAACGTCAGGGTCAAAGCGGATTCATGCTACACTTGGTTCAAGGAGAAAGGGAAACGAGAGGGATGCTAAGCTCAACCTCTCTGCCCATAAGTCATAGTCCCATTCCGTTCCCCTAAAATAACATAAATCGGGATCCTAGTAACCTAGACTCTAGGTCAACGCCTTTGCTGTTAATTTCCTTCGAGAAAAGTTTCCCGCTGTCGATTTCATTTGAGAAAAGTTCTCGGCCACCCAGGGCCAGCCATCCGTAGGACAGACCCATGGCCACATCCACCGCACTTTCCTCACAATTGCTTTAGTTTTCTAATTACCTACCACATTGAGTTGGATGCAAAAACACCTTCCTTAATTTACTAATTAGACACCGGTTCCTTCATGTAATCTTAGCACTTGATATAGAAAAACATTTCCAAACAAGTTCCTTTACATCAATTGATCTTATTTATCTTTGGAATACATCCATATAATCCATAATCTGCCTGAAGGCAATCCATAATCTGCCCAAAGGCTATTCAGCAATCCACAGGGATTACTAATCCAAGATTCAGCCCGTAGACTAGTATGCGAGCCTCGAGACCCAATCCCGAGTCGCATTGGCCTTTTGTGCAGGGCCTAGAAGAAGGCAAGGGATTTATGGCCAAAGCCCCCTGCCACCCAAGCGTCCTCTTGCTCCAAGTAGCGCCCAACGAAGAGACCTCTTGCAATGAGTTCAGTCCACGTTCCCGGCACAGCTAACAATCCCCTTAGTAAGGGTGAGGCAGACAACCGGGGGTAACTGATGCTACCTCTCCCTTTAGGCCTTCAAGAACCTGAAGCATTAATTATATTTCCATCTTTAGTTCCTTGAGCAAACAATGCAAACAGTGCTCCTAAACTGTTACAAACACAATCAATCCAATGGTCATTTATTTGGCCAACTGCTAAGGAGTGGATCCTTCTCTCCGAATGCATCCATCAGCTGATCTGGGATCAAATTGCAACTTGGCAAGATCCTCAAGCGTTTTTTTGTTTACCCTTTTTGTCCTTGGGTTACGATCATACCCTATCAACCCAAATTAACCAACACCTTAGGTTTCTTAAGTTAAGACAATAAATCCTGGCGACGATGTTGCTCTAACTTGATTGATCCTTTGCTTACTAAGCAATACATAATTTCCCTTAACTTGGAAAATTAGCCCAAGAAAGGTGATGTAACAGGATGTCTACTCATCCTCTTGCAAGTTAGACTTCCACTAGAACCTGCCAACCTTATTCCAAGGAATGGCAATTTTATCTTGTGGTTAAACCATAAAGCCATGCAACGTTGCAACTTGTTGCTCCAATGTCCCACCTAACTCATGGGATCATTTCACCCATCAATGGTGTTTCTTGTTCAAGGAATTTATGTAGCCAATGTGTAGGGTTTGGGGTATCTTCTTACCCAACTGAACCCTAATTGTACTAGGCGGACAACATTCGACGGTCCTAGGGTTTCCAAACTCAATCGGAGTTTTAGCATTAGGTCAATCCATCCTTAGGGTAGAACCCCTAGATCATTAATGTATGGGCATCCGATTAATCCAAACATTCCATGAATATGGGTAGAACCCTTTAGGTTTTAGGGTCTCGACTTGGCGACCAAGTGCGATACTAGGCAGAATTTCTAACGTGCTAAACCCTAGCTAGCACTTTGAGGTGTTTATCGTATCAACTAAATATGCTTTCATGAACCCCTTGAGGGTTATAACACTACAAGTGATTTAGCTAAATTGGTCTACTTGTCTTGCGACAAGGAACGATCCTTTCTTAGAGGCTAAGCTTGTTCTAAAGGTGTAAATAATTGCAACATGAGATTCATTACTTTTAGGCAGCTAAAAGGTTTTGCAATAACTACTTCTTTTCTTGCTAAAATCATGATGAATGACAATTTGGAGAATATCTTGCATAAAACCTACAAGATTCACATCAAGAAACTATGCCTACAACCTTTAGTTTAATGCAATTGAATTTCATGCTTTGATATGACATGCAACCTTTTCTACATGCAACTTTGATGAAATAAAAATCTACGCATGACGAATATGTAACATGCAACCCTTAGATACAACATCGTTAACAAAGTTCATGCAAGACTAAGACTAGTGTTGACTTAACCCATTCCCAAGCATCTCTTGTATGCAACTTGCAAGACCATGGTTTCATTGCCATGCAATTTTTCGGACAACATCTAACGGTTGCTAACGATATTTCCCCATGCGAATTACAAAAAGAAAGTTATCGCCTAAATGCAATGTACCCTTATTCTTTCCACAGCCAATCAAAAATGCACTTATTAATTTCATCTTTTAACCCTAAGCTATATGCGTTTAGGGTTATCACTTTAGAAATGCACAAATCTGGCAACATGCGACTATGCTCGTAAGATGAATAAGCAATTTATATTCATAGCTTCCCTATGAATTTAAGCATGCCCAACACGGAATTAAACTTTCAAGAACCTAGGTGTGTGGATCCGTGGGGATGTCCATGTGTAAACTTGGGTTCGAATCTTCCACGTGTGCGCCTTGCGACTTGGACTTTGGAGCCATCGTAAACGTAGTGTGTTTGGACTCCGGGTTTGCCTTTGCCCTTACGCAATCTGCAAATTCCCTCCAAGCTTGGTAAATAGCTTCAAACTCTGTCCGCTTCTCCCTTACGCAGGAATACTTCTTTTCAGAAGTGGGTTATAAGGCTTGGGAAAAGATCGCGTGCACAAGGCTTAAGAGGTTTTCCTTTAGAAGCCTCTAGAAAGCTTCTGCCTTTTTAGAAAACGTGGATGGAGGTAATGATTGGTGGAAAGATGACGACGAAAAGGGGGGTATTTATGATGATATGGCGGCGGTGGCTTGGGGAGCGGCAGCAGGGCGGCTGCAACCGTGTGGTCGTGACGGCAGCGGTGGCACAAGACAACACGATAGCAGGTAGACAGGCGGCCTCTTCTTCCCTCCTCGTTCGTGACCCTCAGTACGGCAGCCTCCCCTCTTCTCTATGATCGTGCCTCCCCCCAAGGCTAAGGAGGAGGTTATATAGTGCTAAGGGGAGGGAGAGGTGGCCACATACGTGGCTGGTGCATGCCTCCCCCCTCATGCAACCCACACACCACTCCACCTTGTGTCACTCCTCCACACACTCTCTCTCCCTCTGCCATGCATCGGCTGAGGGGAGGGGTAATTATTAAAAAAATTTGACTTAGCCTTACCCATTATTAAATTTTCCCTTCTTCTAAAAAGGGTGTTCTCACACCGCTTTGTGGTTTTAAACCCCGTCCTCAATTGCACAATGCAGATGGGCTCATTATTGTGCATACAGGGTAAGGATTAAGTTGCCAATATTAACGATGTGGAAAATAACTTTGCACAGGTTTTTGCGCGGGCGTGGGGTAATCAAAGCTCCTTAATATTTAAAGCAGAGATATTACATTCTCTCCCCCTTGGAGGAATCCAAATGTCCTCATAGCGAGAAGAACTGGGGGTATTGTTGGTTGAGAGTGCTTTCATCCATCCAAGTGGCATCCTCCTCGGGATAATCTTTCCACTGAATGAGACATTCTCTCAAGGTTGTGGATCTCAATTGTCTCTCCCTAACATCTAAGATCCTATCAGGCCGTAGCTCAAGGACTCCTTGGCTAGGCATTACAACTTGTTGGTCATCAAGTACATGGCTAGGATTGGGTACATACTTCTTCAATAGGCTGATATGAAATACATTATGAACCTTTAGGTTCTCAGGGAGTTGCAGTCTATAAGCATTGGGTCTTAGGCACTTGAGGATCTTGTAGGGTCCACAATACCTCGAACTCAGCTTTTTGCATTCACCTAAGGATAGGGAACTCTTCTTTGGGCGTACGCGAATGAAGACCATATCTCCTTCAACGAAAGTTCTATCTTGACGTTTCAAATCCGCGCATGCCTTCTATCTATCCTTGGCAGCTTGGATGTCCTATCTTATTGACTTCATTTGGTCATCCATATCTTCCAACATTTTCTTTGAAGCTTCAACTCTTAGGGTTGGATCTCAGAAGTTTAAAGGACTTCGCCAGTCGTGGCCATACAATGCTTGAAAAGGGGTCATCTGAATGCTTTGTTGGTAGGAAGAATTGTAGGCAAACTCAACTAGTGGCAAATATTGAATCCACTTTTTGGGTTCACGGCAACAGTGTGCTCTTAGCATATCCTCAATGACTTGGTTGACTCGCTCCGTTTGACCATCGGTTTGAGGATGGTAAGCTATACTAAAACAGAGTTGAGTCCCAATTGCTTCAAAGATAGCTCTCCAGAAGCGTGATGTGAAGAGTGAATCATGATCACTAATGATTCTTTTGGGCAACGCATGTAGTTTGAATATATCCTTGATGAACAACCTTGCAATGTTTGAGGCTTTATAGGTTGTCTTAACAGGAATAAGATGTGCAACCTTGGTAAGCATATCCACCACAACCATAATGGGGTTGTACCTCCCTGAACTTGGGGTAGGCCAATAACAAAGTCCATACTGATGAATTCCCATTTCATTTGGGGAATGTCAAGTGGTTGCAACTTTCCTCGCATTTTGACATGTTCGCCCTTAATATGTTGACAAGACAAACACTCAGTGACATATTTGAGAACGTCACCTTTAAGCCTCTCCCAATAGTAGATCTTTTTGGCTGCATTGAGGGTCTTGGCATAGCCATGATGTCCCGAGAAAGGGGAATTATGAGCTTCCCAAAGTATCTTTTGCTTGAATGACTCATAATCTCGTTCTATAGTAGTAGACAAGTCCACTATTGATAGAGAATTCTTGATACTTAGCCTGTAGCTTCAGGTCTTGATCCTTGATAGGGATCTCCTTTAGCATATTCTGATAGGTTGGATCTTGGTATCCTTATTCTCTAGCTAGCTCAAGTATTGGGTTGTTTGGCATGGATACCTTTGTGGCTAGACATCTAGTTGTTGATGGATCTTCCAAGATTAGAGAATTAAGGAACGCCTTGCAAGACTGAGTGCATCGGCAACTACATTCTCCTTTCTAGGCCGGTATTTGATTTCAAAATCATACTCCTCCATCACTTCAATCCATCGACGTTGCCTCATGTTGAGTTCATTCTGGGTAAAGATCCACTTAAGACTTTTATGATCCGTTACTAGGGTAGACTTGTTACCTAGCAAGTAGTGTCTCCAAAGCTTGAGAGCATGGATGACAGCTAGCAACTCTAGATCGTGGGTAGTATAATTCTATTCATGGCTCTTTGGTTTCCTTGAAGAGTATGCTACAGAATGACCTTCTTGCATAAGCACACATCCCAAGGCAAGTGTGCTAGCATAAGTTATCACTTCAAACTCCTTACTAAGGTCCGAAAGTTTCAGGATAGGTGCTGATATCAAGCTTTGCTTTAGTCTATCAAAGCTAGATTGTTCAGCAGTTGACCATACAATCGATGTTTTCTTCTTCAGCAGATCGGTCAGAGGCATTGCAATCAAAGCATAGTTTTTTATAACGACCCTGTATCATCCTGTCAATCCAAGAAAACTACGTATTTCCTTGACAGTTGTTGGTATTGGCCATTTTAGAACATCTCTGACTTTGGCCGCATCCATTCAGATTCCTTCCGCTGACACGATGAATCCCATATATTCAATCTAACGTTTGAAGAATGCACACTTCTTCATCTTGGCATAAAGCTTGTGTGCCCTCATTGTCTCAAGGACAAGGGTTCATGATCTTCTTCCTGTTTGGAGTAGACTAAGGTATCATGGAAGAAGACGAGCACAAAGTTGTCAAGATATGGCCTAAATATATCCTGCATTAACCTGTTGAAGGTGGCAGGTGCATTTGTCAGCCCGAACAACATGACTAGAAACTCAAAGTGTCCATATCTTGTACTGAATGCCTTCTTTGGGATATCTTCTTGCTTGATGCTTATCTGATAGTATCGAGACCTGAGATCAATCTTGGAGAAGATCTTTGCACTTTGAAGACGGTCAAGAAGTTCATCTATTCTTGGAATAGGGTACTTGTTCTTAATGGTTGATTGATTCAACCCTTTGTAATCGATACATAGCCAAAGCGTTCCATCCTTCTTCTTCTGAAATAGCACTGGAGCTCCCCACGGCAAACTGCTAGGACAGATGTAGCCTTCATCTAACAGTTGCTTGAGTTGCTCCTTTAGCTCAATCGCTTTTGGAATGGATATCCTACATGGCCTCTTTGCAATTGGCGCAACTCCTGGCACTAGCTTGATTTCATGATCAACTTCCCTTTTAGGCGAAAGTTCTGTCAACTCTTTAGGAAATACGTTTGCGTACTCCTTTAGCCATAAAGGTTCTTCACTAGACTCCTGCTTTTGATCTAGCTTATTAATCTTAATCAAATAGACATGTAGTCCCTTTCTAACTCCCTTTATTATTCGAGATACTTTGGCCAATTGAATTTTCGGCTTTCCAGCCTCTCCTTGAGTTGTGACCAATTCCCCTTTAGAGTTTCGAAAGGAAACTTGGCCCTCTGCACAATGAATGTGGGCGTCATTAGGTTTAAGCCAATCCATTCCAAGCAAACACTCATGGATACCTAGGTTCATGACCCTGAATCTCACCGAAGTCGACTTTCCTCCTAGAAAGAATTCCACCTTAGCAGTTTGCCTGGTACAAGTGACCTCACAACCATTTACTAATTCCACAAGCAAGGTAGGTGCTTCTATTGTGTCTATTCCTAATCTTCTTACACAAGCTGGTGAAATAAAGGAATGCGTACTGCCACAATCAATCAAGGTTTTGAAGCCTTTACCTTGATAATCCGATGGTGTCTAAATCACCAAAAACTGGTGCGATTCGGGCCTTTCTTGTAAAGGGAGGCATGGATTGTTGCCCTCTCAAAGTCTACATTGACCTGGAACGTAAACATAACCTGGAACACCAAGAATCTGTCCCATGCTTCCCAACTCTACAAGTCAGCATTGACAAGTAGGTAAGGAAATGTTCTTAATAGCAACATTTTCTTTACTTCATCTTATTAATTTTTCTTATAAAGACAGATCCTACGTTGGTCCACTCTGATACCAACTGTAACGTGTCCACTTGTTCGCTCGTAGGACATGTCTTAGCAGCCCATCCGGAAGAGGGTCTAGAAAGCTCCGCCCGGCACTCCCATGGAATGTTACGGGGTTTGTGATCTAGGTCTTTCCGAGTCTGCCATGTAGTAAAAGCATTTCGGCCGTTCCCACTTAGGACCAACCTGAATCAGGGTTTTCCTAGTGGTCAAACTCCTAGAACGGTAGCTAGCATCAAATCCTAGGCAAAGTACTTTACGCAGAAACATCATGGTCGAAGCGGATTCATGCTGTACTTGGTTCAAGGAGAATGTGGTGCGTAGATCGGTCGCAGATAGCTCACGTGGTGAATCCCGGAAGGTCCCCAAGAACAAAGTACTCTACCTTTTTGCACAAAAACCCATGTAAAAGCATGCACGACAAGAGGCAAGAGACAAATTGGGTTCAATCTCCCCCATGCCTTGTGTGAGCGCTTCACAAAGCATGTATTTATATATATTTCCAATCTTCATGCTCAATAATAGCCCAATTACAAAAATATGACAAGCTTTTAGCTTTTGAGTTTGCTTTCTACAAAAATAGGAAAATAAAGCTAATGGACGGTGCCCATAGTGTCTGGCACGCCCAATCTCAATGTCCAAATAGAAATAACATATCCGGGCGCATAGGCGCATACAAAATAATAATCAATAATCAATGTCTCAATAGACATAACAAAATGTAGGCGTGGCGCCTATCAAAATATAATCCAAATGTCGAATACCCGCTAGACTCCAATGCTTTCCTCCGCCACTGCTGCTATCTCTACACATCAACTGAAGCATTCACAATCGTTAGTAAAATAATACAATTAAACCGACAAAAGTGAATACCTAGCAGTCTTCAGCTACATAAATAAATCAACTGGTTAGAAATAAATCCTAACCTTAATTTATTACGAGTGTGCACTCTAAACTCATAAACGTTTATTAATTTAATATGCATTTTGCGGAATCACCCGCTATGGAATCACCCATGTACACACTAAATTAATGAAACGCCCGAAAAGGACAGGCGTCCCCATCAACTTCTCGCACAAAGAATCCTCTTTGTGTATGAGCCCCGGTCATCTAAGTTTACGGAATCCATCGTAAAGCCTCACGGAATCCACCGTGGAATATGCCTCCTGGCATCATACCCCCGGGGTGGGATAGCAATTGACCTCAATTGCTATTAGCTCAATGTGGAGCTAACAGAGTGGGGAAAGCATTTAAGTCTCTAGCGTGCATCCATTGTGCTTCCTCTACAAGATGGTTCTTAAATTTTACTAGATATCTAGAATACCTTCGGCCAGTTCTAGTGGTCATGTAGTCAGTGTCTATGATGGCTTCTGGTTCAAGTATTTCAGTGTCTTCTTCTAATAAGGGTGGGTTTTCATAAACAGGGTGGATAGGTAATTGGCCTCTAAATGGTCTCAATAAACTAATATCAAATGTATTATGAATTTTCCAATGAGATGGCAATTCTAACTTGAATGCATTGTCATTAATCTTATGAATGATTCTAAATGGTCCATAGAATCTAGGAGCTAATTTGACAACTAGATGTCTATCTACACTTTGCAGTCTACGCTTTTCTATTCTAAGCCAAATATAATCATCAACTTTGAAATTCATAGCTTGTCTTTTCTTGTTGGCTTGTTTAGTATATGATTGTTGGGCTTTAGCAATCATATCCTTAACCTCATCAAAAATAGTGTTATGCATAACATCAATATCATCAGCACTCTGAATTCTATTAGACAAAGATGCAATAGGTGTAGATAATCTATATCCATAAATGACTTCAAAAGGTGCTTTCTTTGTAGATGTGTGCGGTGTATTGTTATATGCAAACTGTAATAAATGCAAATGAGTATCCCATGTCTGAGGTTTAGAGATAGTGTATGCACGTAAAAGATCTAGAATGGTACTATTTGTGGCTTCTGTTTGTCCATTTGTTTCTGGATGAAATGCAGATGAGAAATCAATCTTTGTGCCTAGATTTGCAAATAGTGTGATCCAAAAATTATTACAAAATCTAGAATCACGATCTGAAATAATCACTTTTGGCAATCCATGGTTAGTAAAAACTGTTTTCAAAAATAACTGTGCTGCTTGTGATGCTGTTAAAGTTTTCTTACATGTAATGAAATATGCTTGCTTACTTAATCTATCTACAATTGTCCAAATCATGTCATGGTTAGATTTAGTATTTGGTAAACCAGTAATGAAATCCATAGATATATGTTCCCAAGGTTTAGATGGAATAGACAAAGGCATTAATAATCCATACTGTTTACCATGATGTCTTTTTATTCTTTGACAAATCAAACATTCAGAAACGAAATTAGATACATCTGCATCCATATGCGACCAATAAAAATCTTCAGTTAACATGCGTAATGTAGAAATGATACCTCTATGATCTTGATATGGGGGACAATGAATTTCATTCAAAACAAAAGATCGGAATGGAATAGTAACACACAGTCTCTTTTCAAAGAACATAAATCCATCATTATATGACAATGAATCAACAGGAATGAAATTATTTTGAACTAATTTTTGCCAATCAGAATGAAAAGTAATATCCTGGTGATATGTGTCTTTCATAGCAATCAAAGAATCAAAAGATATGATAGAAATATTATGAATTGCAGGTCTTCTACTCAATGCATCAGCAACTACATTTTCTTTTCCAGGTTGGTATTGAATGATAGGATGAAAACTTTGAATGAAGGAAGCCCATTTAATATGACGGTCAGAAATTTGGGGTTGGCTAAGTAGATGTCTAATGCTTTGCTGATCGGTCTTTATCATGAATTCTGAATCCATTAAATAATGCTTCCATTGTTTTAATGCTTGTACAACTGCTAATAGTTCCTTGTCATAAGTGGAATATTTGAGCTCAGAGGGTTTCAGCTTAGAACTAGAATATGCTATTGGATGGTTGTCTTGCATTAATACGGCTCCTATTCCTGATCCGCTAGCATCGGTCACCACTAGAAAGAATGGTCTATTAAAGTCAGGCAATTGTAGAACAGGGGCATTGGTTAATGCACGTTTGAGTAAATCAAAGGATTTCTACTGAGTTTCAGTCCATTGATAGACAATTCCTTTCTTAAGAAGTTTGGTCAATGGTAAAGCAAGTAATGAAAAATTACGTACAAACTTCCTATAGAAACTAGCAAGACCAAGGAATGAGCGTAGTTCATGTATATTTTTAGGAATAGGCCAATGCAATATTGCGTCAATTTTCTTAGGATCAACTTTAATTCCTTCTTTTGATACAATATGTCCTAAATATTCTATTTCTGTCTTAAAGAATTCACTCTTTTCAGGATTTGCAAACAATTGATTTTCTTTCAGTAATTGAAAAACTAATGATAAATGCTCATAATGCTCTTTTTCACTTTGACTGAACACTAAAATATCATCAAAGAAAACAATCACACAATACTGATATTTCAGAAAAATACGGTTCATCATTCTACTAAAAGTAGCAGGTGCATTAGTTAATCCGAATGGCATGACTAAGAATTCATAATGGCCAAACTGTGTCCTGAATGCAGTTTTAAATATGTCGGATCTATCTAGCCTCACCTGATGATATCCAGACTTAAGGTCAATTTTACTAAATATAGAAGATCCTTGCAGTTTGTCCATAAGGTCATCAACTCTAGGTATAGGATACCTATTCTTTACAGTGATCTTATTTAATGCTCGGTAGTCAATACACATACGATAGGTATTATTCTTTTTCTTGACTAAGAGTATAGGTGCACCGAATGGGGAACTGCTAGGTCGAATTAAGCCTCTATTTAGTAATTCTTCCACTTGACTCTGGATTTCTTTTTGCTCTATTTGATTGTGCCTATATGGTGCTTTGCAAGGTGGTTGTGTGCCAGGTATTAAATCAATCTTATGGTCTTCTGGACGTGAAGGTGGTAAACCTGGTGGTAGGTCTTCTGCAAAACAATCCTTAAAATATGCAAGAAATTCCTTATGCCTAGGGTGCATATGATTTTCCTTTGCGTGCAATTCATTCACCCAAATGAGATATGATTTAGTATTCTTGCGTAGTGCACGTTTTGCTTGAGTATGCGAAAGCAGTGGAAAAATATGAGATGCATGCATACCAAATAATGTAATAGATTTTCCTTGAAAATTAATATTCATTGTGTGCGTAGAATAATCTATATTTGGATTATGCTAGTGTCTCCATGGCATTCCTAAAATAATGTCGCTTGACTATAATGGGACAACTAAGAAATTTCTTCTTTCAATGTATGGACCAATTTGAATTTCTAAATCTTGTACTTCTTGTGTGCCATTGTACCTAGTGCCTAAAAATGCAGCTTTTATGCGATAATGCGTAGGTACAGTATGCAATTTTAATTCCTTTACCAATTTTGATGAAATAAAGTCATGGGTACTACCGTCATCATGCAATATAGTTCTTTCTTTTCCATACACCATACATTTCATAGTCAACAATGAATGTGGAGTAGGCATACCTGGTAAAGTGTCGGAAGTAGTAGTAATATCATCCTCTTCTTCAGTGAAATCCGGCATATCCTCATGCTCGTCTTCGTCCATGGCTCCAAAGTAGTTGATATGTACTGATGGCTTCTTTGAATGTCAATTTGTTGCGAGATGCCCTGGCTGGTGACACTTGTAGCATACTATTGGCTTGGCTTTGGTCACATTATTTGCAATGGCTGGGAGTCTGGGTACATTTGGATTTGCTTGTGGAATAGGCTTTGGATTTGGATTGACAGTGGATGGTAATGCAGGTGGTTTAGGCCAATTCTTGCGGAAAGATGGTGATGAGAATCGTCCTGGATTAAACCTTCTGAAATTGGAATTGAATTGTTTAGATCCATAATTACCGTTAGCTTGGAATGGTTGTGGTCGTCGATCTCTTCCGTGTAACTTATCTTCAGTGTCGTGAGCTAAGGAGATGGCATCTTCAAGGGTAGCAGGCTTGAACATGTTTACTTCAGCGTAGTAATGTCCAAGAAGTCCAGACATATACTTCCGCTTATGTGTCATCTCTGGTACGTCTTCAAGCATGCGTAGCTGTAGGAGTGCATTCAAAAACGTTCTGTATACTGTGGAATAGGCTCACGATCTCGTTGTTGAAGTAAATCCCATTGTTTGATAGCCTTCTCATGAAATTGCGGTGGAAGGAAATTTTGCATGAACTTCTTCTTGAAATCTTCCCAAGTAGCAGGACATTCTATACTCTTGCGGACTACAGTCCACCAAAGTGATGCTCTGTCTATCAGATGATTAGTAACACACTTGATTTTATCTTTTTCGGGATAAGTTTCCTCATGGAAATAGTCATCAAACTAGCTAATGAATGATAAAACAGTCTTTCCTTCTCTTATGCCATTGAAAGTGCGAAACTTGAAACTTCGTTTACTTATCTTGGATTCCTTGCGAATGGTTTGTGCTTCAAGAGTGGCGTCGATGGTACGTCGAATCAAATCTTCAGCTTGTGGTTCTTCTTTATCGGTGGACGCTCTTTGAAGTTTTGTCAATTGCACTTGCAATGCTTGCCTAGCTCTTCGCTCTTCTTCCAATTGTAGCATGATTAGATCCAGCTTTTGTTCCATGGTAGGCTCAGGTAGGTCGTCTTCAGCCATAGGATCATCCATATGTGGGGTAGTCATCCTATAAAACTCAACAAACCTTTCTCACTCAAAATCAGGTTAGCGGGATGAGCGTAGCTCAAATTTGGGGTTACAAGGCTATGTATTTTTGGGTATTTTCTTCTTCAATTTTCAGAAATTCTGCAATATTTCTGTCTCCGTTTGCTGAAAGTACTTCAACGAACTTGTAGATAGGTAGAACAGCTTACTGCGAACAACTTTCCAGTTCAGAATTTTTGCATACGAACAAGTCTTCTATGAGTTTTAAGCATTAGTCAGTTCTGATTTAGTCTGACTTGCAGAGTTGCAGACTTAGCAGACTTGCAGAGTTGTTGACTTGCTGAACTTAGGCCGACTTGCAGAACTTGCAGAACTTGATTACCGTCAACTTGCGGAACTTGACTTCAGAAGTGCGAGACCCAGAGTTTGCGGACTTGTCTGCCCTGTATGACTTGCAGTGGTGTAAGCTTAAGTGATTAAGCTTAAGCTTATGAAGCTTAAGGAGGACTAACAGGCCGTCGTTGATTTCGTGAGGGGGGGGCCGTTTTTTTTGGCTGCGCGATATTTTCGGGCCTATCTTCTGATACGCCGAGGAGATTTGGGGAAGCTTAAGCTTCCTTTAAGCTTTTAAAGCTTTGTAATTAAGCTTTTAGTGAAGAGGATTAAGACTTTTCTCACTGTTTTTTTCAACGACTTGTTGTTGGAGATGAATGCGTGGTCCTCCGCCTGCAAAGCTTAGTCCTTCGCGATCTGACAGTGGAAACAGGGGTTCTTGATCGCCAGAAGTCTACCTGTATCGACGATTCGCGACGAGATTGACTATAGAGCCCGTTTGTTCCTGGAGCTCCGCCTTCGCCCGAGATTGGTAGCGATTGGAAGATCTTGATCTCTGCTTCGCTCTGATACCACTGGTGCGCAGATCGGTCGCAGATAGCTCACGTGGTGAATCCCGGAAGGTCCCCAAGAACAAAGTACTCTACCTTTTTGCACAAAAACCCATGTAAAAGCATGCACGACAAGAGGCAAGAGACAAATTGGGTTCAATCTCCCCCATGCCTTGTGTGAGCACTTCACAAAGCATGTATTTATGTATATTTCCAATCTTCATGCTCAATAATAGCCCAATTACAAAAATATGACAAGCTTTTAGCTTTTGAGTTTGCTTTCTACAAAAATAGGAAAATAAAGCTAATGGACGGTGCCCATAGTGTCTGGCACGCCCAATCTCAATGTCCAAATAGAAATAACATATCCGGGCGCATAGGCGCATACAAAATAATAATCAATAATCAATGTCTCAATAAACATAACAAAATGTAGGCGTGGCGCCTATCAAAATATAATCCAAATGTCGAATACCCGCTAGACTCCAATGCTTTCCTCCGCCACTGCTGCTATCTCTACACATCAACTGAAGCATTCACAATCGTTAGTAAAATAATACAATTAAACTGACAAAAGTGAATACCTAGCAATCTTCAGCTACATAAATAAATCAACTGGTTAGAAATAAATCCTAACCTTAATTTATTACGAGTGCGCACTCTAAACTCATAAACGTTTATTAATTTAATATGCATTTTGCGGAATCACCCGCTATGGAATCACCCATGTACACACTAAATTAATGAAACGCCCGAAAAGGACAGGCGTCCCCATCAACTTCTCGCACAAAGAATCCTCTTTGTGTATGAGCCCCGGTCATCTAAGTTTACGGAATCCACCGTAAAGCCTCACGGAATCCACCATGGAATATGCCTCCTGGCATCAGAATGGGAAACGAGAGGGATGCAAAGCTCGACCTCTCTGCCCATAAGTCATAGTCCCATTCCGTTCCCCTAAAACAACATAAATCGGGATTGTAGTAACCTAGACTCTAGGTCAACGCCCTTGCTGTTCATTTCCTTCGAGAAAAATTCCCTGCTGTCGATTTCATTTGAGAAAAGTTCCCAGCCCACCAGGGCCACCCATCCATAGGATGGACCCATGGCCACATCCACCGCACTTTCCTCAGGGTTGCTTTAGTTGTCTAATTACCTACCACATTTAGTTGGACACACAAAAATAGGTTCCTTAATTAGCCAACTAGACACCGGTTCCTTCACATAATCTTAGCACTTGACATAGAAAAACATTTCCAATGAAGTTCCTTTATATCAATTGATCTTATTTATCTTTGGAATACATCCATATAATCCATAATTTGCCCAAAGGCAATCCATAATCTTCTCCAAGGCTATCTAGCAATCCAAAGGGATTACTAATCCAAGATTCCGCTCGTAGACTAGTATGCGGGCCTCGAGATCCAATCCCGAGTCGCATTGGCCTCTTGTGCAGGGCCCAGAAGAAGGCAAGGGATTTATGGCCAGAGCCCCCCTGGCACCCAAGCGTCCTCCTGATCCAAGTAGCGCCCAATGGAGAGACCTCTCGTAGCGGGTTTGGTCCACGTTCCCGGCGCCGCTAACAACCCCCTTGGTAAGGGTCAGGCAGACAATCAGGGGTAACTAATGTTGCCTCTCCCTTCAGACCTTCAACCTGAAGCATTAATTATCTTTCCATCTTTAGTTCCTTGAGCAAACAATGCAAACAGTGCTCCTAAATTGTTACAAACACAATCAATCCAGTGGTCGTTTATTTGGCCAACTACTAAGGAGTGAATCCTTCTCTCCGAATGCATCCAGCATCCGTTCCAGGATCAAATTGCAACTTGGCAAGATCCTCAAGGGTTTGTTTGTTTACCCTTTTTGTCCTTCGGTTAGGGTCATACCCTATCAACCCAAATTAACCAACACCTTAGGTTTCTTAAGTTAAGACAGTAAATCCTGGTGACCATGTCGCTCTAACTTGATTAATCCTTTGCTTACTATGCAATACATAATTTCCCTTAACTTCGCAAATCAACCCAAGAAAGGTGATGTAACAGGATGTCTACTCATCCTCTTGCAAGTTAGACTTGCACTAGAACCTACCAACCTTATTCCAAAGAGTGGCAATTTTATCTTGTGGTTAAACTACAAAGCCATGTGACGTTGCAACTTGTTGCTCAAGTGTCCCACCTAACTCATGGGATCATTTCACCCATCAATGGTGTTTCTTGTTCAAGGAATTTATTTAGTCAAGGTGTAGGATTTGGGGTGTCTTCTTACGCAACGGAACCCTAATTGTACTAGGCCGACGTCCTAGCAATTCCAAACTCAATCCGAGTTTTAGCATTAGGTCAATCGATCCTTAGGGTATAACCCCTAGATCATTAATGTATGGGCATCCGATTAATCCAAACATTCTGTGAATGTGGGTAGGACCCTTTAGGTTTGAGGGTCTTGACTTGGCGACCAAGTGCAATACTAGACAGAATTTCTAATGTGCTAAACCCTAGCTAGCACTTTGAGGTGTTTATCATATCAACTAAATATGCTTTCATAAACCCCTTGAGGGTTATAACGCCACAAGTGATTTAGCTAAATTGGTCTACTCGTCTTGCGACAAGGAACGATCCTTTCTTAGAGGCTAAGCTTGCTCTAAAGGTGTAAATAATTGAAACATGCGATTCATTACTTTTAGGCAGCTAAAAGGTTTTGCAATAACTACTTCTTTTCTTGCTAAAGTCATGATGAATGACAATTTGGAGCATATCTTGCATAAAACCTACAAGACTCACATCAAGAAACTATGCCTACAACCTTTAATTTAATGCAATTGAATTTCATGCTTTGATATGACATGCAACCTTTTCTACATGCAACTTCGATGAAATGAAATCTACGCATGACGAACATGTAACATGCAACCATTAGATACAACATCGTTAATGAAGTTAATGCAAGACTAAGACTAGTGTTGACTTAACCCATTCCCAAGCATCTCTTGCATGCAACTTGCAAGACCATGGTTTCATTGCTATGAAATTTTTCGAACAACATCTAACGGATGTTAACAATTTTTCCCCATGCGAATCACAACAAGGAAGTTATTGTCTAAATGAAATCTATGCTTATTCTTTCCACAGCCAATCAAAAATGCACTTAAAATTTTCATCTTTTAACCCTAAGCTATATGCGTTTAGACTTCTCACTTTAGAAATGCACAAAACTGGCAACATGCAACTACGCTCGTAAGATGAATAAGCAATTTATATTCATAGCTTCCCTATGAATTTTAAGCATGCCCAACGCGGAATTAAACTTTCAAGAACCTGGGTTTGTGGATCCGTGGGGATGTCCACGTGTAAATTGGGTTTGAATCTTCCACGCGTGCGCCTTGCGACTTGGAGTTTGGAGCCATTGTAGAGGTAGTGTGTTTAGACTCCGGGTTTGCCTTCGCCCTTACATGATCTGTGAATTGCCTCCAAGCTTGGTAAATAGCTTCAAAATCTATTCGCTTCTCCCTTACGCAGGAATACCCCTTTTCGGAAGTGGGTTATAAGGCCTGGGAAAAGATCGCATTGTCAAAGAGTTTATTGTTCATAATATAAATCATGGGATTCTTATGAACACAGAAGAACTTCAGTGGAAGTTATATAAGGAATTTGCATACAAAATTCAGTCATTGTTACCCAATAACCAACTTAATCACATAAGTTCTTTTGTATTTAGCATATAATTTTCAGTTGTATATTGATGAAAAATAAGTCTATGGGGACCTACAACTTGGTCAGGTGGAAGTAATTGATAGTCTGTAGGATAAATCACATTGATTCAAGTGCAAAAATACGGTTAGAACTCAAGAAAAATGCTAAATGTCCACTAGGTTCATGGGGGACCTAAAGTAACAAACTAATGTGACCAGCACAAGTGACTTGAGTAGGTCAAAAAGTGACTTGGGCCTGAGCAGGAAGCAACCTGCATTTTTCGGCGTAAAATGCGGGCTACACAGCTTGAGTGCAGTTGGAGAGAACTGAAGCCATGGTGCATGATTTGGAGCATGAAAACTGAAGATTAACAGGAGCTAAAGATGAAGATGCAAACACGGTGAGAGCTCCACCTATCTGTCCATTTGGTCTAACAAAAATGCATGGTATGATAGTCTATAAACAGGAAAAATCTGAGAGAAAAGGATTCAACCTGCTCTTTTGTACACTTTCTCTCATTTTTTCTACCTTATTCATGGTCCAATGAAGCACGACTTGTACCCAAGTACTTGAGTGACTTTGGGACAAGCAAAGGGTGAGGATTTTGAAGGTGTATGGGCTGTTACGGGCTCAAATAACTAGTCATAAACAGGGCAGCCCAGTGTTCTTGTCCTTTTTTATGAGCAAACAAGAGATTATGTGGTTGTAATAGAAGAAAATGACCTCCTTTCATCAGGACTTTACTCATTAATGATTAGAGGAGCTTATTCTTGAGTTTATGCACTCTTTTTGAGCTTGATTATGGGCTGTAACTTTTTGTTTTAAAACAGGGCTGAAGTAAAGATTATGCTTCTTCAATGCATTTCATGTATCATTGGCCCAAATCTTGAATGTATTTGAAGTCTACCAACATAATACTTGTTCCCTAGAGTTAAAATCCATCTATGTACTTGAAATAAAAGCCATTAGAGCTTGCATTTGATATTCATATTTGGATTAAGAATCTGAGTATATCCTTAATGTTATGGATTATGTATCCGAAGGCATTTGATGTAATCAAGATGGAGTTATTTATTCCATTCATGTATACTTAATACATAGAAAAAGCTTGAATTCTTCTTCCACATCTAAATCATTTCTAAAACCCGGATCTTGTTAAACCCCAATCTTTTTCCCTTTCCTGAACTTTGAATCCCATACTCCTCTTCTGCACTAAGCCCCGGTGGTAGACCTTCAACCCTTAACATGGCGACAGTGGTGAACCCGATGTGAAGGTCCATTGCGGAAGAAGAAGTCCAATGGGAGAGTCATCAAGTTCGGGAGGAGATGCCTTGTAACAGTTGGTTCATCTAATGCAAGAAAGCCAACAACAACAATTGCAATTTCAGTAGCAGTTGGAATTGAAACAACAATAATGACAATAAGAAGAGAGGATTGATATTGCTGCCATTAAAGCTTTGGAAGCAGTTGGGCAAGAGCTCAAGCAGTTTAATGGGCAAAATGTGTCCTCTTTTATCTGCCTCTATACTGACAAGATGGTCTTCTTTGGAGTTCCTCAACATGCCTGGAGCCATTATTTTGCCCGTTTGGCTGTGCATGGTCTCTAGGACCGAATTCATGGTCTTTTCCAAAAAGATGCGAAATGGTCCATGTTCAAGAAGGATCTTCGAGAAATTTTTTTAATTGAAGATTCTCGCCTTATGACAAAGAAAGTTTTCACTGAATGGGTCGAAAGGCCCAAAAAGGATCTAACCGCCACTGCTTTTCATCGAGAATTCGAAAGAAAATTTGCTCAACTAGATCCTGACGATCAACAAGGTATGGAAAGCTAGAAGATTGAATTATTTCTAAAGGCTGCAGATCCTTTCCTTCAAGAGAAGCTAACTGATCGACTTGAAGATCCTGACTATGAGACGAGATTGAAGACTGCTTGGAGTGATGTCACTAAAGTAGTTAATATGATTGCTCGAAGAGTTTGGTTGCGCCTAAGATGGAGATCAACCCCCGCAACAACCGAATCCATGAAGGAGCCTTTTCATGTTTCTTGACCTCTTGTCTCTATGGCCGAGCAACCAAGAAATTCTGATGTTTCGTCTCCATAGAAGGATGTCATGGATGAGTTAATTAAAAGTATGTGGGATCTCCATCTTAATCTAACAGAGATTAATTTCAAAGTGGAAAAGCTTGATGTGAAAGTGGAAGAATGGGAAAAGGCCTGTACGAGAAGGCTTCAAAAGACTCTATATCTAGTGTGATAGCCTGCAGCATGACAAGAGGGAGTGCGGTGCATTCTGTGAAGCTGAAGCACAAAAATTAGTATTTTGGAAGGATGGTAAAATTCATGCAACTGAAACCGGGCTTCCTCTAGAGCCAAACTTTGGCAACGGTGGCATGAAGAAAAGATTGGAGGATTTGGCAACAAGAACAGCCATTGCAACTGTTGATGCAGCAACCTATGAGCTGCAAATTGAGCCAACTAATGAAATTGTTAAAGCATGTAAAACTAATGCAAAATCTAAAGTGTGGATGCAGGCCTTGGATCCCATGGAGCAAGACAAGGCAATCAAAGATGATTTAACCACAGCCAGTCAATGCATCCGAGGAAGAACCGGTTGGACCGAGCCTGTTGATTCATTTTCAGCTTTTGCCCGGTTAGCTGAAATTAATAATCATGAAGTCATGATAGAAGAAAAGAGAAGAAGAGATGAAGATGCTGCCGGTCCTTCTTCTTCAGGGCCAACTAAACACGTGACAAGAAGTAAACTAGACCAGCAGAAGGCTACTGAAAATCCATCACCGCTAGAGCTTGATATGGGAGATGCTCCTCAAGCAAAGAAGATAGAAGGAAAAAGAAAAAGCAAACATCCCAGTTACAAGTTGTAGTCAGACATAGAGACTGCAATGGATCTTAAACGAATCCTAGAAGAAAAGATTCTTAGAAGTAGAATTGAATTTATATTAGGTGAAATTCTCGAAATTGCAAAACGAGGATTTCATGATGTAATAATTGATGTAATTAAACGAAAAAGACAATATGTTGGTGAGGAAACTGAAGAATTTGTGCATGCTTTTTTGCAAGCACTTCATGTGTATTTGCAGGATGAAGAGAAGTTGAAAACTCAAGGGATTCGATTGGAGGCAATCAAAGAATTGATTGCAGCCATAGAAGCCAAAGATGAAGACATCTATGAAGCAGAAATTGAAGAAGCCATTATGGTGGGGACTTCTCAATCTAAAGTGCAGCCCATGCTTAAGAAAGAAGCTCATCTTCACAACATGCAAGAAGAAAGTGATGCTCACTTTATTCCTAGTAGTCACTACTCCCGTACCCATTGGGCAAGGGCGACTACTGAAACCGTTGTTAAAATCGGTGAAAAAGAGACTCCATGCATTGCCCTTATAGACCATGGTTTGGAGATTAATGTTATGTCAAGAAGTCTCTATGAGAATGGCGGATGGCCCATTGATGTGGACCCAAGATGGCGCATGAAGGCAACCAATAACTCTTCTGGTGATCTTTATGCAGTATGTCCTTATGTACAAGTTACTATTGGTAATGTAAAAGATGAATTTCATTTCTTTGTTTAAGATTCCTACAGCTATCCTATCATTCTTGGACAACCGTTTATTTCTGAGTCTCGTTTAGAGGCAAAGGCCCTTGATGATGGTTCATCATATGCTCGGATAAGAAGTAAGGATAATGACAAAGCTGTCCAATTCTTGACTATATGTGTAAATCATCACCGGAATAGGGATTAGTTGAGAGATCATCCTGTTCCTCCTAATGCCCGAGAATTTAAGGGTTTTCGGGTAGCGCTGCTATAAGTGGAGGCTATGGCAGTGCATCATGTCATAAAAAATTGCCTCCATATATAAAGGAGGAAAGGCCAAAAGCTGACTTGCAGATTTTTATAGCCAATAGTGTGGGCTGTTATAAACAGTTTTCAGCCATGAATAGGGCTAAAAGAAAGTATTTGTGTCATATGGAACAAGAATTGAAGAAAATTGATGTTTTACCTAAAGATGAAGAAATTTCAGGGCTATTTTATGGGCTGAATTATAATGATACAATGGCTGAAATTTATATAGCCGTTCATGCAGAAAACCAAGCTGAAAATCAGCCATACAGGTATGTACATTGGATATGTATGACATAATTCAAGAATTTGCAAATTATGAAGCTTTTGAACAGCCAAACAAGGATGAAGTAAGAGTAGAAACAAAGTATAAAATAGTTGACAAAAAGGTCAAGTCGATGGCTACTCCTCTACCACCTGAAAGTGAAGGACTGGTAGAAAGGGTATTCAAACAGCCAAGCCTTCAAGATCCTAAAGATATTGGTCACCAATTTACAGCAGAAAGTCTACAAAAGCTGAAAATTGATAAAGACTCTTTTCTCTTGCTAGAGCTGAAAAGCAAATCTTCATGCAGATGTTAAAAAATCATGGCAAATCTTTTTCATTTTAGCCACATGAAATTGGCTATGTGGATCCAAGCATTGTGGCACCAATGGTAATTTTTACGGTCCCACATGTTCCTTGGAATCTTAAACTGATTCTGGTACCAAGGGCTCGTTTGCCTAAGTTATTGGAACTTCTAAATGAAAAGATAAAAATGCGAATATTGGAGCCATCCTCACCTCCATATTCCACTGATGGTTTACCATGCTTAAGAAGAATGGATCTTTGCGATTCATTCAAGATTTACAGCTTGCCAATAAAGTCGCTATTAGAAATGTTGGATAAGGGCCAATTGTTGATGAATTTGTTGAAGCTTTTTCAGGTAGAGCAATCTATTCCATGGGAGATCTATATTCAAGCTATGACCAATTTCAACTTGCTTTGGAAAGCCGAGACATTACCACAATGAAGATGCCTCTTGGCTTAGTCCGCATGTGTACTCTACCTCAAGGGGCTACGAATTCAGTAGCTCACATGATGAATGCCATGCATAAAGTATTGAGGGATTATATTCCTCAATTAACTCTTCCCTTCCTTGATGATGTTCCAATCAAAGGATGTGAAGTTCATGAGAAGAATGAAGAACTCAATGAACTTGGATGTCGCAAGTTTGTTTCCAATCATATTAATGATTGTGCTCAAATCTTGTCTAAATTAGAAGAAGCCCATCTTACTCTTTCAGGTGCAAAGTCTATTTTTGGAGTTGAAGAAGTTCTTGTGGTAGGGCATATGTGTGGTCCATATCGTCAAAAGCCTTCTCCATCCAAGATTGATGCTATCAGCAAAATGCAAGAAATATGTACAAATGTTTCAAAGGTGAGAAGATTTCTTGGTGCATGTGTCTTCTACCTTATTTGGATCCCACATTTTGCTCATGTTGCTGAAAATCTTTATCAACTGCTAAGAAAAGGCCAAAGGTTTATATGGAAAAAAGAACATACTCAAGCTATTCAAAGACTAAAGAAGTTGCTGATTTCAGCCCCCACCTTAAAGAGAGCTAATTACTCTAATGGACAGCCTATTATACTCACAGTGGACACAAGTCCTATTGGTTGGAATAGGATGGGCAGTTGGTCAAGATGACCTTGAAGGCAACAGATATGGAATCCGCTTTGGAGCGAAGGTTCTTAATGAACGACAAAGAAGGTATGCTCAAGTTAAAAGAGAACTTTTGGGAGTACTAAATGCATTGAAATGTGACAGGGAGTACTACATGGGCACACACGTAATAGTTGAAACAGATTGCCTCCCACTCTTCGGCATGATTGCCAACTGTTCCACTCCCGATATAGCTATGCTAAGATGGATATCCTATATTAAATCCTTAAATCCTGATTTGAAACATATTGCAAGAAGAGATAATCCTTACTGACATGCTTTTGCGTGCCAAATATAAGGATGAAGAAGAAATGATGGATGAAGAAGAATTAGAGTCTATAAATGATGTTGTAAATGCAGGTACAAATCTGAAAACAGCAAGTACAGCTGAATCTAATGATGATTCAACAGTCAAAAATGCAGGTACAATAATAATTACAGCAAGTACAACAGGTTCAGTTGCTAAAGCCAATTTTACATCAGCAATGAAGGATGAAACAACCAAAGAAGGATAGTGGGAAGCTAGTAGACAACATGCTCAATGTTTTGTTATGGTTTGTTCACACTTTAAAGAAGAATATTATGCAGATGATTGGCTAAAAATTGGCCAATTTTTTAGCACTATGACAAAGAAGGAAGATTGGTCTAATGAAAAGTTCAAGAGAATTAAGAGAAAATCTTATGGCTTTTTTCTTAAAGATGGTTACCTTTGGAGGCATGAGAAAAAGAAAGGAAGGGTGCCTGTTCGTGTCTTAGGAGACAAAAAGACTCAAAGATAGGTCATGCAAGAATTTCATGAAAGCCTATTGGCTGGTCATAGAGGCATATGGGGCACTTTTACCAAAATAAAAGAGAACTTTTGGTAGCAAAACATGTATAAAGACATTGAACATTTTGTTGAGTCTTGTCATGTTTGTCAAATGTACTCTATGGTTAAGCATAGAGATGGGCTTCAGCCTACCTATCCTTTATCCATTCACTATAGATGGGTTATTGATTTAGTAACCATGCCTACAGAAATATAATGTGTCCACTAGTATCATCCAGGACACGTCTTAGCAATCCATTGGAAAGGATGTCTAGAAAACTCCGCCCGGCACTCCCATGGAATATTACGGGTTTTGCGATCTAGGTCTTCCCGTATCTGCCACGTAGCGGAAGTATCCTAGCCTTTCCCACTTAGGATCGATCGGAATTAGGGTTTTCATGATTGGTCATTAGCTAACAGCAACTAGCGTCAAACCCGAGTGAACTACTTTACACAGAAATGCCAGGTCCGAAGCGGATTCACGCTGCACTTGGTTCAATGAGAATGGGAAACGAGAGGGATGCAAGGCACAACCTCTCTGCCATAAGGCATAGTCCCATTCTATTCCCCTAAAACAGTGTAAATCGGGTAAGACGTAACTCTAGGTCATCGCTCTCGTTATTCGTTTTAATGATCATCCCGCTGTTCTTCGAGATTTTTGAGAAAAGTTCCCGGCTAACCGGGACCACCCAACCGTAGGACGGACCCATGGCCCATCCTCCGCACTTTCCTCGGTTTGGTTTTAGTTATGTAATTATCTAACACATTAATTTGACATATAACAATCAACTTCTTTAATTAATCCTGTTAAGCACAGGTTCCTTCACGTAATCTTATCACGTGACATAGAAAAACAATATCAAGCAAGTTCTTTTTTTAACATTTCATCATTTTATCTTTGAAATACAAGAAGTTCCACCCATAGGCTTCCCTGAGGGCTATCCAGTACTCCCCAGGGATCACTATTCCAAGCTTCCGCCCGTAAACTAGTATGCGGGCCTCGAGATCCAATCCCAAGTCACGTTAGCCTCTTGTGCAGGACCTGGAAGGTGAGGGATTTACGGCCAGAGCCCCCCCTGGCACCCAAGCATCCTCCTACTCCAAGTAGAGCTCAACGAAGAGACCTCTCGCTGCGGGTTCGGTCCACGTTCCCGACGCGGTGAACAACCCCCTTGGTTAGGGTTAGGCAGGTAGTCGGGGGTAATTGAAACTGCCTCTTCCTTCAGGCTTTTAACCTGAAGTATAGGTACTCATTTAATTTGTAATTCATAATTCAAACAGAGCCCTAAAATCTCTAGCAAGCACAAACATTTCCATTAATCAACCGTGTTGTTTGGCAAACTGCTAAGGAAGTGTTCTTTCCTTTTGAGTGTATCAGTACTCGTTCCCAAGGTGTCTTGTAAATTGGCAAGATCCTTTACATTCTGGTGTAGGGCGTACCTTATTAACCCAACTTGGTCAACCCTAAAGTTCCTTAGATATGCTAGTTTCCGGTTTACAACTTTCCTTATTTAGAAGGATATCTAAAAATACGTCCTTTTGCAAGATAACTTGCGTAGGGATCTGCCATCCTTGTTGAGGTTTTTTTAATCCTTTCTCCTTGTGAATCAATCACAAGACTAAATGATTTCGTACTTGCTACGCAAGTCTTGCGATGGAATAATCCATTTTAGATCCTTTAAACTGACGTATATCGGGCCTAGGGATTCTTTTTAAGGATCTCGGGGACAGCCCTAGTTCTTTATCTTTACGAAAAAAAAAAAATTTGACCCTACAATAAGGAAAGTAGTCAAGTGCTTAGGGTATGAATATTTCTATGTTTAGATTGGTTTGGATATCTTTTGGAAGGTAATATTAATCGTCTTCTCACGGTTTTGCTATCCTTGTGACAATTTACTTTTTAGTCAATACAGTTCAATTTAAACTTCCTTTTTCCTTGCAGATGAACTCATGCCAAATAACAAACATTGATAACTTCCTAGTAATTTGAGCAACAAAAGAAACGTTTCATGAATTTAATCATTTTCAATGATTTGTTGCGAAAGAAATAAGACTAATGGTGCAAGATATAATTTCTATACCTTTAGGATTTAACTAAAATATACTACTATAGTAAATGGATAATCTTGCTCGTAATTTATAATGCTTGATGCAATTTGAAGGAAACTAAGTTCTATACATTATCATTCATTCAAATACTAAACTCTTCCATTACAAATAACTCGGACAAATATGTCCTATCCCTAACAATTTCTCTTTGCATGATCGACTTAAAACCGAATTAAAGCTAAGAAGAAAAACCTGGTTTTGGGGTGAGATATCCACATGGATACCGGGTGATGACCCTCCCGCGGATACGCCTTGGACTTTCTTGGGAGGCATCGCAATTGTAGTTTTTCGAACGTGGAAGCAGCTCCACAACTCCTCCTAGGAATTCCACCGTCGCTTCCTTGCACCACTTGTCGATAGTAGTTTTTGGAAGGCTCCCTCCTTGGAAATCAGGGAAATTCGAAAGGGTGTTTCAAAGTCTTCTATGATTAAGACCCATTGAAGCCATGGGGAAGGCTTAATGGTCTTTTAATGACTCGCTCAAAGGAGGAACGAAAAAGGGATGGAAAAAACACAAGGTGCAGGAGAGAACTTCAAAGGGGATATAGTAACCGTAAAGGTTATAAATAAGGTCGAAGGACCCTTAAGTCAAACTTAAAAGGGGGTTTCAATACGCCACAAGGGGAGGGGCTAGGGAAGGTTTAAACACGGAGAAAAGAGGGGTGGTTCCAAAGAAAAGGGATAGGGGTTTAAGGGATTAACACGGGGGGTGTGGTTTCAGGATGTCCAAGGAAAGGGTTTAAGGGTTAATACATGGGGGGTGTGGTTCCAACGAAAAGGGGACTTGAGGATTTATAAAATATGAAAAAGGGACTTAAGGAAAGGGGCTATGTGACTTTTAAAAGCACGGGGGGGGGGGGGGGGGGTGAGGTTCCAAAAAACATAAGAAGGGGGCCTTGGGGGTTTTTAGGACACGGGGGTAATAATAATGTCTTTGAAAGACACAACAAGGGGGTGAAAGGCCCTTAAGAGGATTAAAACCAGGCGGGGGGGGGGGGGGTGGGGACAGGGGGGGCTCCAAGGAAAAGGGGAAAGGGCTTTAGCATGGGGGTGAAAGGGGGCTAAGATGGCCCTTTAGAAGCTTCCCCCCCAGGAAGCTTCCACGTGAGAGGGGGGAGCACACACGGCGACTCGGCGGCGTTTCGACAGCCAGCTGGGGGGCGCAAACTAGGACAAAAGAGGCCGACTGGTGTATCGAGCGGCTCCTCCTTGGCACAGGCGGCGATTTGCAGGGTCTCCCCTCAACGGCAGCAACGCCTCAATCTTTCTTTCCCTCCACGATACTCCAGCACCTCCTCTCCTCATATTTTTTTATAGGGGGGGAGAGAATCCCTCCCCCCTTAGCTGTCATCATGCATGGCAAGGGAGCCAAGCAAGCTCCAGCGGCGAGGAGCTTACTGGCTCCTCCATTCCACCTCGCATGCTCCCACTCAACACGCCGCCGTGAAGGCGAAAAAGATTTTCCTTTTTTTTTCCTTTTGATATATTACATTCTCTCCTCCTTAGAAGAATCGAGATGTCCTCATCTCGAGATAAACTGGGGATACTGATGGTTGAGAGTGCCTTCATCTACCCTGGTGGCATCCTCTTCGGAATAATCTTTCCATTGGACGAGGCATTCTCTTAAGGTTCTAGATCTTAACTGTCTCTCCCTAACATCTAAGATCCTATCCGGCCTTAGTTCAAGGACTCCTTGACTAGGCATTACAATTTGTTGGTCATCAAGTACATGATTAGGGTTGGGTACATATTTTTTCAATAGGCTGATATGGAATACATTGTGAACTTTTAGGTTCTCAGGAAGTTGCAATCTATAAGCATTGGGTCCTAGGCATTTGAGGATTTTGTAGACCCACAATACCTTGGACTTAGCTTCTTGCATTCTCTTAGGGATAGAGAACTCTTTTTAGGGCATACACGAATGAAGACCATGTCTCCTTCTTCGAAGACTCTTTCTTGACGTTTCAAATCTGCGTATGCCTTTTGTCTATCCTTGGCCGCTTGTATTTCTTGTCTTATTGACTTTATTTGATCATCCATGTCTTCCAACATCTGTCTTAGCGCTTCAATTCTTAGGGTTGGATCAGAAAAGTTTAGGGGACTTCTGCAATCATGACCATATAATGCTTGAAAAGGGGTCATCTGAATGCTCTGCTGGTAAGAAGCATTGTAGGCAAATTCAACCAAATGCCCTAAGCATATCCTCGATGACTTGATTTACTCGCTCTGTTTGGCCATCCGTTTGGGGATGGTAGGCGGTGCTAAAACAGAGTTGAGTCCCAATAGCTTCAAAGATAGCTCTCCAGAAGTGTGATGTGAAGAGAGAATCTCGATCACTAATGATTCTTCTAGGTAACCCATGTAGCTTGAATATCTCCTTGATAAAAAATCTTGCAATGTCGGAGGCTTTATAGTTTGTCTTTACTGGAATCAGGTGTGCAACCTTGGTAAGCATGTCAACCACAATCATAATGGAATTGTATCCTCCTTGGACTTGGGGTAGGCCCACAACAAAATCCATACTAATGAATTCCCATTTCATTTGGGGAATGTCAAGCGGTTGCAGTTTCCCTGGCATCATGACATGTTCGGCTTTGATACGTTGGCAAGACAAACACTCAGTGACATGTTTGAGAACGTCACCTTTAAGCCTCTCCCAATGGTAGCTCTTCCTAACTGCATTAAGAGTCTTCGCATAGTCAAGATGTCCTGCGAAAGGAGAATCATGAGCTTCCCATAATATCTTCTGCTTAAGTGACTGGCTTGCTGGTATACACAGCCTTGTTCTGTAGTAGACAAGTCCATTATCAATGGAAAAAACCTGATACTTAGCTTGAAACTTCTGATTCTGCTCCTTGGTAGATATTTCCTTTATCATTGTTTGGTAGGCCAAATCATGGCATGCTTCCTCTCTAGCTAGTTCAAGTATAGGGTTGTTTGGCATAGATACTTTTGTAGCCAGAGATCTAGCCGTTGATGGATTCTGCAAGATTAGGAAATTTAGGAATGCCTTGTGACTGAGTGCATCAGTAACTACATTCTCCTTCCCTGGTTGGTACTTGATTTCAAAATCATATTCCTCCAATACTTCAATCCACCGACATTGCCTCATGTTGAGCTCGTTCTGGGTAAAAATTCATTTGAGACTCCTATGATCGGTTACTAGAGTAAACTTGTTACCCAACAGATAGTGTCTCCAAAGTTTTAGAGCATGGATGACATCTAGTAATTCTAGATCATGCGTGGCATAATTCTTTTCATGATTCTTCAATTTCCTTGAAGAGTATGCTATTGGATGACCTTCCTGCATAAGTACACACCCCAAGGCAAGAATGATAGCATCAATTACTACCTCGAACTCCTTATTGAGGTCACGAAGTTTTAGAATATGTGTTGATACCAAACTTTGCTTCAATTTGTCGAAGCTATTTTGTTCGGAAGTTGACCATGTAATGGAAGTCTACTTCTTTAGTAAGTTTGTAAGAGGTGCTGCAATCAAAGCATAGTTTTTTATAAAGACCCTATACCATCCTGTTAATCCAAGAAAGCTACGTATCTCTTTGACGGATACTGGTATTGGCCATTCAAGCACATCTCTGACCTTGGATGGGTCTACTGATATTCCTTCTGATGATACTATGAATCCCAAATATTCAATCTGACGCTTGAAGAATAACACCATATTGGGAAATATGGAAATTTCCCATAAGTTTGGGACATGTGGTCAAATCTTTGGATTTGTCATAACTTGAACACTATAACTCCAAATCGAGTGCTCTATAGCTCAATAGATTCCATTTTTCAAGGGCTTTCCAATGATAGGTCACATCATATGGTTTTGAGAAACTTATGGGCATGTTATCCAGGTGCCACCTTTCTAGTATTCAAAAAATGGGAATTGGGAGATTCCCAAACTCTCTAATATTGTGTTGAATGCACACTTCTTCATTTTTGCATACAGCTTATGAGACCTCATTGTCTCAAGGACAATCCGAAGTTGAGGTTCATGATCTTCTTCCTGTTTAGAATAGACTAAAGTGTCATCGAAGAAGACAAGCACGAAATCATTAAGATATGGTCTAAAGATATCTTGCATTAATCTATTGAAGGTGGCAGGTGCATTTGTAAGTCCGAATGACATAACCAGGAACCCAAAGTGCCCATATCTTGTATTGAAGGCCGTCTTTGGAATATCTTCTTCCTTGATCCTTATCTGATAGTAACCTGACCTGAGATCAATCTTGGAGAAGATCTTTACACCTTGAAGACGATCAAGAAGCTCATCTATTCTAGGAATAGGATACTTGTTCTTGACTGTTGATTGATTCAACCCTTGGTAATCAATACATAGTTGAAGTGTCCCATCTTTCTTTTTCTGGAATAGTTCTGGAGCTCCCCACGGTGAATTGCTAGGCTGGATCTAACCCTGATCTAACAGTTGCTTGAGTTGTTCCTTCAACTCAATTGCTTCTGGTATGGACATTCTATAAGGTCTTTTTGCAATTGGTGCAGCTCCAGGTACTAGCCTAATCTCATGATCCACTTCTGTTTGAGGTGGAAGTTCGGTCAATTCTTCAAGGAATACATCAACGTATTCCTTTAGCCAAGAAGGTCCCTCATGAGACTCTTGCTTTTGATCTAACTTGTTGAGTTTGATCAAGTAAATGGGTAATCCTTTTCTGACTCCTTTTATGATCTGAGATACTTTGGCCAATTGGATTCTTGGCACTCCTGCCTCACCTAAAGTTGTGACAAATTCCCTTTCAGAAATTTCAAAAGGAAACTTGACCCTTTCCAAAGTGGATGTGGGCGTCGTTGGGCTTAAGCCAATCCATCCCGAGTAGACACTCATGGATACCTAGATTCATGACTCTGAATTTGACTGAAGTCTTCTTTCCTCCCAAAAAGAATTCCACCTTAGCAGTTTGCCTGGTACAAGTTACCTCACGACCGTTTGCCAACTCCACAAGCAGGGTAGGTGCTTCTACTGTGGTTATTCCTAAACTTTTTGCACATGCTGGTGAGATAAAGGAATGTGTACTGCCACAATCAATCAAGGTTTTGAAACCTTTACCTTGATAGTCCGACGGTGTCTGAATCACCGAGAACTAGTGATTTGGCCCTTTCTTGTGTAAAGTAGCATGGACTGTCGCTTTTTCGAATTCAGCTTCCATAGTCAAATCTTCCTCTCCTTCTTCTTCGCATCTTTGCCTATTGGCAATGCAAGCGGTTCTTCCTCTTCCACGGGTAACGGCTCCTTGACTGCGGCCTGCACCTTGGAAAGGTATTTGACAATGTCCTCCGCTAAGCTTGGGACATTGCCTCTTGAAGTGACCGGGTTCGTTGCAGTGGAAACAACGGAGGTTTCGGCCATTACTTTGAGTAGGAACAAAGTTGTTGACATTATTTATCCTTGCTTTCTTCCTTTGTCCCTGATTATGACCTTGAACTCTCTTCATTTGAGGTCTGAATGCTCCTCTGTTCGGGTCACTATAGGACCAAGTTTTGTTACCCCTTGGTCTAGCTTGCATCTCCTGAATTATAGGCGCCACTCGAATGAGTGCATCTTGAAGATATGATGGATGCATAGATTCAAGACGAGTATTTACGGGTGGATTTAAGCCCGCACAAAATTTGGACACTTGCTACGTCATGTCCATCTGTGGCGCATACTTTAAAAGTGAGACGAATTTAGAGTAGTATGCGTCAAGAGTGAGTCCTAGCTGTTTTAGCTCGTAGAACTCATTCATTTTCTGCGTATGATATGCAGGTGGTAAATATCTTCCCTGCACGGCTTTCTTCAATTTCTCCCAGGTAACGGACCCCTCTCAAATCCCTTGATCCCTGCACCATTGCTTCCACCAAAGTCTGGCTTCGCCGGTGAGCTTTAACTTGATGAGCATGGCCTGATTGGTAGGTGCAGTACCAACTGCTTCAAAGTAATCCTCCATGGATTCAATCCAAATTTCAGCATTAGCCTGGACGAATCTGCCTCTCTCGTCAAACTTAGGTGGCTTTATCTGCTTGAGGAGGAACTTCTTCTCCTAGGTCACAGCAGTACTTGATGTCGGAGGCGAATTTGGAACCTGTACCTGGGGTTATGCCTGGATAAAAGTTTTCTTAACATTATTATATGATAATCGACGTTAGCTTATCTTTCATTTTAGTTCAGCTATCGTGTAAACAATGTAGCCACTTAATTTTTAACAACTCTTATGCACAGCCAGATATTAAAAAGAAGTCTTTATTTGTATTTACATAGGCATAGCCTTTTTGAATACAACGTTTCATGTGATGATAAGCCAATCATTACATTCAATTTGGGGAGAACAATGTTGTATTGCATTTGTCTACAGGAACTGCGTAATAGTAGGGTTTTGGGTCATGGATCTTTAGGAATCGATAGTTCATTGGAAGTTCAAGATACCCTTTCCGTTGGAATCCATACTTCTCATGGTGGCCCAACACTTTAGTCCTGTCGACTGGGATTACACGGGTTACTTCCTCATATACATATGAGTAAAGTGAAGATGGATGTGAGTGCTACATAGAGTACAGACCAAACTAAATAGGTGGAATAATTTGCATCATGGATTCACTTCTATCATCATATTTTATTACTTAGCTTGCTGGAGATGTGTTAAGACGAGTCTTAACTGGCTAGAAGCTCTTTGTTGTAATTATTTCTAGGGGAAGACTCATAAATTGAGTATAAATTCAAAACTACAAAAGTAGCATAGAGGACTTGCACCCTTCCTAAGAAACAAGGGTGTTTTGGGATTATGGATATTCACTCTATGGTACAGACAAAATGGTAGTGAAATGGTCATTCGGTATTGAAAATAGCCTAAAGAGGACTAGGCCATTCTATTTGACCACACTATTAGCAAGTTTAGACTATCATAATGCTCCAACGTCACAAATCTCCCATTATATAATCTAATATTCTCCAAAAAAGGTTTTCGCCTATAGGATCCCTCCCCTCATTAAGCACACATGGAAGGCTTGGCAAAGATACAAATCATATCTAAACCTCCCATACTAGACAAACCAAATGGGATAAAATAAGTGGAATAAGGCATTCATAAATGGGGGGACATATGGGACTTTAAAGAGAAAAAGTGGTCAATTGATAAAACTCGCAAGGAGAGATTTAGACTTAATAATGGTGATTTGCAAGTTTTGTCTATTAGGAAAGTTTGTTAGGATGATGTATAAACCTCTATTCAATGTAACCTTTAGAATAAAATTAATTATATTTGGTGGCTTATGGAGGTTAAGATGTCCCCCATTCTTAGACTACCTTCATCTAACAGCTCATAAATTTGTAAAGTAAATAAAAGGTGGCTAATTTCCTAGAATAAGATCCAATGGGAATGTAGATTTAGAGCAATTTACTCGCCATCTATCCAACCTAAAATATCTTTTCTGGTTTGGAGAATCCATCTCTCTAAAAGAGTTCTGAGTATATGAGGAGTGCCATGTACCATTGGACTACAAAGAAGCTAGCTTTGGATCTCTTTATGTGACTTCCATAGAAGAGGTAGAATGATGAATCATTAGCTTGGTCTATTGTGTCTAGTTTCCACAAAATCAACATGTTAAGCATATTTTTTCCTTTTAGGCTAATGTCATCCCAATGTAACAAGGATAGTATCCTTGCTATTATACCTAATTTCATCACCTTTTTGCTATTAGAGATTTTGGGTGTAGACACCTTTTGAAAGGACTAAATCCCATATCTATGTATTTTATTATTTCATACAATTTCTTGCAAATTTGAGAAAAACCAATTAAGTGGAAGGACACCCTCCTTGGCATATTCCTAAGCTTTTGGAAGAAGCATTTCATGATTACTTGGAAGGAAACCCCCTTACCACCCCTTAATATTTTCCTATGGAGGATGATTGCCAAGAAGTTTCTTACAAAGGATAAGATTTTGGTCTACAAACCTATGTTGCCTTGGTGCTTTTTGTATCAATGCAAAGAGATAATATTCTCCACCTTTTCTGGTCATGCATGTGTTGGATAGATGTGGAACAAAGTATTTTCATTGGTCAACAAAATGGGATTGCATAGTAGACTCATCCTTAGGCAAGTTATCACGTCACAATAATGCTCAATGGTGGAACAAGTGTGGAGCTCCTATTATTTTAGGAGTTTGACTATCTACTACAGGATAGCTCTCATCTAGTCTCTTACCTCTCTCACATAGTAGAAATCTCATAGCTTCCACCATGTTATCATCTAAGTAATTAAGGTCTAATATGTCATAGCTATGCACAAACAAGGTGAGAGTGTTATCTAGTTTTTGAATGCTATGGATGACAACCTCACCTAGTTTATGAGTGGTTTCATTTATACGGGTAATTAGTTGCATTCAGCTAATGGGTTGGGTGGTTGCAAGGATGGATTTTGAGTTGATTTTCATGACAACTAGTAGGTGGCCACTTGAGGGGTGGAGCCAAAGGGAACAAAAAGTTAGAGGGCCTTACATTGCTCTCATTGGCTTTTAGTGATGTTGAGAGGTGATTCCTATGTTTGCATATGATGGTTCCCTCCATAGCTCTTTACTTAGCTTTGATATATAAAAGATATTGTATTTAAAATTTTGTTGAATGTGCTTATTGGGTGCTCCTTGCCAAAAGTTGTGATAATTCATACATTGGGTAATTCCAAGTGAATGTGTTGCATTTTAGAGTCAACCATACACTTGGTCTAATTGTTTAAATGGGTGGTCCAAACAATGTCACATTTCCAACTCCTTCCATGTTAACCAACACATAGAAAATGGTTAGAAAACTTTCAGTCTCAATAGTTACCAAACCTTGTGCTTTCATAACAGTATATGTAGTGTACCTCCATATGGATTCACCTTCATAGGAGCATGAATGAGTATGGGTTGGTCAAGTTGTTATAGGTCATGATGTTATAACTAGCACCTTTGTCAAATGAGGGTATCAATGATATATTTCTGTTTGTTGTTAGCTTGATTCTAAGATAGGCAATGGGTATTGGTTCTTTGTCCCCTCAGGATCGACTATGATAATTGTGAAAATATGAATATAAATTAATGGCAATACCATTGGTGGTTCATGCAGTCCATGTGTTGGTGAATAATGTTTTTTTAATTTGGTTGCCATTGGAGAAGCCTATGCCTTTGTCATCAAGTATCTCAAGTTCAATGTTGCTAGTTCCATTAATTGCATGCATGTGGAAAGGCCCTAGGTCTTTGAATTTCATCTTTTTCTTATGTTCTATAATGGACAAAATCAGCACAAGATCACCTTTCTTAAAATCCCTTTATTTGACATATTTTTTGAATTAGGCCTTCCATGATGCCTTCTCACCAGATCAAACATTAGAGGAGATTCGGACTTAAGTTTAGGCCTTTTATTTTTAGAGAGAGAAAACCTCTCAACCAATATGGTGAAAGCTACTATTATAGTAAAATATGGAATTTCCAATTTTGAATTCTTTCATCTCATATTTAAAGATTTCTTAAACAAATCATTTTGAGGTATTTTTGGAGCAAAAATTAGTGGAGACACGAACTATAAGAGGCATTAGTATAATTAAAGATGCCAGATTAGACACATTTCTTGTCAATCCCAAGCTTGCTGTCTCCTAATTAATTTCTCAAAATTCTTGAATACTACACCCAAATGTATTCTTTCCATTGTAGTATTCCTCTCATTTTCTCAAAAATAGCAAACAATTCAAGAAAGAGTATGCCCTCCCTTCATTTTTCACAAGATTTGCTATTTTCTCTTTTCACTCAACCTCCTCTTCTTTATCCTCTATTTCAATGGAAGCTTCACCTCCTTAGCATTCTTTATCTTCTATCAGAGCAATCACAATATACAACAATTTTGACCTCGACAACAATAGGTGGATTATTGCTACTATTGTTGATGGTTCTTAGGTCATGTTATAGACAAAGAAGAGGAGAAAACGCGAAGATGAATTCATTGACACTTACAAGAGTGAGCTAAGGATTTCAGGCTAAGGATCAAGGAAAAAATAGATACTTATACAACATGTATATATGCACTCAGAATTGCACTTGCAAAATTGGCCCATTGATATGCCATGGCATAGAACAAATTGTAAGTTTACTAGAATATTTTAATAAGCTTTAAACGAGGTCTTATGTTTTAGAAATTTACTAAAGTTTGTTTATGTTTCTAGGTATATATATCCATTAAATCTCAAAGATTGTCAACCTATCAAATGCATGTTTGAAATATTTGATGCATTTCATGGTACAAAGCAATCTCAATCGGCAAAGGAAGGCATTTTATTTTATGAAAAAATTTGCAATGCACCATCAAGTATGATAAGATATGGTTCTCTTAGCTCTAGATAACACATAGAGTACCCAATTCTAGACCCAAAATCATGCAAATATTTTAGATAAAAATTTATACAGATATTCAAAGAAATTTGCAACCTAATGTAGTGAGTTGACAAGTGAAGATCATAGTCTTTATATCATTACATGTTTTTGTGGACTTCTTTTATGATGAGGAAGTTTGAAAAACATCATTAATGTTCACATGCAAATTAGAGATATGCATGGACTTTTTAGATCAAAGTTGAGATATAAAAGAAGTGTGTGGGATTATTTCTAAAGTGCAACGAAAATTCATTATATGATTTTTGACTTTCTATTGTACGAGATGGTATTATATGGATAGAAAGTTTGTTGCAATTGATGAAGACTCATAAGATGACATTGATAATCCTATGACTATGTTAGGGGTTTGGTTAGAGGATGAGCTTTCAATTATGCTAAGTATAACGACAAACATCTCCTTATGTCAAGTGCAAATGGACCTAGCAAAAAAGGACATTAGTATCCCTACTACTTAGTCATTCAATTGTAATGGTTACAAGGTAGATATAATACATAATCCAAAAATATGTTACATTGTCTAAGATACATGACTTTTTATTTGATAATAATGCTAATCATGGTGAACCTTATGTGTTGGTGTCCCAAAGAAAAGAGAGAAATACTTTATGTGGGAATATTCTCACAAAAAATGTTTTCACCTTGCCACCAGAACCTATCTAATAGGAATATGCAATAGTTATAACAAGGATAAAATGCAATACAAAAATAATTTGATTTTTATTATTGATTATTATATATGATTATAAGGGTAAGTTTTATATACAACAATGCAACTTTTAATTTGTATATAAATTCATGGCATGTTTATAGTCTTAAAGAATGGAATGCAAAAGACAAAAAGGTGATGTATTAGCTATCTCTAATCATTGATAATACTATACCAAGACATATCAAAAATGTAAAAATGTCACATGCGGCTTGGACAATTTTTGAGAACATGTTTTCAATAAATTCAAAGGCATGGAAGATTCAACCCAAGCAAGATTTGAATACTTTGAAGAAAGGGAAGATATTTGTAATTGAGTGGTTTTGAAAGTGAGATCACCATGTAGGGTTAATTGTTTAAAGGAACAAGTAAACATGTCCAAGCCTTTTACTTTAGCTCAAGAAGAAGACGTGGCTGATCCTCTTCAAGAGACTATAGTATGAAACATGCTAGTGATAACCAATAAAATAACTTAAATTAGCACTTCAATGAAATGCAAGTCTCAAGAAGTTGTAGAAACTTGAGAGGCAAGGGGAGCTCTAGAGGAAGAGATGGATGAAAAATAGGGGTTCTGGTAATTCTGGTATTATTTATCATTTTACTATGGCAAAACATGTCATTTTATAGCCGAGCGTTATGCTAAGAAGAATGATATCTAGAATGGTATTGTATCAAGGAAACTATGCATCATCTTCACAATAGAATGAAGACAAAAATTAGTATTTGTTGTTATGTATCATATGATAAATGTGATGAATGCTATTACAAGAAAGGGAACAAATGATTATGTATAGTATGTTGATTCAGGTACATCTCTAGCCATGTTGAATGATTTGGAGAGATGGAGGATTTACAAAGTCTAGGCTATGTGTAGATGGATGATGATTCGTGCTACCCAATTTCACACATTTAAAAAATTTATTTATCATTGCATGATACTTAGACAAAGAGTTTGTCAAATAAATTATATATGTCATCCATCACAAAGAATTTAATGTGTTGGCCAAATGGTAGAGTAAGGACTATAAGTTTGATTCAATGCAAAAGGTTGTTTTGTGAAAGAAAGGACTGGTTATAGGATTGTCTGCTTTTAGAGTTTTAGAATTTTATAAAGTGTATGAAGCATGTCAATTTGGTTAGGACACAATACAATCTTTTCACATGATAGATATATAAGTAGAAATATACTCGATGTTGTGCATACAAATGTTTGGGAGTCTACATAAAATATATCTATTGGTGATAGCAAATATTTGATCACATTTATTGATGATTATTCAAGAAACCTATGGGTATATTTCATGATGCATAAGAGTGATGTATTTATGTACTTCAAAAATGTCAAGGTTGCCGTTGAAATAGAAATAGGCTTGAAAGTTAAGTACTTAAGGTCAGATGGAGTGGGAGAGTACCTCTCTACTGATTTTAGTGACATTTTTAAGTCTCATGGAATAAAGTGATAAGTTACTTGTAACTATATATCCCACAACAAAATGGGTTTACAAAAAGAAAAAATAGATATATTGCAAAATTTACATGGAAAATATTGACTAAAATATTTCACCAAGATATTTTTGGTTTGAAGCTGCTTATATTATTGTCTATATTATGAACAGAACTCCCATAACTCCTATTCAAGAAATGATTCCCAAAGAATGTTTTACAATAAAAAGCCTAATGTGTCACACTTGAAAGTATTTGGTTGTATTGTATATATTCATGTACCAGATGAGTTGCAAAGGAAGCTCGATCCAAAGGCTAAATTTTTTATTTTCATTTGATATTATTTAACGTAGAAAGAGTATTGCTATTATAACCCTATTATAGTGAGTTCAAAGTGAGCATGGATATTATTTTTATGAGATTAGTAGTTGGTATGCATCTAGTGGTGATACACTAGATGATGATGATGATCACGATACTTATGTGCAAATAGAAAGCAATAATTATGAAGCTTTAGCAGACGAGAAACATCATATGGCACTACATCTACAATTAGCCCTCAGTTTGGGAGAACATGAGCAATCCCATGTCTTCTGTGGTGCATCTTGGAGTATTGCAAGAAAAGATAAAAGAAAAAAGAAAGTGTCAAATGGTAATGATATGTCTACTATTCATTTGGGATTTGGAGATTGCATCACAAATTGTGGAGCTATCGAAGTGCTTGAGAGAGGAAACAACTCAATTGGGCATCAAAGTAAGCTCACTACACTCGTAGACAAGGATAGCACGTTAATTATGTGAGAGATAGCACGTCAGTTATGTGAGAGATAACATCCTTGCTCACTCTAAACTCACGTGTGATAGGGTTATAACTGTGATACCCTTTCTGCTCTAAAGACTACCCAATAAAAATACCTTTTTAAGCCTTTGGATCAAGCGTCTTCCATAGCTCATCTGGCACATGAACATATGCAACACATCTAAATACCTTCAAGTGTGATACATCGAGCTTCTTGCTAGTAAATCATTCTTCAAGAGTCATCCCATGAACTGTAGTTGTGGGAGTTCTGTTCATAATGTAGATAGCAGTATGGATAGCCCAAACATTTTTCATCTGCAACTTCTTTACATTAATGTTTGGGCATTAATGCCCATGCAACTTCTGTAATATGCCTATTTTTTCTTTCTGCAACCCCATTTTGCTGTGGAGTATACCTGCAAGTAAATTGCCTCTTTATCCCATGATTCCTCAAGAAGCCATTAAACTCATTAGAGAGGTACTTTCCCCCTCCATCTGATCTCAAGCACTTCACTTTTAAGACTTTTTCTATTTCAACAGCTGCCTTAAAATATTTGAAGTGCTCAAACACATCACTCTTTTTCTTCATGAAGTATACCCATAACTTCTTTAAACAATCATCAATAAATGTGACAAATTGCTGATTGAATATGTTTTGCTTGTTATCACCAGCACGTCCCATACCACAACCTCTCGAAGAGGATCTACCATGTCCCCTTCCTGAACTTGAGTAAAATGCTTGAATCTGTTCACCATTTTTTTCAAATGAGTCACCTTGTATATTGATCTTTTTAGTAATCATGAGAGAGATCAACTCATCAAAATCAAGAAATGGCTTATGTACATATACTAAAGTAACAAATGATTTCCATGCCTTTTCATTATTAAGGCCACTCAATGTGGATGAAACCAAATCATCATCATCAGGCATTGCATCAATCACTGCTAAAGCATCTGCAATACTCCTCACCTTCAACACATACTCATTGTGAAAGTTAATTTTTTCTTTCTTCAAGGCATTCAACTATTGCTTGAGTTGAATCTTTCAAGCCTTTGTATTTACTGAGAACATGTTCTCAAAATTTGTTCAAGCTGCATGTGAAGTTTCTACATTCCTGATATATCCCAACATCATATTATTAATGACTGTCGATAACCAATATATTACCTTTTTGTCTTTTGCGTTCCATTCTTTCCATGCTTTTAATTCATCTACAATCGTGAGGGATACCCAGCTATGGCTCCTTTTCTTCACCTAAAACAAACTCATAAAGGCCCTTTCTAAAGAGGAAGTTCGTCACATGCAACTTCCATGAAGGGTAGTTGTTCTTGTCAAGCTTCTCAATAATGGGATTTTCACTATTCTCCGCCATTATCACAAACAAGGATACAACACATCAAGCTACTCTTCTGCAATCTTTCACAACACGTGCACAACACTACACCAAGCAACCTTTTTCACTGATTGCTCAATAGTACATGTAATCTACAACCTTGATGCATATAAACCTTATGTTTACTTTCTGCAAACACCTCAAAAATTATAGATTCATAATCTGTAACTTGTGCACCCACTTTCGGTCAATACAGCCGAAATCACAGTGTACCCTGAAACTGATGTCTGCAACCTTGCGGCTCTAAAACGGGGCTCGAAATGGCCTCAAACGCCCAAAATAACTACGAGAAAGCCCTGAAGGTGTTACTTGCAGAATAAACAAAGCTCTACTCTCGCACACCAAATCTCACAATAATCTAAGATTTTCACTCTACCCTACTTCCAGTGCCTCCAGAAGCACTATCCAAGGGAGAGAGAGTGGAAGAATAGGAGAGCTTCTTACCCATTGCTTGCTTGCTCGAACCTTGCTTCTTCTCCTTCACTTCAGCCTTAAAAATTAGCCTCTCTCAGTGGTGCAACTCTGATACCATATCAAGAATCGCGTGATGAGGGATTTGCTTGAGCTACTGTGCCAAACACACACTGTATACACAAGAGGAAGCTCACTCAAGAACACAAGAAGAGAGATGGAGGACAAAACGCTTTCTTTCTAATTTTTATTCTTCTTCCACACACTATACAATGTACACAAAGTGTAGATAAGATACAACATAAAGAAAAGTGGCCTTCTAAGTCAAGCAGTGCATAACCGACTACACTAATTAACTGGCGCTATATCTTTGCCAGCTGTAGGTAGGTGTAACAACCTAAATATAATAAGTGATAAGTCAGTGGGGGCCATGTGAGTGTCATAATGACCACCAACATGCTAAGTGTAGACGTGCGGACCCATCTAGCCAGGCGATCCATCATCAATGTCCGCACGTGTTGAGCTTGTCATCTCAACAGGTAGGAGATTTGGGATTTTAAGCTTCAAAACAAGTAATTATTTTGTGTTGTTGATGATTAGCCAAGTAGGAGGCAGTATTACAATTTTTTTTTTGAAACTTAGAGTAGTTTAGGACCAATAACTTGCAAGAAAACAGTAGGGTTTTGTTGTTGTGAAACAGGCCCAAACAGGGCACAAGATCAGGAAAAAAGAGTGCTAGAAGGATTTACATCACTAGGAGAATGACTAGAATGGTTGAAGCCTTAGCCGAGGAAGGATTTATAACCCAAGAGTTCAAGGAAGAGCTCATTTTCAACTCTTGCATTCTGAGAGAGCTTGCAAGAGAGAGAGAGAGAGTTGCAGGTCCAAGACAAATCGAGTGCATTGATTCTGAGCCCGATCTTGTAGTCTAGGTAGTTCCAAGTCTTCCTTGTGTTCTAATCAGTAGTTCTAGAGGGTTGCAGGGATTGGGCAACGAGTCCTAGGGATCTTTAGCATCGATCATGTTGGCATTTGAGATTGCATCCACCGCAATCAGACCAATAGTCGGTGTCTAACTCCTAGAGTTAAGGACCAATTGGACCGTCCGACTAAGTAAGTTGTACAGTCTGAAATGGACCACCCAAGTCAAACCACACCCAGTCAATTTGTACAGCCTGAAATGGACCACCCGAGTCAAACCACGCCCAGTCAATTTGTACAGTCTGAAATGGACCACCCGAGTCAAACCACGCCCAGTCAATTCGGACCCCGCCTTATGTCCAGTCAGACAACACTGATCCGATTGAACATACCAACTGACTCAAATAGTCTAATTTGGACCAACTGCAGTCAACAAACCACCATAGTTGGTGGACCGTCCAACTTTGGGAATCAAACCAACAGGGCAAAACAAAACTAGGAAAAATTTACCATCCTTTGACTAGAACAAGCCAGAATCAACCTTAGAACCAGCTCATAGACCATAGAATTACCCCGACCAAGTAGAGGGGAGTAGTAGAGACCCTAGACAATTATTACAAGCAGCCAAAGAGCACACCTAGAGCCATATTAGACTACAAACAAAAAGGGAGGATAGCATGAGTTGCATCTTGCATTCTGCATTCGCACCCCACATCAATTTCATCACTTAACATGCATTGAAAATCTGAGAGCCTGATTTTTCACAGTGCATGGAAGAGAGCACGTGTACACATCCACAGAGGTAGTTAAGTTGAGGAGTTTCTGTAAATAACAGGGAACTCTCCCAAGCATAACCCAAGAAGGAACCCACCAGTAGGAGGAGATCTGGATACATAGTCGGGTGATCAAAACCCCAAGCATAGGACCAAGCAGAAGATGCAGTAGGGAATCCAAGAGAAATAGTCACCATCGAAGGAGTGGATATACCCAATCTAGTCAATCTTGTCAACAACTTGGTGGAGCATGAGACCGCAAACATGGCACATACAAGCACTAGCCACAATTGGGATGAGAAGCCCGACTTAGGCGATCTCCCAAACAGAAATCCAACAGTTGGTTGCCAATTACGATCTAGAATCCTAGAAAGGCCACCATGGTAAGACTTTAGAGGATGTCATAGCTGACTTAGGTGAGGCATGGGAGGCCTTGTGAAGGCCTATGAATTGAGGTCAGATGGAGGGGGAGAATACCTCTCTAATGAGTTTAGTGACTTTTTGGTGTCTCATGGGATAAAGCCACAATTTACACGCATGTTTATATCCCATAACAAAATGGAGTTGGAGAAAGAAAAAATGAACATATTGCAGAAGTTGCATGGGCATTGATGGTTGATAAGAATATACCCAAGAATTTTTTATATAAGGCTATTCATACTACTGCCTATATTATGAATGAGTCGCCTATAATTGTAGTTCATGGTATGGCTACTGAAAAAACTTTTACAAAAAAGAAACTTGATATATCACACTTGAAAGTGATTGGTTGTATTACATATATCCATGTGCCTAATGAGTTAAGGAAGAAGCTGGACCCAAAGGCTAAAATATGTATTTTCATTGTATACTCTACTTTCATTAGTGTAGTCTGGTATGCATTGTTTGACTTAGTAGGCCATTTTCCTTTATGTTGTATCTTATCTATACTTTGTGTACATTGCATAGTGTGTGGAAGAAGAAAAAATAAGCAAGAAAATATTGTGGCCTCCATTTCTCTTCTTGTGTTCTTGAGTGAGCTTCCTCTTATGCATACAGTGTGTATTTGGCATAACAGCTCAAGCAAGTCTCCCCACCACATGATTCTTGACATGGTATTAGAGTTGTGCCACTGAGAGAGGCTAATTTTGAAGGCTGAAGTGAAGGAGAAGAAGCAAGATTCGAGCAAGCAAGAAATGGGTAAGAAGCTCTCCCATTCTTCCACCTTCTCTCTTGGATAGTGCCTGTGGGGGCACCGGAGCAGGGTAGAGTGAAAATCTCAGAGAGGCGGTTTCAGGTCCCATTTTAGAGCCGTAAAGTTGTGGACAACAGTTTCAGGGTACACTGTGATTTCGACTATATTGACCAAAAGTGAGTGCACAGGTTATAGATTTTGAATTTGTAATTTTTGAGGTATTTTCCAAGAAGTAAGCATAAGGTTTATTTTCAAATAGGTTGCAGATTACATGTACTATTGAGCAATCACTGAAAAAGGTTGCTTGGTATATTGATGTGCACTTGTTGTGAAAGGTTGCACAAGACTAGCTTGTTGTGTTGTACGTTTTTTTGTGATAATGGCAAAGAATAGTGGAAATACCATTATTGAGAAGCTCGATAAGAACAACTACCCTTCATGGAAGTTCCGTGTGACAAACTTTCTCATTGGAAACACCTTTATGAGTTTGTTTTAGGTGAAGAAAATGAGCCAGAGCTGGATATCCCTCTTCAACTGCAGATGAATTAAAGGCATGGAAAGAGTGGAATGCAAAAGAAAAAAAGGTGATGTATTGGCTATTTGTAGTCATTAATACTATGTTGGGACTCAAGAATGCAGAAATTTCACATGCAGCTTGGACAATTTTTGAGAACATGTTTTCAAGTAAATACATTGAAGAAAGGGAAAATGTCTATCAATGAGTATGTATTGAAGTTGAGGAGCATTGCAGATGCTTTAGTAGGGATTGATATAATACTTGATGATGATGATTTGGTTTCATCCACTTTGAGTGGACTCAATAATGAGAAGGCATGGAAATCATTTGTTACTTCAATGTACATGTGGAAGCCATTTCCAGATTTTGATGAGTTGGTCTCTCTCATGATTACCGAAGAGATTAATATGCAGGGTGACTCGTCTGAAAGAAATGGTGAGCAGGTCCAAGCATTTTACTCAAGTTCAAGAAGGGGACATTGTAGATCCTCTTCCAAAGGCCGTGGTATGGGACGTGTTGGCAATAACCAGCAAAACAGGTTCAATCAGAAATTTGGTGAAATGCAGGTTTCAGGAGACCGAGGAAACTTTAGAGGCAGGGGGAGCTCTAGAGGAAGACGTGGATGGCGGAATAAAGGTTCTGGAAATTGTGTTATTGTTTGCCATTATTGTGGCAAGATAAGTCATATTTCAGCCCATTGTTATACTAAGAAGGATTATATTCGCAGTGGTAAATTGCAACAAAGAAACTATGAATTGTCTTCAAAATAGAATGAAGACAAAAATGAGCATCTGTTTATTATGCAACATATGATGAATGCAGTTACATGAAAGGGGACACATGATGATGTATGGTATGTCGATTCAAGTGCATCTAATCATATGACCAGTCATGTTGAATGGTTTGGAAAGATGCAGGACTTACAAAATCCAAGTTATGTGCAAATGGGTAATGATTCATGCCACCCAATTTCACACATTCGAAAGGTTCCCTTGTCCTTGTATGATTGCTAGACAAAGAGTTTGACAGATGTATTACATGTGCCATCAATCATAAAGAATCTAGTGTCTGTTGGCCAAATGGTAGAGCAAGGGTTGTATGTCCGATTCAATGCAAAAGGTTGTTTTGTAGAAGACTTTAATTATAAGTGCAAGTTGGTCACAAAAGGAAGTAGAGTTGGCTACATGTTCACTTTAGATGCTAGAATTCCTACAATTGATGCTGCTATGTATGCTAAAGGAAAAGGAGTACTTGCAAATATTGAAATATGGCATAAACGTATTGGACATGCAAATGTGCAAAGCCTGAAATCAATGCAGTCTAGAGGATTGGTTACAAGGTTGCCTTCTTTTAGATTTACAAAATTTCATAAAGTCTGTGAAGCATGCCAGTTTGGTAAGCAGGCCTGACAACCCTTCTCACATGATAGAGAAGTGAGTAGAAATATACTTGATGTAGTGCATACAAATGTTTGGAGGCCTACACAAAATGTATCTCTTGGTATGGCAGCAAATACTTTGTCACATTAATTGATGAATGTTCAAGAAAACTATGGGTATATTTTATGAAGAAAAAGAGTGATATATTTGAGCACTTCAAATCTTTCAAGGTAGTTGTTGAAACAGAAATAGGCTTGAAAGTGAAGTGTTTGAGATCAAATGGAGGGCAAGAGTACCTCTCTAATGAGTTTAGTGGCTTCTTGAGAACTCATGGGATAAAAAGGAAATTTACTTGCAAGTATACCCCACAGCAAAATGGGGTTGCAGAAAAGAAAATAGGCATTTTGCAGAAGTTGCACAAGTATGAATGGCTGAAAAGAATATGCCAAAAAAATTTTGGTCTGAAGCTATTCATGCTGCTATCTATATTATGAATAGAACCCCCATAGCTGTAGTTCATGGGATGACACGTGAAGAATGATTTACTGGCAAGAAGCTTGACATTTTACACTTGAAGGTATTTGGATGTGTTGCATATGTTCATGCGCCAAATGAGCTACATAAGAAGCTTGATCCAAAGGCTGAAAAATGTATTTTTATTGGATACTCTTTAGAGTAGAAAGGTTATTATTGTTATAACCCTATCAGAGGTGAGTTCAGAGTAAGCAGGGATGTTATTTTTTATGAGATGAACAGTTGGTATGTACTTGCTAGTGATGTATTAGATGATGATAATGATCATGATAGCTATATGTAGAAAGAAAAGAAAGAATCACGGAATCTTAGTAGACCAAAAACATCATTTGGTACTACATCTACAATGATCCCTTGGTCTAGGAGACTAAGAAGTAGCCCCACATCTTCAGGTATATCTATAAGTGTTATAGGCAAATACAAAGGAAAGAAGAAATTGTTGGATGGTAGTGATGCATCTACTAGTCATTTGGGATTTGATGGAGATTCTAGTGGTTCAGAGAGTTTGGATTATGAGCTTGGTATTCCTTTAGTTAAGACACCAGGTGTACAGAGAGGTCATAGTAATGTAAAGGTTCCATTGAGAGATCCAATGGTACGGAGGTCTAGCAGGGTGAGATACCCTCTTAAAAGATTTGGTTTTGAAGGTTATGCAGCTCACCATTATGCTTATATGGTGAAACTACTTGGGGATGTTAAGCACACTTGTTTTGAGGATGTTATTGGTCATGCTCATTGGGATGTAGCAATGGATGAGGAGATGGCTGCATTAGAAGCCAATAAGACTTGGGATTTGGTACCCTTGCTTAAGGGTAAGAAAGCTATTGGCTGTAAGTGAGTTCAAAAAGTCAAGCATAATGCAGATGGTTCAGTTAGCAGGTATAAGGCTAGGCTGGTTGCAAAAGGGTATGCTCAAATATATGGCATAGATTATGAAGAGACATTCAATCTAATCGCTAGAATGGCAACTGTTAGCTCTGTGATTGCCTTGGCAGTAGCCAAAGGTTGGAGTTTACAGCAAATGGATATTAAGTATTCCTTCTTGCATGGTGAATTGCAAGAAGAAGTGTATATGGACAACCAACAGGTTATGAGGATTAAGAGTATCCCACATATGTGTGCAAGTTAAAGAAGACGCACTATGGACTGAAGCAAGTACTTGGAGCATGGTCTAACAAGATTAGAGAGTATCTTGTCAATATTGGATTTTGTATTTGATGTTGATCACTCACTTTATGTGAGAAAGGGAGATGCATATTTGGTCATTTTAGTCATCTATGTGGATGACTTGATTATTACAAGTGACAGTGACAATAGAATTGTTGAAGTTAAGAACTTCTTGAAAAAGAAGTTTGAGATGAAGGATTTGGGTGAGTTGAGATACTTTCTTGGTATTGAAGTGATTAGATGTGATGATGGTATATTTCCAAAGGCAATATGGCTCGGATATGTTATCTAAGTATGGTATGGCAACATGTAAGCCTCTTTCAGTACCATTGGAGCAAAATGTGAAGTTGAGTGCCACCATTGGGGATAAGATAGAAGACCCTACTATGTTCAGGAGGATAGTAGGGAGTTTGATTTACATGACTATCACAAGGCCAAACTTGAGCTATGTTGTTTGTATTTTCAGTCAGTTTGTGTAGATGCCTAGAAAGCCTCATTTGGATACAGTTAGACGTATATTGAGATATGTGAAGTCCACTTTACATTATGGACTTTTTTATGAGGCAGGTAAGGATGTATAGGTTTTTGGATACACAGATGCAGATTGGGCTGGTAGCATGTCAGATAGAAGATCTACGAGTGGATTCATGTTTTCCCTTGGTAGTGCAGCAATTACATGGAGTAGCAAAAAGCAACCTACAGTTGCTTTATCAAGTACGGAGGCTAAGTATAAAGGTGCAACTATTGCAGCATGTGAGGTGGTATGCCTACAAAAGTTATTAGGTGATTTGGATGTGTAGGGAGATGGTCCATTTGTCATTCATTGTGACAACATGAGCAGCATACAATTAGCTAGAAATCCAGTGTTCCATGCTAGGCCAAAACACATTGAGGTGCACTACCACTTTGTGAGAGATAAGGTACTTGCAAGAGAGATTGACTTGGTATATGTAAGCACACAGGATCAAATAGCTAGCATTTCAACAAAGGCACTAGGTGCAGAGAAGCTTCGAAAGTCCCAAAGCTTACTTGGAGTTGCGGAGATAGAGTAGAGCTTGAGGGGGAGTGTTAAGATGGCAAGCTCAACACGTGCAGACATTGATGATGGACCGCCTAGCTAGATGGGTCTACACGTCTACACTTAGCATGTTGGTGGTCATTATGATAATCACATGGCCACTCACGTATTACTTATTATATTTAGTTTGTTGCACCTACCTAGAGCTGGAAAAGATATAGTGCCAGTTGATCAGTGTAGTATGTTATGCACTGTTTGACTTAGTAGGCCATTTTCCTTTATGTTGTATCTTATCTGTACTTTGTGTACATTATATAGTGTGTGGAAGAAGAAGAAAAAATCAGCAAGAAAACATTTTGGCCTCCATCTCTCTTCTTGTGTTCTTGAGTGAGATTCCTCTTGTGCATACAGTGTGTGTTTGGCGCAACAACTCAAGCAAGTCTCCCCACCACGCAATTCTTGACAATTGGGATATAGCAATGGATAAGGAGATAGCTACATTAGAGGTGAACAAGACTTGAGATCTAGTACCATTGACAAAAGGAAATAATGTTATTGGTTGTAGGTGATTCTATAAAATAAAGCATAATGCAAATAATCTATTAGCATGTCTAAGGCCAACTGGTTGCAAAAGGTTATACCGAAACATATGGCATAGATTATGAAGAGACGTTCATTCCAATTGCAAGGATGGAAAACAACTATTAGATGTATGATTGCTTTGGAAGTACCCAAATACTGGAGTTTACAAAACAAGTGGATGTGAAGAATACCTTCTTGCATGGTGATTTACAAGAAGAGGTGTATATGGAGAAGCTAGAAAGTTATGAGAATTTAGAGCATCCCACATATGTACATATGTTCAAGAAGGCACTCTGTAACGTATCCGCTTGTCCACTTGTGAGACACATCTTAGCAGCCCATCGGGAGGAGAGTCTAGAAAGTGCCACCTGGCACTCGCAAGGAATGTCACAGGGTTTGTGATCTAGGTCTTCTTGAGTCTACCCCGAAGCGGAAGTATCAGATCGTTCCCACTTAGGAACGACCTAAAGTCAGGGTTTTTTTTTTCCCCTATCAGCCAAGTCTCTAGGAAGTAGCTAGCGTCGAGCTCCAGACGAACCACTTTACGTAGGAATAGCAGAGTCAAAGCGGATTTATGCTGCACTTGGTTCATGGAGACAATGGGAAACGAGAGGGATGTGAAGCTCAACCTTTCTGTCCATAAGGCATAGCCCCATTCCGCTCTCCTAAAATAGCATAAATCGAGATTCTAACTCTACTATCTCTAGGTCTTCACACTTTCGTTATCACGTCTTTGAGAAAAGTTTCCAACTAACCGGGACCACCCTTCCGTAGAATGGACCCAAGTCATGTCCACCGCACTTTCCTCAGGTTTCTTAGTTATCTAATTACCTACCACATTATATTTGACATGCAAAAGTAGCATCCTTAATAATTAACTAATTTAAACACAGGTTTCTTCACGTAACATAGGCACTGACATTTAAAAAAATATCAAGCAAGTTCTTTTTCAAATATTTGATCTTTATTTATCATAATCTTGGAATACATCAAGTATCTTGCCCGAAGGCTAGCAATCATCAAGATTGCTGCTCCAATTTTCACCCGTAGACTAGTACATGGGCCTCGAGATCCCATCTTGAGTCACGTCGGCCTCTTGTGCAAGATCCAAAGGCAAGTAATTTATAGCCAGAGCCTCCCTTGGCACCCAAGCATCCTCCTACTCCAAGCAGCACCCACGGAGAGACCTCTCACAATAGGTTCCGTCCATGTACTCGGCGAGGCTAACAACCCCCTTGGATAGGGCAAGCAAGTAGTCGAAGGTAACTGAACCTACCTCTCCCTTCAGGCTAATTTGGTGCACCGATCGGTCGCTATATGCTCACGTAGTGAATCCCGGAAGGTCCCCAAGAACAATGAACTCTAATTTTTTGCACAAATTACAATGTAAAAAGCTTGAACGACAAGAGCAAGAGACCAATTGGGTTCAATCTCCCCCCATGCCTTGTGTGAGCGCTTCACAAAGCATGTATTTTATGTATATTTCCATCTTCATGCTCAATAATAGCCCAATTTACAAAAATATGACAAGCTTTTAGCTTTTGAGTTTGCTTTTACAAAAATAGAAATAAAGCTAATGGACAGTGCCCAAAGAGTCTGGCACGCCCAATCACAATGTCCAAATAGAAATAACATATCCATGCGCATAGGCGCATACAAAATAATGATAAATAATCGATGCCTCAATAGACATGACAAAATATAGGCATGGCGCCTATCAAAATATAATCCATAGGTCAAATACTCGCTAGACTCCAATGCTTTCCTCCGCCACTGCTACTATCTCTACACATCAATTGAAGCATTCACAATCGTTAGTAAAATAATACAATTAAACCGACAAAAGTGAATACCTAGCAGTCTTCAGCTACATAAATAAATCAACTGGTTAGAAATAAATCCTAACCTTAATTTATTACGAGTGTGCACTCTAAACTCATAAACGTTTATTAATTTAATATGTATTTTGCGGAATCACCCGCTATGGAATCACCCATATACACACTAAATTAATGAAACGCCCGAAAAGGACAGGCATCCCCATCAACTTCTCGCACAAAGAATCAACTTTGTGTATGAGCCCCGGTCATCAAAGTTTACGGAATCCACCGTAAAACCTCACAGAATCCACCGTGGAATATGTCTCTTGGCATCATACCCCCGGGGTGGGATAGCAATTGACCTCAATTGCTATTAGCTCAATGTGGAGCTAACAGAGTGGGGAAAGCATTTAAGTCTCTAGCGTGCATCCATTGTGCTTCCTCTATAGGATGGTTCTTAAATTTAACTAAATATCTAGAATACGTTCAGCCAGTTCTAGTGGTCATAAAGTCAGTGTCTATGATAGCTTCTAGTTCAAGTATTTCAGTCTCTTCCTCTAATAAAGGTGGGTTTTCATAAACAGGGTGGACAGGTAATTGGCCTCTAAATGGTCTCAATAAACTAATGTGAAATGTATTGTGAATTTTCCAATGAGATGGTAATTCTAACTTGAATGCATTATCATTAATTTTATGAATGATTCTAAATGGTCCATAGAATCTAGGAGCTAGTTTGACAACTGGATGTCGATCTACACTTTGCAGTCTACATTTTTCTATTCTCAGCCAAACATAATCATCAACTTTGAAATTCATGGCTTGACTTTTCTTGTTGGCTTGTTTGGTATATGATTGCTGGGCTTTAGCAATCATATCCTTAACCTCATCAAATATATTGTTATGCATACTAGCAATATCATCAGCACTCTGAATTCTATTAGAAAAGATGCAACAGGTGTAGATAATCTATATCCATAAATGATTTCAAATGGTGCTTTCTTTGTAGATGTGCGCGGTGTATTGTTATATGCAAACTGTAATAAATGCAAATGAGTGTCCCATGTCTGAGGCTTAGAGATAGTATATGCACGTAAAAGATCTAGAATAGTGTTGTTTGTGGCTTATGTTTGTCCATTAGTTTCTGGATGAAATGCATATGAAAAATCAATCTTTGTGCCTAGATTAGCAAATAGTATAATCCAAAAATTGTTACAAAATCTAGAATCACGATCTGAAATTATAACTTTTGGCAATCCATGGCTAGTAAAAACAATTTTCAAAAACAATTGTGTTGCTTGTGATGTTGTTAAAGTTTTCTTACATGGAATGAAATATGCTTGTTTACTAAATCTATCTACAATTGTCCAAATCATATCATGGTTAGATTTAGTATTTGGTAAACCAGTAATGAAATCCATAGAGATTTGTTCCCAAGGTTTAGTAGACAAAGGCATAAGTAATCCATATTGTTTACCATGATATCTCTTAACTCTTTGACAAATCAAACATTTAGAAACGAAATTAGATACATCTGCATCCATATGCGGCCAATAAAAATCTTCAGTTAACATACGTAATGTAGATATGATACCTCTATGACCTTGATATGGGGGACAATGAATTTCATTCAAAACAAAAGATCGGAATGGAATAGTAACACACAGTCTCTTTTCATAAAACATAAATCCATCATTATATGAGAATGAATCAACAGGAATGAAATGATTTTGAACTAATTTATTCCAATCAGAATGAAAAGTGATATCCTGGTGATATGTATCTTTCATAGCAATCAAAGAATCAAAAGATATGACAGAAATATTATGAATGGCAGGTCTTCTACTCAATACATCAGCCACCACCACATTTTCTTTTCCAGGTTGGTATTGAATGATAGGATGAAAACTTTGAATGAAGGAAGCCCATTTGATATGACGGTCAGAGATTTGAGGTAGGCTAAGTAAATGTCTAATACTTTGCTGATCAGTCTTTATCATAAATTCTGAACCCATTAAGTAGTGTTTCCACTGTCTTAATGCTTGTACAACTGCTAATAGTTCTTTGTCATATGTGGAATATTTCAGCTCAAAGGGTTTCAGCTTACAACTAGAATATGCTATAGGATGATTGTCTTGCATAAGTACGGCTCCTATTCCTGATCCACTAGCATCAGTTACTACTAGAAAGAATGGTCTATTAAAGTCACGCAACTGTAGAACAGGGACATTGGTTAATGCATGTTTCAGTAAGTCAAAGGATTTCTGTTGATTTTCGGTCCATTGATAAACAATTCCTTTCTTGAGAAGTTTGGTTAATGGTAAAGCAAGTAATGAAAAATTACGTACAAACTTCCTATAGAAACTAGCAAGACCAAGGAATGAACGTAACTCATGCACATTTTTAGGAACATGCCAATTCAATATTGCATCAATTTTCTTAGGATCAACTTTAATTCCATCAAATGATACAATATGACCTAAATACTCAATTTGTGTCTTAAAGAATTCACTCTTTTCAGGATTTGCATACAGTTGATTTTCTTTCAATAACTGATAAACCAATGACAAATGCTCATAATGTTCTTTCTCATTTTGACTAAACACCAAAATATCATCAAAGAAAACAATTACACAATACTGATATTTCAAAAAGATACGGTTCATCATTCTACTAAAGGTAGCAGGTGCATTAGTCAATCCGAATGGCATGACTAAAAATTCGTATTGACCAAACTGTGTTCTGAATGCAGTCTTAAATATGTCAGATTTATCTAGCCTCACCTGATGATAACGAGACTTAAGGTCAATTTTACTAAATATAGAAGATCCTTGCACTTTGTCCATAAGGTCATCAACTCTAGGAATAGGATACCTATTCTTTACAGTGATCTTATTTAAAGCTCGATAGTCAATACACATACGATAGGTATTATTCTTTTTCTTGACTAACAATACAGGTGCACCGAATGGAGAACTGCTAGGTGGAATCAAACCTCTATTTAGTAATTCCTCAACTTGACTCTGGATTTCTTTTTGCTCTATCTGGTTGTGCCTATATGGTGCTTTGCAAGGTGGTTGTGTGCCAGGGATTAAATCTATCTTATGGTCTTCTGGACGTGAAGGAGGTAAACCTGGTGGTAGGTCTTCTGCAAAACAGTCCTTAAAATATGCAAGAAATTCCTTATGCCTAGGGTGCATATGATTTTCTTTTACTTGCAATTCATTCACCCAAATGAGATAGGATTTACTACTCTTGCGTAATGCACGTTTAGCTTGAGTATGCGAAAGCAGTGGAAAAACATTAGATGCATGCATACCATATAATGTAATAGATTTTTCTTGAAAATTAATATTCATTGTGTGTGTGGAATAATCTATATCTGGGTTATGTTAGTGTCGCCAAGGCATTCCTAAAATAATGTCACTCGATTGTAATGGAACAACTAAGAAATTTCTTCTTTCAGTATATGAACGAATTTGAATCTCTAAGTCTTGCACTTCATGTGTACCATTATACCTAGCGCCTAAGAATGCAGCTTTTATGCGATAATGCGTAGGTACAGTCTGTAATTTCAATTCCTTTACCAATTTTGCTGAAATAAAATCATGAGTACTACCGTCATCATGCAAAATAGTCTTTTCCTTTCCATGCACCAAACATTTCATAGTCAATAAACAATGTGGAGTAGGCATACCTGGTAAAGTATCGGAAATAGTAGTAATGTCGTCCTCATCTTCAGTGAAATCAGGCATATCCTCATGTTTGTCTTCGTCCATGGCTCCAAGATAGTTGATATGAGCTGGTGGCTTCTTTGAATGACAGATTGCTGTGAGATGTCCAAGCTGGTGACATTTATAGCATACTATTGGCTTGGCTTTGGTTACATTATTTGCAATGGCGGGAAGTCTAGGTACATTTGGATTTGGCTGTGGAATAGGCTTAGGATTTGGATTGATATTGGATGGTAATGCAGGTGGTTTAGCCCAATTCTTGCGGAAAGATGATGAAGAGAAATGACCTGGATTAAATCTTCTAAAATTGGAATTGAATTGTTTAGATCCATAATTACCATTGACTTGGAATTGATGTGGTCGTCTGTCTCTACCTCGTAGCTTATCTTCAGTGTCGTGAGCTAGTGAAATGGTGTCTTCAAGGTAGCAGGCTTGAACATGTTCACTTCAGCGTAGTAATGTCTAAGAAGTCCAGACATATACTTCCACTTATGTGTCGTCTCTGGTACGTCTTCAAGCATGCGTAGCTGGAGGAGTGCATTCCAAAAATGCTCTGTATACTGAGGTATAGGCTCACGATCCCGTTGTTGAAGTAGATCCCATTGCTTGATAGCCTTCTCATGAAATTGCGGTGGAAGGAAATTCTACATGAACTTCTTCTTGAAATCTTCCTAAGTAGCAGGACATTCTATGCTCTTGCGTACTACAGTCCACCAAAGTGATGCTCTGTCTACCAAATGATTAGTAACACGCTTGATTTTATCTTTCTCTGCATAGGTTTCCTCATGGAAATAGTCATCAAACTGACTAATGAATGCTAGAACAGTCTTTTCTTCTCGTATGCCATTGAAAGTGCGAAATTTGAAACTTCGTTTACTTATCTTTGATTCCTTGCAAATGGTTTGAGCTTCAAGAGTGGCATCAATGGTACGTCGAATCAAATCTTTAGCTTGAGGTTCTCCTTTGTCGGTAGACGCTCTTTGTAATTTTGCCAATTATGCTTGCAATGCTTGCCTAGCCCTTCGTTCTTCTTCCAATTGCATCATGATTAAGTCCAGCTTTTGCTCCATCGTAGGCTCAGGTAGGTCGTCTTTAGCCACAGGATCATCCATATGTGGTTCCGTCATCCTGTAAAACTCAAAAGACCTTTCTCACTCAAAATCAGGTTAGCGGGATGAGCGTAGCTCAAATTCGGGGTTACAAGGCTTATATGTTTTGGGGTATATCTTTCTCAATCTTCAGAAAATCTGCAATTTTTCCTTCTTCGTATGCTGAAAATACTTCAGCAAACCTGCGTATGGGTAGAATACCTTCCAACGAACAACTTTGTAGTTCGGAGTTTCTACACAGGAACAGCCCTTCTAGGAGTTTTAAAGCACAAGTCAGTTCTGACTCCAGTTGACTAGTCTGACTTGCAGAGTTGCAGACTTATGTGGCTTGCAGAGTTGCAAACTTGCAGAACTTAGTCGACTTAGTGAACTTGCAGAACTTGATCACAGATGACTTGCAGAACTTGATTTTTGAGGCGCGGGACCTCGACTTGCTGACCAGAGGTGATTTGTCTGACTTGTTTAGGATAAGCTTAATGGATTAAGCTTAGTGAGGGGGGCTTAATTGATGAAAAACGGCGCAGTCGTGGGGGGGGGCATTTTTTTCCACCACGCGGAAAAATCGGACATCCCTGGATACCTCACGATGATTTGTTGAAGCTATTAAGCTTCTAATCCAAGCTTATAAACTCTAAGATTCAACTTTGAAAGAGAGAATATATGGAATTTCTCTTAGTTTGCCCACGACTTGTTTATGGAGATGAGGGAGTGGTCCTCCGCCTGTATTGCATGGTCCTTCGCGAGCTGATAATAGAAACAGGGGTTCTTGATCGCCAGAAGTCTGCCTGTATGGACAGTTCGCGACGAGATTGACTGTAGAGCCCAATCGTTCCAGGAGCTCCGTCTTTGCACGAGACGGGTAGGGATTGGAAGCTCTTGATCTCAGCTCCGCTCTGATACCACTGGTGCGCCGATCGATTGATGTATGCTCACGTAGTGAATCCCGGAAGGTCCCCAAGAACAATGAACTCTACTTTTTTGCACAAATTACAATGTAAAAAGCTTGAACGACAAGAGCAAGAGACCAATTGGGTTCAATCTCCCCCCATGCCTTGTGTAAGCGCTTCACAAAGCATGTATTTTATGTATATTTCCATCTTCATGCTCAATGATAGCCCAATTTACAAAAATATGACAAGCTTTTAGCTTTTGAGTTTGCTTTTACAAAAATAGAAATAAAGCTAATGGACGATGCCCAAAGAGTCTGGCACGCCTAATCACAATGTCCAAATAGAAATAACATATCTGTGTGCATAGGCGCATACAAAATAATGATAAATAATCGATGCCTCAATAGACATGACAAAATATAGGCATGGCGCCTATCAAAATATAATCTATAGGTCGAATACTCGCTAGACTCCAATGCTTTCCTCCGCCACTGCTGCTATCTCTACACATCAACTGAAGCATTCACAACCGTTAGTAAAATAATACAATTAAACCGACAAAAGTGAATACCTAGCAGTCTTCAGCTACATAAATAAATCAACTAGTTAGAAATAAATCCTAACCTTAATTTATTACGAGTGCGCACTCTAAACTCATAATTGTTTATTAATTTAATATGTATATTGCGGAATCACCCGCTATGGAATCACCCATGTACACACTAAATTAATGAAACGCCCAAAAAGGACAAGCGTCCCCATCAACTTCTTGCACAAAGAATCCACTTTGTGTATGAGCCCCGGTCATCAAAGTTTACGGAATCCACCGTAAAACCTCACGGAATCCACTGTGGAATATGCCTCCTGGCATCACTATTAACCTGAAGCATTAAGTGTTTATCCTTGAATTAGTTCCTTGAGCAAGAAGTTCAAGCAATGTACCTAAGTGTACAATCACGATCATTTCTATGGTCGTTCGTACGACCAACTGCTAAGGTGTGATTGCTTATTCCCAAATACTCCCAACATTCGATCTTGGATTGTTCGCGACTTGGCGAGATTCCAAGGGCTTGGCAAGCTAGGTTGCTTGTTTACCCTTTTTCCTTGGGTTAGGGTTTATACCCTGCCAACCCCAATTATCATTACCTTAGGTCTCCTTGTACTATATTCAAATAGATCTTGGACAACGTCGTCGTCCTTGGTTGGTCAATTTGCTTCTTGGCAATTCCCAATTTCCCTAACTTTGACAAATCAGTCCCAAGAGAGTTGTAGTAGGGCGACTACTCGACTCTTAACGAATCTAACTTGTAATTAGATCTTGCCTTCCTTGGCCTAAGATGTAGTAGTAGCATCTTATGATTTAGTTGCAATAGCATATGACCTTGCAAACTTGTTGCACGAGATAGGTAGCAGTACTTATCTTGAGGAATTACCTCTCCTATCATATAGCATTCTTTGATTAACAATACCTTTGATCAAGGTATAGGATTTGAGAGTTCCATTGACCCCCATCAAAAACCCTAGTCCCACTAGGCTGAAGATTGATTTGACTCTAGCATTTCTTGTGAGATCTTAACATTTTGGTCCTTTGATCTTTAAGATGAGAACCCTAAGATCATGTCCTTTTTCCTTATGGACCACTTGTCCCTAGTAAGATTGTCTAATCAGACAATCCGATGATTGTTTGAAATTATTCTCTCCAAATATCCAAGGCATAGGCCTTGATCAATAATCCAACCTAGAGTTTAACCTATTGTTTTATCTTGGACTAGGGAAATGTCCTTGTTCCGTAGTCCAAGGTTGTAGCGATGGCCTAGTACCCTCTCTTACTTGCAACATAGAACGATGTAAGTACGAGAACGTTGGATTAACTTTGCAAGCACAATACTAAGCATCATTTTAACTTAACTTAACATATCTTTTCATGTTGAATGTAACTATCATTTCATGCGTATTGCATCCTATATGCTTTTCATCAAATAAAATATAACACTTTTATTCCTCTCCATAGCAACTATCTATTCTTTAGTCAAACATCCTTCTATGAATTGACCTATTTACGGTCATCACACGGGATTTTTGTTGCACAAATGCATTGTATACAACATAATTCATTCTTTCCAACATAAATTACCAAATTCAAACCTTCCAATGCATAAGAGCATCGCAATACATATTTAACCTATATGCGAGATGCAACTAGGACATTATTGCATAAGTGCATCTTTTAACACATGAGCCATATATTCAATAATGTAACAACCTTTCATCATGATGGTGCAAGAATTATAAGTACCTTAACATGCAATTTAAAACTTTTTCGAACATTTCTATGATCTTTTTTAAAACAAGGTGCTCAACTATAGTAAATTTCCAATGCGATTATGTTTTTCCTATGCGAATTTATATATCATGTAGAAATGAAGAAGGTGAATTTGATGGAACCTGAACATCCATAGGAGGGGTATTATCGATTCCTGCGCTTTGGGTGGGGACTCCTACACGTGCTCCTCTTGCTCCCGTGTGTACTCCTCTTGTTAGTTCTTTGGGGCCATCACAATTCGGATTTGGAAATAAGTTGGGTAGGTGGAGGGTGTGCTTAAATTTCCTGCAAGTTGGCAGTCCTTCCTTCCCGCAAGGGAACTCCCTTCACAACAAGTTGTATCCTTCACGTGATCTGCAGTTGAAGCACCCCTAAGAAGCTTTTTGTGGAAGCTTCTTTAGTTTCTTATTTTTTGACAGTCGGCCCTCACAGCGTCTCCTCCTCCTCAATCGTGCTGTGAGTGGTGATGATGACGAAAATGATGATGATGAGGGTGGCGGTGGTCCTGGCAGCCTGGCGGCATTTCAGGCGGAGTAGGGGGTAACGTGGTGTGTCAGGCAGAGCAAGGGGGCGGCACTGAAGGCAGAGAAGGGGGGCGGCATTGAAGGCAGAGCAAGTAGGCAAGACTGAAGACCACAGGGGGGGCTCCCCTTATATAGCGAGGAGGGGGTGGTTCATGGGGGGGAGAAGGCCATTTAACGGCAGACCGCCACCCCTACACTGGGGGGGTGCATGCCCCTCTCCCACTCATACTCCCTTTCTCTCTCTCTCTCTCCCCGACATGCTCTCAACAGGGGGAGAGAGAGAGGTTAAAAAAATTTAACTAATTTTTAACATTTTTAAAAGGGGGGTTCTTATGGCATGGGAAATGTTATATCCTCTCCCCCTTAGAGGAATCGAGATGTCCTCATCTCGAGAAGATCTGGGCGTATTATTGGTTGACAGTATTTTCATCCATCCAAGTGGCATCCTCTTTGGGATAATATTTCCACTAGATGAGGTATTCTCTCAAGGTCCTTGATCTCAAATGCCTCTCCCTAACATCTAGGATTCAATTAGGCTATAGCTCAAGGAATCCTTGGCTAGGCATTACAATTTTTTGATCATCAAGTACATAATTCAAATTAGGTGGATACTTTTTCAATAGGCTTGGTGCACAGATCGGATGCCGTAAGCGCACGTAGTGAGCGTCAGAAGGTCCCCAAGAACAAAAGAACTCTACTTTTTGCACACAAATCAATGTAGAAAGCTTATACGACATGAACAAGAGACCAATTGGGTGCAATCTCCCCCCATGCCTTGTGTGAGCGCTCCACAAAGCATGTATTTTATGTATTAATCATCTTCAAGTTCAAATAATAGCCCAAATTACAAAATAGCATGCTTTAGCTTTGAGTTTGATTTTGTGCCAAATAGAAATAAAGCTAATGGGCACCCAAGAAGTCAGGCGTACTCAAATACAATGTCCAAATACAAATATCTAAATCGTACACCCATACGCATACAAAAATAATAAATAAATATCAAATGCCTTGATAAATAGACGCGACAAAATATAGGTGCCATGCCTAAGGTATGCACCTATCAAAATATAGATGATAACTCGAATACACACTATCCTGCAATGCTTTCCACTGCCACCGCTGCTATCTCTACACATCAACTGAAGCATTCACAATCGTTAGTAAAATAATACAATTAAACCGACAAAAGTGAATACCTAGCAGTCTTCAGCTACATAAATAAATTAATTGGTTGGAAATCAATCCTAACCTTAATTTATCACGAGTGCGTACTCTAAACTCATAAACGTTTATTAATTTAAATATGTATTTTGCAAAATCACCGGCTATAGAATCACCCATATACACATCAAATTAACAAAACGCTCGAAAAGGATAGGCATCCCCATCGACTTCTCACACAAAGAATCCACGTTGTCTATGAGCCTCGATAATAAATTTTTATGGAATCCATCGTAAAACCTCACGAAATCCACCGTGGCACGGAATCCACCATGAATCCTAACCTTAATTTATCATGAGTGCGCACTATAAACTCGTAAATGTTTATCAATTTAAATATGTATTTTGCGGAATCACCCGCTATGGAATCACCCATGTACACGTCAAATTAACAAAATGCCCGAAAAGGATAGGCGTCCCCATTGACTTCTCGCGCAAAGAATCCACTTTGTGTATGAGCCCCGGTAATAAAGGTTTACGGAATCCACCATAAAACCTCACGGAATCCATCGTGGCACAGAATCCACCGTGAAATATGCCTCCTGGCATCAAGGCTAACATGGAATACATTATGAATATTTAGAGTTGCAGGTAGCTCTAGTCTGTAAGCATTAGGCCCTATGCACTTGATGATCTTATAAGGTCCACAATACCTCAGACTTAGCTTCTTGTACTCTCCCAAGGACAATGAACTCTTTTTAGGGTATACATGGATGAAGACCATATCACCTTCGACGAAGGATCTCTCTTGTCGTTTCAAGTCAGCGTAAGCCTTCTGTCTATCCTTGGCAGCTTGAATGTCTTGTCTTATTGATTTGATTTGATCATCCATGTCTTCCAGCATCTGTCTTGAAGCTTCTACCCTCAAAGTTGGATCCAAGAAGTTCAAAGGGGTACAACAATCATGCCCATACAATGCTTGGAAAGGGGTCATCTGAATACTCTGTTGGTAAGAAGCATTGTAAGAAAACTCAACCAGTGGTAAGTATTGAATCCACTTTTTGGGTTCGCAACAGTAGTATGCCCTAAGCATATCTTCAATGACTTGATTGACTCATTCTGTTTGACCATCAGTTTGGGAATGGTGAGCTGTGTTGAAACAGATTTGAGTTTCAATAGCCTCAAAGATAGCCCTCCAGAAGTGTGATGTGAAAAGAGAGTTACAATCACTAATGATTCTTCTGGGTAACCCATGAAGTTTGAATATTTCCTTGATGGATAATCATGCAATATCTGAAGCTTTATAGTTCATCTTGACAGGGATGAGATGTGCGACCTTGGTGAGCATATCTACTACAACCAAAATAGAGTTATATCCTCCCTGAACTTGGGGTAAGCCAACAATAAAGTCCATACTAATGAACTCCATTTAATTTGTGGAAGGTCAAGTGGTTGCAATTTCCCAGGCATTTTAACATGTTCTGCCTTAATGCGTTGATAAGAAAAACATTCCGTGACATATTTGAGTACGTCTCCCTCGAGCCTTTCCCAAAAAGAGATCTTGCTGACCGTATTAAGGGTCTTGGCATAACCATGATGCCCCAAGAAAGGGGAGTCATGGGCTTCCCAAAGTATCTTCTGCTTGAGAGTTTGGCTTGTAGGGATACATAATCTTGTCCTAAAGTAGACAAGTCCATTACTAATGGAGAATTCTTGATACTTCGTCTTTAGCTTCAGGTCTTGATCCTTGATGGGGATCTCCCTTAGCATTTTCTAATAAACTGGGTCATGATATGCCCCTTCTTTTGCTAGCTCATGAATTGGGTTGTTTGGCATTGATACCTTTGTGGCTAGAGACCTTGCTGTTGATGGATCTTGCAAAATGAGAGAATTTAGAAATGCCTTGCGACTGAGTGCATCGGCAACTACATTCTCTTTTCTAGGCCTATATTTGATTTAAAAACCATATTCTTCCAACACTTCAATCCATTGACGTTGCCTCATATTGAGCTCATTCTGGGTGAAAATCCATTTAAGACTCTTGTGGTCTGTTACTAAGAAAATTTTGTTACCTAGCTAGTAATGTTTCCAAATTTTGAGAGCATGGATGACAACCAACAGCTCCAGGTCGTGGGTAGCATAATTCCTTTCATGGCTCTTCAATTTTCTTGAAGAATATGCTACGAGATGACCTTCTTGCATAAGTACACATCCTAAAGCAAGTGCGCTAGCATCAATTACCACTTCAAACTCCTTACTAAGATTAGGAAGTTTCAAGATGGGTGTTGATACTAAGCTTTGCTTTAGTTTGTCAAAGCCGGTCTTTTCAGTAGGTGACCATACAATTGCTACTTGCCTCTTTAGTAGATCAGTCAGAGGTATTGCATAATCTTTGATGAAAATTTTGTATCACCCTGTCAACCCAAGAAAACTACGTATTTCTTTGACATAAGTTGGTGTTGGCCATTCCAGAATGTCTCTGACCTTAGTTGGATCTACTAAAATTCCTTTTACTGATACGATGAATCCCAGATATTCAATCTGTCGCTTAAAAAATGCACACTTCTTCTTCTTGGCATAAATCTTGTGTGCTCTCATTGTTTCAAGAACAATGCGAAGCTGGGGTTCACGATCATTTCCCTGTTTTGAGTAGACTAGGGTATCGTCAAAAAAGATGAGAACGAAGTCATCAAGGTAGGGCCTAAAGATATCTTGCATTAACTTGTTGAAGATAGCAAGAGCATTCGTCAGCCTGAATGACATCACTAGGAATTCGAAGTGTCCATACCTTGTACTAAATGCAGTCTTCGAGATATGTTCTTCTTTGATCCTTATCTAATAATATCCAAATCTGAGATCTATCTTTGACAAGATCCTTGCCCCTTGAAGATGGTCAAGTAATTCATCTATTCTTGGAATGGGGTATTTATTTTTTATGGTTGCTTGGTTCAACCCTCTGTAGTCAATGCATTGGCGAAGCATTCCATCTTTCTTCTTTTGGAACAACACTGGAGCTCCCCATGGTGAACTGCTAGGACAGATGTAGCCTTGATCTAATAGTTGCTTGAGTTGCTCTTTTAGTTTGATAGCTTCTGGGATGGACATCTTATATGGCCTCTTTACAACCAATGCAGCTCCTGGCACAAGTTTGATTTTGTGGTCGACTTTCCTTTGGGGAGGAAGTTCCGTTAGATCTTCAGGGAATATGTCTACGTATTCCTTTAACTGTAGAGGTTCTTCTCTAGATTCCTGATTCTAATCTAGCTTATTCAGTTTAATCAGATAGACAAGTAGACCCTTTTGAACACCTTTTATTATCCGTGTTGCTTTTGCCAACTGTATTTTTGGCTTACCAACCTCACCTTGAGTGGTGACTTGTTCCCCTTCAGAATTGCGGAAGGAGACATGGCCCTTCCCACAATAAATGTGGGCATCATTGGGTATCAGCCAATCCATTCTGAGTAAACATTTGTGGACACCTAGGTTCATTACCCTAAATCTCATAGAAGTTGGCTTCCCACCCAGTAGGAATTTCACCTTAGTAGTTTGCCTAGTACAAGTGACCTCACGATCATTTGGTAGTTCCACAATTAAAGTAGGTGCATCTATTGTGGCTATCCCTAATCTTTCTGCACAGATTTGTGAAATGAAGAAATGTGTGCTGCCACAATCAATCAAGGTTTTAAAGCTTTTACCTTGATGTTCTGATGGAGTTTGAATCACCCAGAATTGGCGATTCGGACCCTTCTTGTGAAGAGTGGCATGAACTGTTACCCTCTCAATGTCACCGTCCATGGATGGATCTTCTTCATTGCCCAGCTCCTTGATGGAAAAATTGGAGGTTCTCCCTCCTTAGACATGCCCTTATTTTGATCCTTGTAAGGCCAAATCGTGTTGTTCCTTGGTTTGGTCTGCACCTCCTGTATTATTGGAGCAGCTCAAATGAGTGCATCTTGTAGGTCCATTGGGCGCATTGATTCCAATTGAGTGTTTATGGATAGATTCAATCCAATATAGAATTTTGACACTTGCTATGTCATATCCATTGGAGGTTCATACTTTAGGAGTGAGACAAACTTCCAATAATATGCTTCAAGGGATAATCCTAGCTGCTTCAAATCATAGAATTCATTCATCTTTTGTGTGCGGTAGGCAAGTGGCAGATACCTCCCTCGCACAGCTTCCTTAAGCTTATCCCAAGTTACTATCCCCTCCGAGATCACTTGGTCTCTACACCACTGTTTCCACCAAAGTCTCGCTTTGCCTGTTAGCTTAAGTTTGGCGAGCATGGCTTGGTTAGCAAGTGCAGTTCCTACTGCCTCAAAATAGTCCTCCATGGACTCAATCCAGATTTCGGCGTCGGCTTGAACAGTCCTTCCCTTTCCATTAAAATCGGGTGGCTTAATTTGTTTGAGAATGAATTTCTTCTCTTGAGCCGCAGTTAGACTTAGTGCAGGAGTCGGATTTGGAACCTGCGCTTGGGGTTGCATCTAAACAATAAGATTATTTATATTAACATATTATCATACATTCTCATATTACGTTAATATGACTAGTACAACCTTTTTGCGAAGTGATTTAATCACTTAACACCCTAGTTAACATTTATGATCAAAATAGACAATTGTAAAAAGTCTTATTTATTCATGAATATATAACCCTTTGAGTACATTTATTTTGAATAAGTAGGACACGTTGATTGATACATCAGTTTGGGGAAAATAGGATTGTGTTACAATCGGCTACATGGATGGAATAATAATATGGAGTGGGATCATGGATTTTCAAGAAACGATAAGTCATAGGAAGCTTGGGGTATCCCTTCCTTTGATACCCTTCTTCTCATAGCGCCCTAATTCTTTGATTCTGTCCTAGCAAAGATCACCTGGGTCACTTCTTCATAGACATACTTATTCTACTTAACTTGTCGGCTGCTAATATGCAAAGTTGTGTTTACATGAGCTTCGACAAAGATGAACAGCTTCACGATCTTTAAATCCTCCATCCACTTGATTCTCCTCAACTTGGTCTGAAGGTACGCGAGTCAGTGGGCTGCTATGTAGTATATTCCTGAGTCTCCCGTCCATCTCTGCTCCTCATATAGGGGCAAAGGATTATAGATGTGGTCCAAAATATTCACCATGCCAAGCCTCTGACGATAATTGAAAGTATACATTGTAGTCATGAACATGACCTGGAACACCAAGAACTTGCTCCATGCTTCGTGATTCTGCAATCCAGCATCCATAAGTGAGTAAAGAAATAAGGGGATAAACATTTCTACTCACCCTCCCCTATTTATCCCCTTATTTCCTTTATTTTCCCTCATTAAGCTCCCTTATAATCTTTAGCTCTTGTTGGTTTGCTCTGATACCAACTGTAACGTGTCCGCTTGTCCACTTATGGGACATGTCTTAGCAGCCCATCGAGAGGAGAGTCTAGAAAGCACCACCTGGCACTCGCAAGGAATATCATAAGGTTTGCGATCTAGGTCTTCCCAAGTCTACCGCAAAGTAGAAGTATCCGATCGTTCCCACTTAGGACTGACCTAAAATCAGGGTTTTTTTTTTCCTATCAGCCAAGTCTCTAGGAAGTAGCTAGCGTCGAGCTCCAGATGAACCACTTTGCGTAGGAACAACAGAGTCGAAGCGGATTTATGCTACACTTGGTTCATGGAGAATGGAAAACGAGAGGGATGCGAAGCTCAACGTTTCTACCCATAAGTCATAGTCCCATTCCGCTCCCCCAAAACAACATAAATCGGGATTCTAACTCTACTGTCTCTAGGTCTTCACAATTTCATTATCACATCTTTCAGAAAAGTTCCCAGCTAACTGGGACCACCCTTTCATAGGACGGACCCAAGTCACGTCCACAGCACTTTCCTCGGGTTGCTTAGTTATCTAATTACCTACCATATTATGTTTGGTATGCGAAAGCAACTTCCTTAATTAACCAATTTAAACACAGGTTTCTTCACCTAACTTAGGGACTGACATTAAAAAACAATGTCAAGCAAGTTCTTTTTTCAAATAATTGATCTTGGAATACATCAAGTATCTTGCCCAAAGGCTATCCCAGCAATCATCAGGATTGTTGCTCCAAGTTTCGCCTGTAGACTAGTACACGGGCCTCGAGATCCCATCTCGAGCCATGTCGACCTTTTGTGCGGGATCTGGAGGCAAGGAATTTATAGCCAAGGGCTCCCCTGGCATGGAAGCGTCCTCCCGCTCCAAGCAGTACCCATGGAGAGACCTCTCACGGCGGGTTCGGTCCATGTACCCGGCGCGGCTGACAACCCCCTTGGATAGGGCCAGGTAGGCAGTCCGAGGTAACTAAACATGCCTCTCCCTCTAGGCTATTAACCTAAAGCATTAAGTGTTTGGCCTTGAATTAGTTCCTTGAGCAAGAAGTTCAAGCAATGTACCTAAGTGTACAATCACGATCATTTCTATGGTCGTTCGTACGACCAACTGCTAAGGTGTGATTCCTTCTTCCCGAATACTCCCAGCATTCGATCCTAGATTGTTCACGACTTGGAGAGATTCCAAGGGCTTGGCAAGCTAGGTTGTTTGTTTACCCTTTTTCCTTGGGTTAGGGTTTATACCCTGCCAACCCCAATTATCATTACCTTAGGTCTCCTTGTACTATAGTCAAATAGATCTTGGACAATCCCGTCATCCTTGGTTGGTCAATTTGCTTCTTGGAAATTCCCAATTTCCCTAAGTTTGAAAAATCGGTCCCAAGAGAGTTGTAGTAGGGCGACTACACGACTCTTAACGAATCTAGTTTGTAATTAGATCTCGCCTTCCTTGGCCTAAGATGTAGTAGTAGCATCTTATGATTTAGTTGCAATAGCATATGACCTTGCAGACTTGTTGCACGAGATAGGTAGCAGTACTTATCTTGAGGAATTACATCTCGTGTCATATGGCATTCTTTGATTAAGAATACCTTTGATCAAGGTATATAACTTGGGAGTTCCATTGACCCCAATCAAAAACGCTAGTCCCACTAGGCTGAAGATTGATTTGGCTCTAGGATTTCTTGTGAGATCTTAACATTTTGGTCCTTCGATCTTTAAGATGAGAATCCTAAGATCACGTCCTTTCTCCTTATGGACCACTTGTCCCTAGTAAGATTGTCTAATTAGACAAATCCGATGATTGTCTAAAATTATCCTCTCCAAATATCCAAGGCGTAGGCCTTGATCGATAATCCAACCTAGAGTTTAACCTATCATTTTATCTTAGACTGGGGAAATGTCCTTGTTCCGTAGTCTAAGGTCCTAGCGACAGTTTGCAAGCAACTTGCTTGGTCGCTTAACATCCTTTGTTTGTTGATATTACTAGTATTCGTGTCCCAAGGCCTACTAGCCTCTCTTACTCGCAACATAGAAGGATCTAAGTATGAGAATGTTGGATTAACTTTGCAAGCACAATACTAAGCATTATTTTAACTTAACTTAACCTATCTTTTCATTTTGAATGTAACTATCATTTCATGCGTATTACATCCTATATGCTTTTCATCAAATAAAATATAACCCTTTTATTCCTCTCCATAACAACTATCTATTTTTATTGCACAAATGCATTGTATACAACATAATTCATTCTTTCCAACGTAAATTACCCAATGCAAACCTTCCAATGCACAAGAGCATCGCAATATATATTTAACCCATATGCGAGATGCAACTAGGACATTATTGCATAAGTGCATCTTGTAACACATGAGCCATATATTCAATAATGTAACAACCTTTCATCATGATGGTGCAAGAATTAGAAATACCTTGACATGCAATCTAAAACTTTTTCGAACATTCCTATGATCTTTTTTAAAACAAGGTGCTAAAATATAGTAAATTTTCAATGCAATTAATTTTTCCCTATGCGAATTTATATATCATGCGAAAATGAAGAAGGTGAATTTGATGGAACCTGAACATCCGCAGGAGGGATATTATCGATTCCTATGCTTCAAGTGGGGACTCCTACACATGCTCCTCTTGCTCTCATGCGTGCTCCTCTTGTGTGGTGCTTTGGGGCCATCGCAATTGGGATTTGGGAATAAGTCGGGCAGGTGGAGGGTGTGCTAAAATTTCCTACAAGTTGGCAGTCCTTCCTTCCCACAGGGGAACTCCCTTCACAACAAGTTGTGTCCTTCACGCGATCTATGGGTGAAGCACCCCTAAGAAGCTTTTTGTGGAAGCTTATAGGAAGCTTCTTAAGAAGCTTCTTTAGTTTCTTGTTTTCTGACAATCGTCCCTGATAGCATCTCCTCCTCAATCGTGCTGAGAGTGGTGATGATGACGAAAATGATGATGATGAGGGTGGCAGCGGTCCTGGCTGCCTGGCGGCGTTTCAGGCGGAGCAGGGGGGTGACGTGGCATGTTAGGAGGAGTAGGGGGCGGCGCTGAAGATGGAGTAGAGGGGGCCGCACTGAAGACCACTGGGGGGGGAACACTCCCCTTATATAGTGGGGAGGGGGTGGTTCATGGGGGGGAGACGTCCGTTTAACGAGCCGCCACTCCTACACCTGGGGGGTGCATGCCCCCTCTCCCACTCATACTCCCTCTCTCTCTCTCTCTCTCTCTCTCTCTACCCAACATGATGTCTGCAGGGGGATAGAGAGAGGTAAAAAAAATTGAACTAATTTTAAAAAAATTTAAAAGGGGGGGTTCTTATGGCATGGGAAATGTTACACACTCTAAGGTCTAAACAAGTACGTAGAGTAAGATTAAAGAATAGATTTTCAAAAGTGGCTCTTATGTTTCAGATGCAAATCACTCACTTTATCTGACAAAGGGTGATGCAGGTTTGGTTGTCATAATCATCTATGTGGATGACTTGATTATTATAGGTGATAGTGATAATGGGATTGCTACTGTTAAGGGCCTTTTGAAGCAAAAGTTTGAGATGGATATTTTATTAAATTATAGTAGGACGGCATATAAGCCTCTTTCAATGCCATTGGATCAAAATTCTTAGTTGAGTTTTGGTGTTGGGGATGAGATAGAAGACACTACTATGTTTAGGAAGATAGTAGAGAGTTTGATCTATATGGCTATCACAAGGCCTATGCTATTGGACTTGTGAGTTAGTTTATGTAGCTAGCTAGGAAGCCTCATTTAGATGCAGTCGGACACATATTGAGATATGTGAAGTCCACCTTGCATTATGGATTTTCTTATGAGACACATAAAGATGTACAAGTGTTTGGATACACATATGCAAATTGGGCTAGTTGGAAAGTCTAATAAAAGATCTACCTGTGGATTTGTATTTTTCCTTGGTAGTGTAACAATCACTTGGAGCAACAAAAAGCAACAAACAATTGCTTTATCAAGTACAGAGGTTGAGTGTGGAGGTGCTACTATAGCATCATCTAGCTACATATACTCTATCTCACATCAACAAACTCCCCTTTTAAATCACAAAAGTAAGAATGCTCATTACTACAATTCGTGGGCCGTTGGGACATTGAAATTTGTCACTTAAGCATTGTTTAATCTTTTTGTACACATATACTCTTATTGACATGTTAGTGATATATTTATATGTTCCCAACTACAATTTGTGAGATTAAACAAATAAAGAATAATATGAGAAAAAGAAATACCGTATCATAAGAGTAAAATATGTATGCAAATATAAGAGTATCATGATACATGAAAGACCAACAAGCAGTCATCTAATAAGTGAAAGTACACTTGATGCAGTGGCCAAATAGCCAACTAATAGAAGTGTGACTCAAGCTACACCACCATCATTGTCCCTTGAGTCATCATTATGCTCTTGTGTATTGGAGTCTAATTTCTCATAAGAATAACTCTTCTCTCTTTGGATCCACTCCCTCTTCTCTGTAAACTTATTACTAACAAATTGCATTGATTCATAAATATACGTAGGCATTTACAAAGGGATGTGATAGAGGAAGTCTCACCTACAAAGCTCAATAGAGCCATAATACATCATGAACTCTAGCTCTGCAAGAGTGGGTAGAAAACCATAGTCTTTCATCTATTTACAAACAAAAAGACATTTAAAAAACACATGTGTATGAAATAAAATATATAAAAATGTTATTAGACACTTATATATGTGGCAATAAATCCCCTCCCACTACCCATTTGCCCTAGCTAGGATGTGTGGCCTCTACTCGTAGCCTAAATTGTGCCACCTCTTATTATATCTCAAAAATAAAAATTAGACTAAAAAATATATCTACTTATAAATTCTTTAAATATTTTTTTTAAATAAGTATTTTTCTAAGGCCATGTCATCCACAAATGCATCTCTTAGTAAAAATGGCTCCATGACTCCTCAAAAAATGCTTAGGGTCTCTTGTTTTTCTTAATCATGTATTTTTTGTTTAAAAGATAGAACAAATAATATTCAATGAGAAATTATAATTAAAAAAATTCATTTATATTTATTTTTTCAATTTAATTTTTCATTATTCATGATTCTATACAATGCAGATGGAGGTTCAATATAGCATCAACATATACTTGCATAGTGTTCTTGAATGATGGAAGCATACAGGGCTCTGTAAAAAAGTTTTGGGTTGTTCATAGCCAAAGATACACTATACATAGGTCTTCCAAACTGAGCTACATACTTTGTTTGTGTTAAATGCATAGTCTTCTTTACAATCCAATTATATTAGAAGCATGCTTTCAACGTATCAGTGTCTATAGCTTGATTCTAAACCCTCTTCTATTATCTCCTTCATATAATGAAGTCTATCTCTTCCTAAGAAAAAATCTCACAATATGAGACCCAATATTGGTATCTCTATAGCAGCTAAGAAAAATAACTTTCTTGGAATAGGTTGCTAAGCCTAACAAGGGATTTAGCAACAAATATAGAATTGTTATAATAATTTGAGTGTAGCTATATGCAATTGTCTCAAGAACACAGTAGATGACTCTCAATATGGAAAATTTTGAGAAGGATATTATACACAAAGACATGTACATAATCAAAATTTAGAATTCTATAGCATGAAGATCTATTGAGAAAGGAAAAGCTCTTGACTCTTACGATATGTTTTGTTCCTAGGTGGACCGTGTAGAATTGGAAGGACACATATACCATATTTGACACTAGTAAAGTGAGCAAGGAGAGAGGAAGGAGATAGAAAACTGTGAGATGATAGCAAAGAACTATTGAAGGAACCATAACCTGCCTTGGAATAATAGGGACCAAGGGTCAAGTGGCACACGATGATGGCTCAATGATTAAGGAAAGAGATCACCATCTTGAAGAAAGAACCAACAAAATTGTATTCCCTAAACAAACTCCTCAAGGTCCTAGGAATCCCCCTCTAAATAAAAAATGGCCATGAGATCCACATCGAGATCGCCAATATCATGTAAAAGATGGAGAGTAAGATGAAACCACCAAAGGAGATGATGGGGGATGGGATGGAACCTATGGGAGAGATGGTACAAGTAAAAAGTGGGGTAGCAATGGAAATCTACCTCAGAGGGTCATGCACAATAGAAGGATAATGAAGCATGTATATCCCCCTCTCCTAGTTATCGATCACAAGAGTGGCTCCTATAAAAGGATCCTCAACAAAGACTACCTACTCCGAGAAGGCAACATAGGTCTTGACTCTAGTAGGGCTATTTAACTGAGAGAAAATGAATGCCCAAGGTTTGCCCAAGTCTCTATTATGTTAGAATGATGATATATACTCGTATGAATATGTACTTAGAGAATATTTAGAAAGACAATATCTAGATATTCAGGAGAACTAGATAAAATAGATCTCAAACATGTAGAGGATACTTTAGTAAGATGACCTTCCATAGACACAGCTTTCTTGTATATATGCGTGTGTTGAATGTTAAATTGACTAGGTTTTTTGGTTGATTTTTATTGATTTTGAGACTTGAATGGTTAAATTTTGAAGGATTTTGAATGATTATTAGTTTTTTTGGAAGTATTTAAGAGTATTTTGGATGAGATTGATTATTTTTTGGACGCTTATGATAATTTTCAATAGAGATATGAGGCTCTATGATGTTCTGATAGGTTCTAATTGGTTTTGTTTAGCTTTTCTTTTGTTCTATTTTTCTTTTGTATGAAGCATGGATTAATGATTGATGGAAGTTGAGGTCATTTGAAATCTCATTGAATGGTTTTTTATAGTTTGGAATCGTTTTAGTATGAGTTATGTGGTTCTGATGCCTTCTATTGACCTTTTGTAACCCTCTGTTGAGCTTCTGTAGAGCCTTTGTTCCTATCATGTATGCCTCTATAAGTGTTCTGTGGAATGTATGTGTGAATTTGGGAAATTTTTCTAGCCTTGGAAAGAGGTGAATTTAAGTTCAAAAGAGCTCAAGAAAGTGGAAGAAGTAGCTGCTAAAGACTCAAGAGAAGACTGGAGTGAAGTGACAGTGATGAGCTATGAAGTCACTATAGTGGCTATGGTGACCTTTCATATCAGACACACATTTTGGAAGGGGCATCCACGACCAAAGAACGATTATTATGAATGATTATTGAGTATTGTAGTGAGTAGATGATGTACTATTGACTGAGAGAGAAAGAGAGAGTCAGAGATAGCCAATTCTATGCTAAACAATTTATCTATCTATGAGAGAATGTGAGAGAGAACTATGAAGACAATAAAGATGAATACTATATGTGATATTTTTCCATTAAAAGTGGTGTCTCTTTCGTGTTCTCTTTTTTGGTTGATGAATTCTATGAATAATTCAAAGAGGATGATGGATTTTGTTGAAGTTAAAGTCATGGGAGAATTGTTTCTATGAAGCTACGTGAAGATTTCTTGCTAATGGTGCTCTTTTCCTTGTTGTGGTTCTCTAAAGAATGAAACAAAAGCTTGTTGATGTTATAAGATAGATTTTCTTGCAGTAGAAACCCCTTTTTCTTAGTTTCTCTCTTGGGGCTCCATATTTTTGTGCGTAACCGGGGAAACTTGCCATCTACAAGCATCAGAAGAGGCTGAAAATGGAGGAAATGGCATTACCAAGAAGAGAAGAATTCAATGGATGTTTGCAAAGTTCCTTCTTCCACTAAAGAGTTGGAGATTCTTATTATCAAAGCCACTTTCCACAAGAAGTTCATTCCACAATGGCAAAAACATATTACCATCATGATGCAGGCTCTATGTGGTGGACTATTTCCTCTTTCTGTTGAAGCAGCAGAGACTTGCATCTTGGTGGCAAATTGTTTGGGAATAAACTTAATTGTAGAAACAGAGAGAATGACCATCCATGGAAGATTTGGCATTCATTGAGAAGTTTCCAGACAACATTGGCAAGATGGGAGATCGTGAATAAGCTTCAGGAGTCATGGTTAGTAGAGATTCACAAAAACAAGAAAGAAAAGAGTTGGAATTTGTTCATGGATGCTCAACACCAAGACACGTGGGACACATGGTATATGCACAATCTCCTATTTTTCCAATTACAAACCCATTGGAAGTTGATAGATAGAATGTTCTTCACAACATACACTATTGAAACCATCAGAAGTTGGCATTATTATGATGATGGCACAACAACGATTCTCAAAAGAATGAGTTTTGATACCTTTAGAGTGGAATATCTCCCCCTTTGTAGTGGTTTGAAGACTGAATCCAGAGACGTAGAAAAGAAGGAAGTAGAAGAAACGTTGGCTAGAGAGTCCCACAAAGATTGAAGCCCCCTCTGATTCTATTCTGTTGAGTACAGACCAATTGGCTAAAGCCAACTCCCTGATGAATGACACAATCAGGAGGAAAGCACTACAGCGAGTCGAGAGGTACGTGAGAAGAGAGAATGAAAAAATCAAGGCCAAGAACGAGATTGCAGTAGAAGCCTCCTTTGACCCCCTAAAAGTACTTTTTACAAAAGTCCCCATGGTGACTCAATGTCCCCTTCCTAGTCAAATCCGTTCTCAAAATATTGATAACAGGCCAGAAAATGTAGTCCCACTGTCCATTTTTAAGGGAGAGTACAATGAAGATCATGATCTTCATGTAGTAGAGTTTATGGTAGCATGTGTGGCTAACAATGCCAAAACCCCTGAGCATTGGTTAGCAATATTCCCCATCACTTTCAAGGACGCAGTGTTTTAGTGGTATGAGAGACAAGCGACATGAAATTTTTGCACATGAGCCTTCCTCACTAAATTTATACGTGAGTGTTCTGAAGAGCAGATATGAGAGAAGTTTATGAACCTAAGTCACTCCCTTGGAGAAAGAGTAGAAGCTTATGTCTCGCAAATCGAATCCATCCTGAAGAGGTGGACCAAAATCATCATTTGGATGAAGGCATCCAGAAAGGAGTGTTTCTCAAAGGCTATAACCAAAAGTTCTCAAGTTCATGGAATTGAGAAGACCAATCAATCTACAAGTTGCAGTGGAAGTTGCGAGACTGTATGACGAAGTTGAAGCAAGGTTATCAATGACCACAGGAAGAGGATTCTTACCTCCTCCCATGCCAAGAATGGTATACCCACCAAATGCAGTTCCAGGAACAGTTCCCTATCCCTACCCCTAAATGAAAACATTGCCACAATACAATGCACCTAACCCATAGTAGCCACCACAAATGATAGTGCCTCAAATAATGGTTCAACCACAACAATAGTGGCCCCAAACAATTTCTCCAATGGTGACTCAACCACAATGGGACCCTACCCACTGGAACCAACATCCCCAAGTCTCAATAGGAGCTCTAAATCAAAACTAGAACAATGGACCCTCTGGATCAACCCAACCAGTATATGTAGTAATCATAAAAGCTTCCCAAAACCCTACTACAAGTACTCTAGGAGGTGAAAATCTGAAGGACTACCTGTCCAATTTAGTGGCAGGTATCAAGAAAGATCTTATGGATGTGATTACAGAATAGCTACAGGACGACGCTGAAGGTGAATACCGCCAATATATCCACTCCTACGAGAGGTGCGAGAGATGTAATGCATTCTAATAAATGATGCAGAAAGTGCCATCGAGCAGGAAATTTAGCCACTAAATGTACCTAAAAACCAACTATTCGTGGAGTCTTTTGTTCATATTGTTTGGCGAAGAACCATACAAAGGATATATGCTCTCTGAAAGAGATGCACAAACGAAGAAATAAAGATGAAGATGCAAGATTGAACTTGCTAGAATCAAAAATGACAACACAAGACATTTGACCAAAGCCTAGGGAGTTTGGTCCTAATTTCGGTCCAAGGAGGCATCCCTCTCAGAGTTATAGAGGATGACAGTAGTGCAGTGGTTAGAATCAGAGTTAGAGTGTTACAAATGTGGGGAAAAGGGTCATATCTCACCAAATTGTCCAAACCCTAGAAGGTGTGTGGATTACAAGCCCTTATGCATTTGATGCAAAGGAGAAGGCCACACTGCAAAAGATCAGCCCCTGTGAAATCTACTTCTAATACCCAACAGAAAACCCAAGAACTTGCTTCCAATTTGGTGGAATTTGAAGTCGTTGCAACAACACATGCAAAGAAAGGAGATTTGTTGTTCCAAAAGAGAACATTCCCTTGCCAAGATTGTGAAGTTCAACCTTCCTTGAGAAAAGCAGAACAATGCAATCTTGAACAATGAGATACAGAGCACTAGAGATCCATAGAGAGCTACAGAGACAGTTGCAGAGACAGGACCAAAGGTCCGGAAAATAGAGGATGCTAAAGTACCTCCTCATGAGAATAAGTGTAGATGTTGCCGCTCCTAGAAGAAAAAGAGAAGATAAAAGTGGGTGTGGCCCCATGTCCCAGCCGATTGGAAAAGCCTGTGGATCCTATCAAAGAGTATGATTTGGTCAAAGACCTAGTCACTTTTAAACCAAACTTAACATTTTAACAATTATTGATGTTGTCTCCTAGCTATCGAAAGAAATTCAAAAACATAATAACTAGAAGAAGAGGCCTAAGAATTGTTCCTTCCGTGGTGGTAACCAAGGCCAACAAAGCCTCAGAACCCGTGAAGGAAGTAGATTTGGCTAACGCCTTCCTAGATCCTGGAACCCTAGAGATTGGTGTATGGATTGAAGGATGCTTTATTGCAGATTCATCGATTGATAGAGGCTCATCAGTAATAAACATAATGACAGATGTGACAATGAAGGATCTAGGTGTGCAAGGAATGCAACCTACGTAGTGGCTTATCGAATTGGAAAATCAAAGTAGAATCAAACCATTGGGCATCCTCCCATATGTAAAAACAACCCTTGCAGGAAGAGACTATTGGTTGACATACTTGGTCGTCAAACCAAATTCTTACAGGACCTCGTACCCTCTACTGTTGGGAAAATCTTGGCTTTTTGAAGTAAGAGCAAGGATGGATTAGTTCAAAGGAACCCTAACCCTCGGCAAAGGACCCAATAAAGTGGTGTTGAAGTTGTATGGATCACGAAAAGGCAATGGATCCACATCAATCGAAGTCGTAACCAACTCCTCCAATGAAGTAATAGATGGTACATCAGGAGACAAAGAGGCCATCAAATAGATCTTTCCCAAGAAAAAAAAGGCACAGTCCCTAGCAGTGGGCACTATAAGCCAATTACCGAAGGAAGCAAAGTCTTTGTCTATGGAAAAATACCTCCTTCCTGAACCTGAATTAACTTCCAAAATCACCTCTGATAGCGAGATAGAAGCATGGATGTATTGTTCTCCCTGTTACATGACAATCACAGAAACACAGCCTGAGACAAAGACAAAAGCAAAGACAAAGATAAACATAGAGACAAGCAGAAGCAGAAGTAGAGGACATAACAAAGAGTTTGTTCTCCTCTTACAAAGCACTCACCGATGTAGAAATAGAACCTTAAACAGATATGAAGGTGATAATGCAAAAGAAGATTATGAAAGTGAGCTAGAAGGATCTATCCTACTCATAGAAGGCAAAGATGAGGAAGAAGTTCCTAGAGTTCTTAAAGCCACAAAAGCATAAGATCCCTCTCTGGTCACAACAAAATGATTATGGTACCTTTTGGATTGATTAATGAGTCACATCATGAGCAAAGCTATTATAAGAAATGGATTCAGAAGAATAGGCCTTCCTTTAGCAGTAGGTCTTGTCATCCAAAGTTACCCTTCCTTAAAGAAGATAATGACGATGCACCTTATCAACAATCCCTAGCCTTGCAGGTTAAACGGAATGTAGGAAGTTCATGTTTCATGACATTCTTGGATGCATCTTCAGAAGACAAATCCTCAAGCCAAGAAGTAGCTCATCCCCAAACCAAACCCGAAACCTCAATGACACCCTTTTAGCCTCCCAAAGAGCAAGCTAGGCCTCCATTAAAAGAGGACATTAGTTCCAGTGCATCATCAGAAGATGAGACCACTCCCTTGAAGGAGTCAAATCTTTACCCAAAAGTAGTCCATGGGGCATTTATCCGTGAAGTGGAAGGTGAAAGGTAATTGACATTTGTGGATGCTGATGGTACTGAACATCACCTAAAGGTGGGTCTAAATCTTCCAAAAGAGAAACTAGTGGTCTTGCAAGACCTATTAAAGGAGAACTTAGACATGTTTGCATGGTTATATAAAGATCTAAAGGGGATCGATTCCACAGTATGTCAACACCTCATTGACCTAGAGCCTGATGCCAAACCTCTAAGGCAAAGACAAAGGCATATAAATTCTAATTATTTTGCTCTTGGAACTATTGAAGCTCCTTAAAGCTGAGTTCATTTATCCAGTGGCTCATAGTGAATGGGTTTCACCCATTGTGGTCATACCCAAGAAGAATAAGAAACTTCAAATATGTGTGGACTTTTGAAAGCTAAATTCCAAGACAAAGAAGGATCATTTCCCTATCCCTAAACCAAATGTTGGAACACAGTGGTAGGCCATGAGCTATATCCCCTCTTGGATGAATCAGTAGATACAACCAAGTCCAAATCGTAGAAGAGGGCCGATCCAAAACAACCTTCACAACAAAATGGGGAACCTATGCTTATAAAGTGATGCCGTTTGGGCTCTATAATGCTCATGCTACCTTCTAAGGAGTGATGATGGCTACCTTCTAGAACCATCTACACAATTTCATTGAGGTATACCTCGATGACTTTTGTGTCTATAGCCTAATTCATGAGCATTGGGGACACCTAGAACAGTGTGTTGATAGATGTCAAGAGTATGGGATTTCTCTCAACCCTGACAAATGTGTCTTTGGCATCTCATCAGGAGTTCTTCTATGTCACATTGTATCTACACAAGGGATAGTAATAGATCTTCCTAAGATTGAGAAGATTTCCACCTTGAAAGTCCCAACTAACCTTAAGCAACTCAAGGGATTTCTTGACCATGTGGGCTATTACAGAAGATTCATTGCACACTGTGAGATTAAGGCAGCTCCTTTGCATAAATTCTTGAGAAAAGATGCCAAGTTTATATTGAGAAACACATATCTAGACCTAGTTAGCTATGGTCAACACAAATCAAATACACGATACATTATCAGAATGAGAGATTGTAACTCAAGTGAATTAGATTCCAAGATAGATTAGCTTGGACTCATAAATATTGTCTTGAGTAACTCAAATTAATATTTCCATTACCTTGAAATGAGTATCAAGTACACGCTTATATAGCTTTTTGGATAGTATCACTCTCCTCACTGTGCATATGGGATTTTGAACATCTCTTCCTAGAGCATACATCATTTGTCTATCTTCTAGTACAAAGCCACTTATGGACAAGCCTCTTTTGGGCACATATCCAGCCTCTATGGGAATTCATGTTAAGCATCATTTGCTATTCTCAACACCCCCTTTCGAATGATGAGTCTCTACCCTTGATGTGGCTTTTTCTCCCCTTGCATGTGAACATGGACTAGGAGACTAGCTCTTTGGTAGCCTAGTCAAGTTAAGGCTTGAAACTTTACATCTTGGTAGGGTTTGTTACATCCACTATGGGAAGAAAATCCACTCAGGGAATTTGAGATCCTCTATGGAAAATTTTTTCAAAACATTTTGTTGGTTTGTAGCAACTGAAAATATTTTCTTCATCTCTTTTTTTTGTTACTTCTTTGGAAACCTTTGATCTTTCTTCTTGTTCTTTTGCTCCAATCATTGACCTTCTTTGTTTTCTTGGACTTCTTTATCTTCATGCTCCTTAGCTTTTGTTGTGCTCCTTATCCCTTTTGTTGATGTGTGGTACATGCTTTTTACTCTAGTCTTCTTGACACATTCTTTCTGCTTCATGCTTTTATTGATGGGTACATGGCCTTGTCTTGTCAGAACACAATATTAGTGAGTTTGGGAATCTCCCAATTCCCATTTTTTTAATACAAAAAAGGTGGAACCCGGATAACATGTCCATAAGTTTCTCAAAACCATATGATGTGACCTATCATTGGAAAGCGCTTGAAAAATGGAATCTATTGAGCTATATAGCACTCGATTTGGAGTTATAGTGTTCAAGTTATGAAAAATCTAAATATTTGACCACGTGTCGCAAACTTATGGGAAATTCCCATATTCCCCAATATGGTGTTTCACGCTTTCTTTGACATACATGGCATTGATCATTTGCACACAAATTATGTTTTTTTCAACTGCGGGAAGGTCTTACCAATTCACTTTTCGCTTAATGGTACTGTCTAATCCTGATTACAAAAATTTTTAGAGAAAGTGAGAAAGCACACAGTGCTAGTGTCAAAAGATACTTGATGGTAAATATAAAGAAATGGTAAATCACCTTAATGTCTGGGATTTTAATGGAGATGTAAGGAAGACGATGTGGATGAATGTGTGTGATAGGGTTTTAGTGAAGTGGTTTGTGAAGAGACTAGGTGTGAATGTGCTCTATTGACTAAGCTTAGGTTTTAACCTTAGTGATAAGGTTAATGAATAAGCTTTTGGATAAGCTAAAAAAGCTTATCACAACATGAATGGTCGTCCGTGCACCCAAACATCGACAACTTCCAATCATCCAATACCACTCGTCGTAGTAGCCGCTCTCGTTTGACACAACTCCCTTGGATGCCAGCGATGCCACTCTATATTTTCATGGCCACAGCATCCACCTCCATGGAGCTACTCTCCACGAGTAGCTACTCAAGCCTCAAGCGCATGAATGGGGCAGCCCCCTTCTATGGACAACAGGTGGCATGAATATTTGGCCGAACACCTCCATCAGTAATTACCACATTTCCTAGTAGCTTGCTCAACTCCTCATCATTCCTCATAGCCAACTGGATGTGGCGAGGGATAGTTCTTGTCTTCTTGTTGTCTTGTGCTGCATTGCCTGCAAGCTCCATCATCTCCGTCGCAAGGTATTCTATCATAGCAGCCATGTAGATGGGAGCCCTAGCCCCCACACGCTCGGCATACTTGCCCTTCTTAAGGAATCGAGCGATTCTTCCCATCGAAAACTGCAAACCTTCCTTTTGCAAACAAGACATTGACTTGGCACTCTTCGGCTTTGCCTCTTCTCGCTATGGTAGCTCTCATGGTGTAAAAATCTGATAATGCCTATAGAGAGTAACCAATCTATGATCTCTACAAAATGGTTGAGTGTGAAAAACATGTTGTCCTTCTTATCACGTGAAAATAGAGAAGGATTCGGCCTCAATACTTGAACCTCCTAATCTTGAAATGCAGTGCAAACATTGGATGACTTTGAGAGATGGAGAGAATGAGAGAATGGGGAGAGGAAGATTATGAAAGTGTACACACACTAGCCAACTTGCTCGGTCATGACTCTGATACCATGTTAAGAAACACAAATCTAGACCTAGTTAGCTATGGTGGATGTAAATCAAATACATGATACATTATCAGAATGAGAGATTATAACTCAAGTGAATTAGGTTCCAAGATAGATTATCTTGGACTCATAAAAACAGTCTTGAGTATCTTAAACTAATAGTTCCATTACCTTGAAATGAGTGTCAACTACATGCTTATATAGCTTTTTGGATAGTATCACTCTCCTCACTGTGCATATGAGATTTTGAACATCTCTTCCTAGAGCATACATCATTTGTCTATCTTCTAGTACAAAGTCACTTATGGGCAAGCCTCTTTTGGGCACACATCCATCCTCTAAAATCATTCATGTTAAGCATCATTTGCTATTCCCAATAGTTTACATGGACCAATGGTTGTGACGGGGCATTCAACACCCTGAAGTAGTGTTTGATTGAAGCACCCATCCTACGGCCTCTTGATTGGATGAAGGAGTTCCATGTGCACGTTGATGCATCAGTTGAAGGCCTAGGTGCAGTCTTATGCCAAAGGGTCTCTCTCCCTCTAAGTTAGATCAACCAATCTATTATGCAAGTCAAAATGTAATCAACAAAGAGCAAAACTACACAATGACGGAGCTTGAGTGTCTAGCAATGGTGTTTGCTTTAGAGAAGTCTTGACATTATCTATTGTTGACACAGTTCAAAATCTACGTGGACCATGAAGCCCTGTTCTTCCTAATGAACAAGGCTGATGTGAAAGGAAGAATGTTGAGATAGCTCCTTTTGTTTCAAGATTTCGACTTTGAAGTGGTTACCAAACCCGATCGCTCTCATGTCTTGGCTAATCATCTGTCGTGAATCCCTCAAAGTGATGAAGAAGACGAGCAAGATGATCCAAACCTTCTTGATGCTTCCTTTTTTCTAATCAAAATAGTTACCCCATGGTATGCAGACATAGCCAACCTCCTGATAACCCAATAGTATCCCCCTGGCATCTTGAACCGTGAGAAGAAGAAGCTTCTATTGGAATCGGCCCCCTACACCTTGTTAAGAGGTGCTCTGTATAAGAAAGGCAAGGAGGAAGTCTTGCGAAGATGTGTTGCAGGGGAAGAAATTGGCATAGTATTGAAAGCATGCCATGACGAGCCCTGTGGTGGACACTTTGCAGGAGAAGCGATAGCCAAAAAGACCTTACTTGCAGGATATTGGTGGTCGACCCTCTATAAAGATGCCTATGATTACTGCAAGTGGTGTGATGCTTGTCAGTGAATGGGAAAGCCTACTAAATCCAGTGCCATACCCTTGTAACCCATTCTTTCCTTAAAGCTGTTCCAGAAGTGGAGGATTGATTTCGTGGGGCCCATTAATCTGCCAACTAGAAGGAAACAGAATAGATACATCTTGGTTTGTACATACTACATAACAAAGTGGTGTGAAGCTAAAGCTTTGAACCGGGACAATAGTAATAGTGTAGCCTTGTTCCTATACGAGGACATCATCGCCCATTTTGGCAATCCCCTAGAGCTTGTCAATGACCGAGATACCCACTGTCTTAATAATATCATGGAAGAATTGACCAAACTATACAAGATTCGTCACTGTAAGTCCACCCCCTACTACCCCAGATCCAATGGTCAAGTCAAAGTTACCAATCGCATCCTCTACTCGATTGTGACAAGAACAATAGCCACTAATCGACGTTATTGGGATGAGTGACTTATAGAGGCCCTCTAGGCATACAGAACCTCCCATAAGGCAACTACAGGACAAACTCATTTCCAGTTGGTGTATGGAACAGAAGCCATCTTTCTTGTTGAAGTCGAACTACCCTATCTGCGTGTGGCCATCAACGAACGCTTGTGACAAGTCTCTATGATGTTGTCTCTTGCATTTAGAGTGTCTTGATGAGATTCCTAGGATTTCCCTACAATGCATGGAAGCCACACAAGCTCGTAGAAAGGTCTATCATAGTAGCTTCATCAAGTAGAAAGAGTTCAAGGAAGGTGACTTAGTCCTCGCTTATGATTCCTGCTTTGGCAAGTTTCCAGGAAAGCTTCAACAACGCTGGATGGGTCCTTATAAGGTACTTATCATCAATTCGAATGGCTCAAGTCTAGAAAATTGATGCTTTGAATCATCCCTTCCTTATTAATGGCTATTTCCTCAAGGAGTATTACCCCCCCGAGGATCCTAACAATCACTCTCAATAGCTTCCTAATTCTTTGCACAATGGTGGAGATGGATTTACCTAATGCTCCTGATAACCCTCTTGCTGATTTTGATGATATGGTTTCGTCCTGATAGCCCCTCGCAGCCAGTTCCCCCTCCCCTTGCGACGACTAATGCAACAGAGGTATCGAGGATGGTTGTGATACATGGCATTCCTACCATTCGATGCTTCAAAAACAATAAGAAAAATAAAAATATATCAGTCATGGGAGAAAAGGACTTTCGTCCCTGTCATGCTAACCTATTCTTCAAGAAAAGGTGAAAACACTCTCGAGAGTAGGGGAAAAAGAAAAGAAAAAATTGAAATAAAACTGTTATGGGAGAAAAGGAAGCAATTCTCTATCATAACTATCATAACAGGCCTCATTCCAAGACAAGGTGGCCCACACCCTTGGATGGAAAGTTGGCTGTGGAAAAGGTAGTAACACCTCACAATCTAGGATTGCTAAAACTCTAATGGACCTCTTGCAGGAAAAGTTTTCGAGCCACCTCCCTTGGTGCACTAAATCTTGTAACCTCTCCAGTGCTTCTAATTCCTCCAACATACGTCATTTCCAACATGTAATCCTAGTGCCAAACTTGTTGACTTCCTCCCTAGGTAGGCTTCTTCGTCAACCAATGCATGTTCACACCGTCAACCAGAAAAAGCTGATCTTCATCGGCAAACTTAAAGCATCATGAGTTTTCATCCTAATCGGATAGGAATGTGAGTATGGGCTGCCCTCTCTATATCTATCAATAGAGCGTGAGACAGAGGGTGGGGTGAGTGACCAATCCTTGCCCTTGATATTCAACAAAGGTGAGATGTGTGAATGGAGCATTGCACACATGGGCGATGGGCCTCTCAATGCACACAACACAAACTTGTTCATGTGCATGGCACTATAAGGCTCCCTGGCCTTCCATCTTTCACAGTATGCTGGCACATGGCGAGATGGACAATTGCACCATCAATTGCGGACAAGGCATACACCCTCTACATAAGTGACATTGAGGATTACATCAATGGGTTTCAGGAACGGGCTGCCCTTCTATAGCTATCAATATAGCGTGAGACAGAGGGGGGGCTGAGCATGACTGATGTTTCCTCAATCCATTATCAAGAGGTGAGGATTAAGGGATATTAATGAGTAAAAATGAGTGACCATGGACATGATGGTGCATGAAGTCAAGTGGGATAACACATCCAAATATCATTTTTTTGTCTTTCTAACACTTATCCGTAGCGAGAGTCGGGTTTATAGATGGAAATCCCAAGTGCTACCATGCATGTTCGACATGTGGTTGTGATATTTCAGTTTTGAGACACACACCTCACGCGTGAAGATAAGAAAATATATTCTTGCTTTTGATTTTGAGTCTCGAGCAGAATTCTACGTGGCAAGGGGCATGTTTGCCATCTAACAACTAAGGGGAAGCAAGGGGCAACTTGGAAAAATAGGGGGAAAACAAAAAACGTGAGGATTTTCTTTTAAGGAAAAAAAGAAGAGAAGAGCAGTGTTCAATACAAGACAATTAGAGAGAGAGAGAGAGAGAGAGAGAGAGAGAGAGAGAGAGAGAGAGAGAGAGAGAGAGAGAGAGGGGGGGGGGGGAAGAAGAAGCTTACAGAGGCTGAAGAAGGGAGAAATCTAAAGCTCAAAAGAAGAACAACAAATTGTCAGAAGAAAGAGACTGTAAAGATGAAGTTATTGAAGCTGTGGAGCAGGATGGCAGGGTTGCTAAATTCAATGGGCTGATGCGAGTTCTCAGTTTTCAGATGATTATAATAGGAGTCTTTTTTTGTCTTGTTTTCTTCTACTACTGCGTGGGGCAAAGAGTTTGCAGATCAATTTTGATGTATGGATATGCGTGAAAGACAGCTGAGGATTGTTCTTCGTCCTGTTAAGAGTGATGCATGTTAGTTGTTGAGTGAGGCTTCCCATCAGCAAAGAAGAATGGAAATAAAGGGTCTCTACATCTAAAACATGGTATGTAGAAAGGAATATGTATTATGGTCAGGTGTTGAATGCACGGACTCAAGTTACTCAAAATCTAAAAGGATTTGCAGCCAAGAAAATAATAGATCATAGTTTGTAAAGTTCAAAGCTCCCACGACTCTTCATCAATGCAAGATTGTGCTTTTGAAATAGAGAAGTTGTGTTTGTTGTATAGAGCATGAATGAATTTAGGACTGCAATTTGTGTAGAGTTGTTTTAGGGTAGCAGATCAAGGAATTTGACTCTGAGTTATTTTAAGAATTATAGATTGGAAAGAGAGCTACAACATTCATTTTTTAAGCTTGGCAATCTAAGGTCTAGGTATAAAGTTATGAACTATTCTATGTAATACTCCATGAGGCAATTTTAGTGCTCTATGAGGAAACAAGTGAATTAGGCAGCAGCTATGTCACCAACTTGGTTTCTCATGAAATTCATCATGATTATCCATTGCTATATTATTGTAAACTTTGTTTTGATGCAATAATGGAATGTCCACAGTAGTGAAATTCTTATAGCAGCTGCGTTGGCATGAAAGTTGGATGTCTAAAGCTTTGAGTACCTATGTATTTGGATTCTATTTATGTGTGCTCTGAGGAAAGAAGCACAGAGAGGGTCTACAACTGATGGGACCTGAAATGGGCCGGCACTGGCTATAGCACTAGCCGGACCTCATGCTCATGACACACAAACACTCTCACGGCCTTGCGGACCAGGAGCATCAATCTAATGCTAAAGGACAAACCGCCCTAAAGCTTAATTCCTGAGTATATAGTTTATAGTCCAACATTTCCCTAAAACTCCTCAAAGGGAGAACCCTTATACATTGGCAATGCCACGATCACACACACATAGGAGGCACTCCACCGACTAATAGTCAGGACTAATAGTCAGAGCCCCACTGCAGCTCTCCTACATCTCAGGGATTGGCCCTTTGATGCACTGCTAAACATATAACACATACGAGCACAAACTCCTCTCAATGTACCAATATTTTACATTCCAGGATGTACCATTCCCCACTACACTTTCCCCTTAGGACCCAATGACTAACCTTCAACTTAGGACATCCTCTCATGCTCATCGTTGGTCACAACCTAAGGAAGACAAGTGCCATGCATCCAGGAGGTTTTTCTGATACCTTTTAATTATTATGCTTAATGCAAATCATGTATGGCTATGTGCTTAGACAAAAGAAAAATCAACATCATGCATAGTGCATAAAACATTATTTCCATGAATTTCACTAGCGTGTGTTGCGTTGAAAGGAGGCACCGAGCCATATGTCCATGCTACCATCCTCTTTATTTAAACTATTTCCTATATGCCAAGTGTAATGCATAAATCAAATCTTTTCTTATCTTTCAACGTTTCAACCCCTTTTCATCCAACTCTTAGCATTTTGCATCATTGATCAATTAGATAGGGTTTCTATGCATTTTTCCCTCTTAAAAGAATGATAAATACGCACAAAAACATAGAAACGGGGACAAACCGAGGCCAACCTCATGCTTTGCCATCCTTATACATTGCACAAACATAGATATAATTTTCCCTAATTTTCCTCAGTCCATTTTCTATTTTTCCCTAATTTTAAACCCATTTTTCTCATTTTTGGGCATTTTTTTCTCTATTTTTCTTTAATAAATAATGACTGAAAATGAAAATTGATTGTGGGCTATGGCCCTTAGGTTCATTGGCAGAAAAAACTTAGATTTAGTTTGTGTGACACATCATATTTTTCATTTATATAGCAAAAAACCCAATTTTACCCTTAAAATGTGTGTTTTTCATATATTTTAACACTAATTCCGGCCATATAGCCTTATATTTTCTGATTTCCAAAGCATAAACTGATCAAACTCATGGCAAACAATGTTATAATGCACTTTCATCCCATATGAACAAAGTTTCATAAACCAAATAGCATAAAAAGATCATTTTTTTTCATAAAAATAGCATTACCGCTTATTTTCAGATCTCGGTTTCTTGGTCTTGATTACGGGACTCATTTCCAGCATGCATTTAATGCTCAGTATCTTCAAAACCAACACTCTTCATGTCCTCATGCATCGGGAAACAATCCGATCTCATCCGGACAAGCTTTCCTCCATCATTCTTCATTGTCTTCTTCCACACAAGAACAACCCCTTAAGGGAGAGAGAGGGAGGAGAGAGAAAGACTAAAATCAGAGATCTCCATCCAGGCCACCATTTGATGGGTGAGAGGCAGCGATAGAGTCAACATACAGGAGGAAACCAAGGCCCAATGTCAAATAGGGGGATTGTTTGCAACTAGGAGATTGATCTCCATCAACATATGGCGCATTTTTCGGCGCCTTCCTGTACGTCCTCTTCCCACGTTTTCTTCATCATGATTTCTTCAAAAGTTTCATGCTACATCCAAATACTACATGCCCCCCCCAAAGGTCATGACCATTTGGCCAAAATTTGGTCCACCCCTTCAAATCTTGCCCATTTGCTGGCCATTTCCCCGTCCGGTGTCCAAATCGAGTGCTGTAAATTTCTACGCGTCCGGCTTGACATCCCGCACTGGTCGCAACTCCTGACAACCCGCACAACAATCTGAAAATTATCAAAAATCAACAAGTGTCACTTGAACGTCTTTAAAGCACTTGACGCTTAAAATCGTCCAGCTGGAGCCGCCGCCTTTGACGTTGAATATTTTTCCCTTGTTATTCATAATTTTTAGCTATTTTTAAGCACTTCTCAGCATCAAAACTCCACTCTCAATAACTGATTTTTTACTTCTTGAAGCAATCACGCTTTACGAGGTGGTTTGCTACGTGGGGTTGCCATTCCTAAAAATTATAGTTGTGTGAATCTGAAAGCTCGTGTTGTCAGAGTTTCTACCACAATTTTTTCAGCATCAGATTTTCTCTAAAAATGGTAATTCTAAGCTTGAAGGTTTAAATTGATAAAGTTATTGAGTTGAAGTCTCAATGAGGAGTGAGTGATCAAAAAAAAATTATCATGTGTTCCATCTTGTGGATTTTGTTGATGTGAGATTCTCGATCTTTATCCTGTGGTGTTGTCTTGCGGGTTGTTAGAGGCCACAAACTACCCAATTTTCCTACAAAAATTGGTGCCCCCACTGAGGATCTTTTGTATTGAATATCTCTTGCTAATCTTTCAGTTGGCAAGTGTAAGGTTTGGAAACCAACCTGTACACAAACTCAAGCATGGTGGCTTTTGGATATGAACCCTTCTATGGTATTGAAAATGAGGATGCTAATTAGTTTATTAAGAGATTGGAGTGGTTGGGTTACCAAGATCAAAGGGAAATTGATATAGATAAGCTTCGAATGATGAGCATGCTGCTTAAAGGTTTTGCAAGATTATGGTGGAACTTATTGAATGAAGAGGCAAGGGCTGTTGGGATAACAAGCTCAACACATGCGGACATTAATGATGGACCGCCTTGTTAGATGGGTCCACACGTCTACACTTACCATATCGGTGGTCATTATGACTCTCACATGGCCACTAACTCATTACTTATTATATTCAGGTTGTTACACCTATTTACAGCTGGTATAGTTATAGCACCAGTCAACTAGTGTAGTCAGTTATGCATTGTTTGACTTAGTAGGCCACTTTCCTTTATGTTGTATCTTATCTATACTTTGTGTTCATTGTAAAGTGTGTGGAAGAAGAAGAAAAAACCAGCAAGAAAACGTTTTGGCCTCTATCTCTCTTCTTGTCTCTTGAGTGAGCTTCTCCTTGTGCATTCTGTGCGTGTTCGGCGCAGCATCTTGAGCAAGTCCCCCCATCACGTGATTCTTGACATGGCATCAGAGCCGCGCCACTGAGAGAGACTAATTTCGAAGGTTGAAGTGAAGGAGAAGAAGCAAGGTTCGAGCAAGCAAGCCACGGGTAAGAAGCTCTCCCATTCTTCCACTCTTTCTCTTGGACAGTGCTTGTGGAGGCACCAGAAGCAGGGCAGAGCAAAAATCTTAGATTGCTGTGAGATTTGGTGTGCGCGAAGACCACTATGTATTCTACAAATAGGAACTTTAGGGATTTCCCGCTACTATTTTGGCCATTCGAGGTCATTTCAGGTCATGTTTTAGAGCCGCAAGGTTGCGGATAGCAATTTGAGATACCTTGCAATTTCAGCTATGTCTGCCGTATACAGGTGCACAGGTTACAGATTTCAAATCTGTAAGTTCAAAGGTGTTTACCAACAAATAAACACAAGGTTTATCTGCAAATTGATTGCAGATTGCATGTATTGTTGAGCAGATAGTGAAAAAGGCTGTCTGGTGTATTGTTGTGCACTACAGGTTGAGGGTTGCAGAAGATTTACTTGTTGTTTGGTATTCATTTTGTGATAATGGCAGAGAATAGTGGAAACACCATCATTGAGAAGCTCAATAAGAACAACTACCCTTCATGGAAGTTCCGTGTCATGAACTTCCTTATTGGAAAAGGCCTCTACGAGTTTGTTTCAGGTGAAGAAAAGGAGCCAAAGGTGAGTGATCCTCCAACTGCAAAAGAGACAAAGGCACGAAAGGAATGGAATGCAAAAGACAAAAAGGTCATGTATTGGCTATCTGCAGTAATTGACAATAATATGCTGGGACATATTAGAAATGTAGAGAATTCATATGCAGCTTGGACCATACTTGAAAGTATGTTTTCCATAAATACAAAGGTACGAAAGATTCAACTCAAGCAAGAGTTGAATACATTGAAGAAAGGGAAGATGTCTATCAATGAGTATGCACTGAAGGTAAGGAGCATTACAGATGCCTTGGCAATGATTAATGCAATGCCCGATGATGATGATTTGTTGTCTTCTACCTTGGGTGGACTTAACAATGAAAAGGCTTGGAAGTCTTTTGTAACTTCCGTATATGTCAGAAAGCCATTTCCAGATTTCGATGAGTTGGTCTCCCTTATGATCACTGAAGAGATCAATGTTGAGAAACATGCGGGATCTAGAGCGTGGCAGTGAGTTATGGTGGATGGAAGGAGAAATGTGGACTCATGATGGAGAAGACAAAGACATTGTTTGTTACACAAGTGAATTAGGTTCCAAGATTGAGACTTGGACTCATAAACACAATCTTGTTTATGTGGACAATGACATTGACACTTCACTGAAAAGAAAAGAGTACTATCATTGCAATAAGAAAAGGAAGCAAGTACAATGCTTTATAGGAACGTAGGAAACTACAGTAGACACAACTGTGCATATGGGATAGGTTAGCCTGCATGTCCTTGGCCCTGAAGCTACATACAAAGAGGCTGTTTAGTGAGTGTGATTTCTGAATCTCAACACCCCTTCTCAATCACAACTAGAAAGGCACAAAGTGTGTAGAGGCTGTAATGAGAACCACCTGCGAAGTGTGGGCACACCACAAACATGGTAGACACGAGAGGCTGTCGCAAAAAAGGCTAAGTGTGGGCACCAAAACATGATGGACATCCAGAGGCTGTAACAGGGGCCTCACAAAGTGTACATGGACTGTAATGCCAAGTTACATGAGGAGTTTACAAAGCTTATGGCAAGAAGCATTAGGGCAAGGAAATACAAGGCTTTTAAAACAGTCTATCAAAGTAATGAGAGTAGAAGGACTGATGAGTCTTGTCCTTCCGATCTTGGTGGTCTTCATCTTCATCTTTTGGTCCATGGTCTTCTTCTTCTTTCACAGCTGCAAGATAGGCCTTTTGGGACCTCTTCCTAGCATGACAGAACTTCTCAGTGTGTCCGGTCCTTTTGCAGAAGTCAGAGAAGAGCGGTTCCTTTTTACCTTTGTATCTGTTGTTTACGTATAGCATTTGTTCATCCTTTGAAGTGCTAGGCTCTTCTTTGCTTTTAAGTTTCTTTTCTTCTTCTAACAGAGAGGCTTTAATATCAACAAGTTGAGGATCAGGCATATTGGTTAGAGTGGTTGATACATTATCATAGGCAGGAGGCAGACTTTTTAGCAAGACACCAATACAAACATCTTCATCCATTTTTAGCTTTATTCCTACAAGTTGAGTAAGCAGGCTTTCCATGTAGTTCAGATGGGATGCCAGGGATGTATGAGGCTTCATATCAAGTTGGAAAATTTCAATTAATAGACCATACTTGGATGACTTTGACTGTGCACCAAATAGGGTATCCAATTTATCCCAAGTGTCATGGGACGTGTCACAGGCATCCACATGATGGATGTAGCTGTCGTCCAATTCCAGTTTGATGATGGCTTATGCCTTGTCATCATTCTTCTGCCAAGTAACTACAAGGTCCGCATCTCGAGGTTTCTTCTCTTTTCCATTTGTGATGGCCCAAAGACCCTTCTTCATCAAGATGAGCTTGATGCGGATTTGCCAAGTGTGGAACCTGACTCCTTTGAATCGAGCATTTGGAGAGTCTTTTCCCATGTTGAGGTTGCAAGATCAGCAGCAAATCAACACCAGAATTATGAGATTTTATCAGTAGAAGAGCAGATTGCAATGTGTCAAGAGACACAGTTAATGACAATGTGAAAACACACTATGTCAGTGTTGATGTTGAGCTTGATTCTTTTTGTTCGGGATCATTCGGTCATTCTTCAATCTTATCAGGTCCTTCCCCTCATTGATTTGGTGCTGGAACAGTAGATCAGAGTGGCAGTGGGTTTCTCCAAGTGACAGGAGAGAAAAAAATGATGAGATTTTTTAGCTTTGATGAAACTAGCTATGGCTGACAGTTTAGGGTTTCAGATAGGGGCCTGGTTTTTTGCAGATTGCAAGAGCTATGGTTGATCATTTGATGACCAGGAAATATGTGCAAAAATAGGCACCAAAATGTGCTCACATGGAAACATCTTTTGTTAAATTGATACTTTGCAAATGTACCCCTTTGTTAAAATCAAATATGAAGCAATGTAAAATGTGTAGTCCAAAAGGCTCACATTAAAAGAATATGGAAAGGAAAAGGAAAGGTCAAGCCCTTTTGTCTCATGCTGAAAATTGAAGGGTCTTTAGACCTTAGCCAATGTATGCAAATTTGAATTTCATAATTCAAGAAAGGAAAAGGAGGTGGTTGCAGTCGTGGGATTTGGGGAGGTGGGAGGTTGAGGTGGTTACACCCTCTCTCTTCCTTTATCTTCTCCTCTCACGGTTCATTTCTCCCTCTCCCATTTTGGCACAACTCTCATCTTTCTTGTTCTTGCTTTTCTCTCTTGTGCGCTCCTTTGCAAAATCTAATGGAGAGTGAGGAAGAGGAAGAGGGTGAGGATGGAAGAATTGTTCAATTTCTTGTGTGCCTTCCTCTTGTGTGTCTTGAGGATATGGATTCTTGGTGAGAATGAGAGTTTTCTTGCAGGTTTTTGTGGCCAGCAATGTATTTGCAGCCTCTACCTAGCCGGTTCGTGGTTCTATTTGTGCCGTGGCAGGGTGCTCTTCATTTGGTGCACTGGCCGGGAATGAGGTGGTCATGGTACTTGCAAGAAGAAAGGATTTGCAGGTGCATTTTTGCCATGGAATATGATTTTTCTTTGCTACATTTCGAGGGAAAGAGCAAGGGATGAAGACAATCTTGCTGAGATGCTAGAGGAGAATGAAAGAGAGGATCAACGAGGCTATCCAATGGGCTTCTATTGTGTGTGCTGCTGGCCTCGACCATTCTTTCCCTCCCCTTCAACACACCCATGCCTACCCCTCCGATTCTTCCCACACTTAGATTGAAGAAGAATATTGAAGAAGGAGAAGAGGTGACAGTGTGCACGGGGGACATCCATGGCTATGCTGCGCAGACTATGGCGCAATCTAGAGTTGTGCTTTGGAACCCCGACCTTCTTTCCGTCCACCTTCATCTTCCTGGGGGATTAATGAGATAGGGGGCCTAACACGTCCCCGGTCCTGGAATTCCTGTGCTCCCTCCCGTCCACCTACCCCTTGCAGCGCCATGTCTTCCCCTTGCGTTGACTTTGTGTTCGCTACCTTCCTTCACCTGTTGCCGCTCTTCCACTTCCTCCTCCTCGGCTATGGCGGTCGTTCCCTCTCACCCCCTCCTTCAACGAAACAACGGCCGCTTCCGTCCTCACTGGCAGCCGCATCAAACGAATTGCTTCTACCAACACACAAACGCCACCCCTGTGCCTTACTCGTTCTCTCCCATCATTCAGCCTCTCTACACCTACTGCAAGATCCGTAGCAACGACGACAACGTCCCATCTAGTCCACACATCTCCTCATCCTACACGTGGCAACAACGGTGGCATTATCTTGTTCTGCAATTCTTCCTTTTAATTCTTCAGACCCTGAATACATGAACCAACCATTTTTAACCTTTAATTATTAAAAAAATTTCTCTAAGGCTCATTCACATGCATCATCTTTATGTTTAACATGCCCTTTCATCAAGATCATTCTCCCTCAAGCACACAAGATCATTTTTTGTTCTTTTTTTCTTATTTTTAATAAAGCCTCTTCCCTTTCCTTTTTTTTGAAACACATTTTATCGGGTGGGAGAACTTCAATACCCTATCCTTTGCAAGGGATGCATTTCATTTTTATATATTTTCGGGTTTATTATTGTGCTTCACAGTGTGATCATCTTTCAACCTAACTTGATTGTGATGTTGCTATTGTCCATAAATTATTGAAGAGCCCTATCTTTTGATTTTTGTTTGATGTGCTTTGTGACCTAGGCTAAACGTCCTAGTTGTGTGTGTGTATTTTTGTGATTATTTTCCTATCCAAATCCAATGACAATTCAAAGACAATGAAGACCAAAGACGAAGATGAAGACAAAGACTTTTCTAAGAGCTGATTGTGGTTCTTCTTCAAGTTTGTTCGCGAGGACGCTTCACACTTAAGCGTGGGAGGAATGATGACTAGGAAATATGTGCAAAAATAGGCACCAAAATGTGCTCACATGGAAACATCTTTTGTTAAATTGATACTTTGCAAATGTACCCCTTTGTTAAAATCAAATATGAAGCAATGTAAAATGTGTAGTCCAAAAGGCTCACATTAAAAGAATATGGAAAGGAAAAGGAAAGGTCAAGCCCTTTTGTCTCATGCTAAAAATTGAAGGGTCTTTAGACCTTAGCTAATGTATGCAAATTTGAATTTCATAATTCAAGAAAGGAAAAGGAGGTGGTTGCAGTCGTGGGATTTGGGGAGGTGGGAGGTTGAGGTGGTTACACCCTCTCTCTTCCTTTATCTTCTCCTCTCACGGTTCATTTCTCCCTCTCCCATTTTGGCACAACTCTCATCTTTCTTGTTCTTGCTTTTCTCTCTTGTGCTCCTTTGCAAAATCTAATGGAGAGTGAGGAAGAGGAAGAGGGTGAGGATGGAAGAATTGTTCAATTTCTTGTGTGTCTTCCTCTTGTGTGTCTTAAGGATATGGATTCTTGGTGAGAATGAGAGTTTTCTTGCAGGTTTTTGTGGCCAGCAATGTATTTGCAGCCTCTACCTAGCCGATTCGTGGTTCTATTTGTGCCGTGGCAGGGTGCTCTTCATCATTTCCAAAACTTTTTGTATGGAAATGAAGCTTACTTCAAGCTCTTCAAAAGACCTATCCTCCTCGTCAAGTTCGCGACATGTATGGCGTGCGTAGAGTGGACGAATACATCAGGCGCAGATTTCATTAGCAACCACAAATTTCTACAATGCCAGGGCTATAGATCACCAATGTGGTCGATTTTTGTGCCAAGAGGGAGCGCCCTAAGTAGAGGAAGATATGTCTAGAAGAGAGTTCATGAAGATATGCTCTACAGAGAGAGATATGAAGGCTCCATGGAGGGTATGTCCTGCAGGTCACAATTGAAGACTATGGCAGTGACTGGGAATTTTCACAATGCTGAGCTTCAGATAGCCAAATGTCATGGATTGATGTGATACAGGGAAGCTTTGTGAGTTAGGGAACACTTTTCCAGAAGGAAGCTCCAAGAGATTTGACTTGTGGAGTGAGATATAAGCAGCTCAATCTGACAGGGTGCTGTTGGCTATGGCTGCCATGGAAGCTTAAGTGAAGGTAGAGTTGGGAGATAAAGTCATGGGATGAAACTAAGCTGACCAGATATTAACATGAGCTGAGAGAGGGCAGAGGAGAGCTAAGCCAAGCTGAGCCATGCCCGACTGGGCTGTGATACCATGTTGAGAAACATGCGGGATCTAGAGCATGGCAGTAAGTTATGGTGGATGGAAGGAGAAGTGTGGACTCATGATGGAGAAGACAAAGACATTGTTTGTTACACAAGTGAATTAGGTTCCAAGATTGAGACTTGGACTCATAAACACAATCTTATATATGTGGACAATGACATTGACACTTCATTAAAAAGAAAAGAGTACTATCATTGCAATAAGAAAAGGAAGCAAGTACAATGCTTTATAGGAAAGTAGGAAACTGCAGTAGGCACAACTATGCATATGGGATAGATTAGTCTGCATGTCCTTGGCCTTGAAGCTACATACAAAGAGGCTGTTTAGTGAGCGTGATTGCTGAATCTCAACAATCAACATGCAGAGTGAGACATCTGAAAGAAGTGGTGAACAGGTCCAAGCTTTCTAGTCCATTTCAGGAAGGAGACATGGCAAGTTCTCTTCAAGAGGCCGTGGTACAGGACGTGGTAGTGACAACTAGCAAAACAGATTGAATGAGAAATTTGGCGATATGCAGGTTTCAGGAGGTCATGGTAACTTTAGAGGCAGGGGGAGCTTTAGAGGAAGAGGTGGATGGTAGAACAGAGGTTCTAACAACTCTGATATTGTGTGTCACTACTGTGGCAAAATAGGTCATATTGTACTCCAATGTTATGGTAAGAAAGATGATATTCACAGTGGCAAGTTGCAGCAAGGAAACTATGCATTGTCTTCACGACAGAATGAAGATAAAAATGAACGTCTATTTGTTATGCAGCATATGCTGAATGCTGTTATAGAAAAGGGAACACATGATGATGTTTGGTATGTTGATTCAGGTGCAACCAATCATATGACCAGCCATGCAGAATGGTTTGGAGAGATGCAAGATTTGCAAAATGCAACTTATGTGCAGACGGGTGATGATTCATGCCACCCAATTTCACACATTGGAAAATTTTCCTTGTCCTTGCATGATGGTAAGACAAAGAGTCTTTCAGATGTATTACATGTGCCATCTATTACAAAGAACTTGGTGACAATCGATCAGATGGTAGAGCAAGGGCAGCAAGTTAGATTTAATGCAAAGGACTACTTTGTAGAAGACTTCAATGACAAGTGCAGGTTGGTTGCAAAGGGAAGTAGAGTTGGACGTATGTTTACTCTGGATGCTGGAATTCCTACTATGAATGCTACTATGTATGCTAAAGGAAAAGGTGTTGTTGCAGATATTGAAATTTGGCACAAATGCATTGGACATGCAAATGTACAAAGGCTGAAATTAATGCAATCCAAAGGGTTGGTTATAGGTTTGCCTACATTTAGAATTGCAGAATTTCATAAGGTATGTGAAGCATGTCAGTTTGGTAAGCAGGCAAGACAACCCTTTTCACATGACAGAAATGTAAGCAGAAATATCCTTAATGTTGTGCATACAAATATTTGGGGGCCTACACAAAATGTATCTCTTGGAGGCAGTTTATACTTTGTCACATTCATTGATGATTGTTCTAGAAAGCTGTGGGTATATTTTATGAAGGAAAAGAGTGAAGCGTTTGAGCACTTTAGAACTTTCAAGGCTGCAGTTAAAAGAGAAACCTGCTTGAAATTAAAGTGCTTGAGGTCAGATGGAGGGGGAGAGTACCTCTCGAATGAGTTCAGTGATTTTCTGAGGTCTCATGAGATAAAGAGACAGTTCACATGTAGGTATAGCCCATAGCAAAATGGGGTTGCAGAAAGGAGAAAAAAGCATATTACATAAGTTGCACACGCCTTGATGGCTGAAAAGAATATACCTAAGCATTTTTTGTCTGAGGCTGTTCATACTGCTGTTTATATTATGAACAGAACTCCCACAGCTGCAATTCATGGTATGACTCCTGAAGAATGCTTTACTAGCAAGAATCGTGATGTCTCACACTTGAAAGTGTTTGGCTGTATTGCATATGTTCATGTGCCAAATGAGTTGTGGAAGAAACTGGATCCAAATGTTGAAAAGTGTGTCTTTATTGGATACTCTTTAGAGTAGAAAGGGTAACGTTGTAATAACCCTATCACATGTAAGTTCAAAGTGAGCAGGAATGTCATCTTTGATGAAATGAGCAGTTGGTATGCATCTAGTGGTGATGCATTGGATGATGATAATGATCATGACACTCATGTGTAGGCTGAAAAGCAAGAATCACGGACTCTTAGTGGACCAAAGACATCATCTAGTAGTCCTTGTTCTGGGAGACTAAGGAGTAGCTTTACATCTTCGGGTGCATCTAGTAGCACTACAGGTAAAGACAAAGAAAAGAATAAAGTGTCAGATGGCATTGATGCAGTTCTTGATGGAGACTCGAGTGGCTCAGAGAGCTTGGATGATGAGCTTGGTATTCCTTCTGTCAGGACACCAGGTGTACAGAGAGCTCATATTAATGTAAAGGCTCCATTGAGTGATCCGATGGTACACAAATCTAGTAGGGTCAAATACCCTATTAAAAGATTCGGTTTTGAAGGTTATGCAGCTCACCATTATGCTTATATGGTGAAACTAGTTGAGGATGTTGAGCCCACTTGTTTTGAGGATGATGTTGGTCATACTCATTGGGATGCAGCAATGGATGAGGAGATGGCTACATTAGAGGCCAATAAGACTTGGGATCTAGTATCATTGCCAAAGGGCAAGAGACCTATTGGATGTAAGTGGGTTTATAAGATTAAGCACAATGCAGATGGTTCTATTAGTAGGTACAAAGCTAGGCTGTTTGCAAAAGGCTATGTGTAGACATATGACATAGATTATGAAGAAACCTTTAGTCCAATTGCTAGGATGACAACTGTCAGATGTGTGATTTCTTTGGCAACAGCCAAAGGTTGAAAGTTGCAACAAATGGATATGAAGAATGCCTTCTTGCATGGTGATTTGCAGGAAGAAGTGTATATGGATCAGCCAGCAGGTTATGAAGATTTAGAGCATCCCACGTATATGTGCACGTTGAAGAAGGCGCTCTATGGACTCAAGCAAGCACCTAGAGCATGGTTTGACAAGATCAGAGAGTATCTTGTCAATATTGGATTTTATGTTTTTGATACGGATCACTCACTTTATGTGAGAAAGGGAGATGCAGGTTTGGTCATCATAGTCATCTATGTGGATGACTTGATTATTACAGGTGATAGTGATAGTGGGATTGCTGAAGTCATGGGCTTTTTGAAGAAGAAGTTTGAGATGAAGGATTTAGGTAAGCTAAGATACTTCCTTGGCATTGAGGTGATCAAATGTGATGATGGTATATGGCTGTCCCAAAGATAGTATGGCTTGGATATGTTGTCCAAGTATGGTATGACAGCATGCAAACCACTTTCAGTCCCATTGGAGCAGAATGTAAAGTTGAGTGTTAATGTTGGGGATGAGATAGAAGACCCTACTATGTTTAGGAGGATAGTGGGGAGTTTGATCTACATGACCATTACAAGGCCAAACTTGAGCTACATTGTTGGTCTTATGAGTCAATTTATGCAAGTACCTAGAAAGCCACATTTGGATGCAGTCAAACGCATATTGAGATATGTGAAGTCCACATTACATTATGGACTTTTCTATGAGGCAGGTATAGATGTACAGGTATTTGGATACACAGATGCAGATTGGGCTAGTAGTATGTCTGATAAAAGATCTACCAGCGGATACATGTTCTCTCTTGGTCGTGCAGCAGTTACTTGGAGCAGCAAAAAGCAATCTACAGTTGCTTTGTCGGTACAAAGGCTAAGTATAGAGGTGCTCCTGTTGCAGCATGTGAGGTAGTATGGCTGCGAAAGTTATTGGCTGATTTAGATGTGCAGGTGGAAGGTCCAGTTGTCATTTATTGTGACAACATGAGCAGTATACAGTTGGCTAGGAACCCTGTGTTCCATGCCAAGACAAAACATATTGAGGTACACTACCACTTTGTGAGAGAGAATGTACTAGCAGGTGAGATTGATTTGGTGTATGTCAACACACAGGATCAGATAGCTGACATCTTCACAAAGGCATTGGGTAAAGAGAAGCTTCAAAAGTTTCGAAGCTTACTTGGAGTTGCAAAGATGCAGTTGAGCTTGAGGGGGAGTGTTGAGATGACAAGCTCAACACATGCGGACATTAATGATGGACCGCCTAGTTAGATGGGTCCAGACATCTACACTTAGCACGTTGGTGGTCATTATGACTCTCACATGGCCACTGACTCATTACTTATTATATTCAGGTTGTTACACCTATTTACAGCTGGCATAGTTATAGCGCCAGTCAATTAGTGTAGTCGGTTATGCATTGTTTGACTTAGTAAGCCAGTTTCCTTTATGTTGTATCTTATCTATACTTTGTGTACATTGTAAAGTGTTTGGAAGAAGAAGTAGAAACCAGCAAGAAAACGTTTTGGCCTCCATCTCTCTTCTTGTCTCTTGAGTGAGCTTCTCCTTGTGCATTCTATGTCTGTTTGGTGCAGCATCTTGAGCAAGTCTCCCCACCATGCGATTCTTGACAAGGGCAAATTGGAATGAAGTAAAAAATGAGTTCCTTACAAGGTTTGCAACTAAGAAAACTCCTGAGAGTTTATGGAAATCTTTGGAAAGGATGTTTCAGGGAGAAAATGAGGAAGTGTCTAAATGTGCTGCGAGATTTAAAGCAAAATGGATAGAAATTGCATAGAGTATGGAGTGACCTCCCATGATGTTCTTGAAAAGGGACAAGTTTGTTTCATTATAGAAAAGATTATTATCAAAGACCCTGATACATATGAAGATGCAGTCAAAATTGCCAAAGAAAAGCACAGGAAATTACAATTGAGGTGGATCAATCAAGAGATATTGTTGTGCATGCATTTTTACGGCCTAATCAGGTTGACACTGCTGTAGGAAATGCAAGATAGCAAGCTATGAATCTTCATGGGGCATTTGAAAGAGTGGAGAATGGAACTCAACATGTCCATAGGAAACTTGATGATGATATGATTAGTAAACTACATGAACAATTGGCAAATCTGAATTTGAATATGAGCCTATTGCATACAAGGCAGCCTCAAATGCAACCTAATTTTGGAGGACCTCCAAGAAATAGATGAGAAAACTTTGAATGCTTTAATTGCAAGGAGAGAGGTCATATAGCTCCTGATTGCCCTTATCCAAGAAGAACAGGAGGGGAGATGTATCCCATGCCATAAGGGAATGCTAGGCAAGATGCTAGGCCTCAACAGGAACAAAGGCCACTTGAAGCAACTAGGCAACAGTTGAAAAGAAGAACTAATGAAGGCACATCGAATATGAATTTGATCAAAACCAACATGTCTGATGATGGGAAAAATGCAGATATTCTAGCTAATAAGAGAGTCAAAGAGAGGGATACTGAAACTGAAACTCAAAGGCCAACAAGGATTAAAAAGAAAAAATAGGTTGCATACGTTGATCCAGAAACTAGCAGGAAAGGTAGACAAAGAAGGAAGATTCAAATGGGAAACTTTGCTTTGGGTTTCAATCAAGCTCCTTACAACCTACTTGAGGATTTAAAAGGTAAAAAGGCTGATGTTACATATGGTCAGCTACTGTAGATGAACTCATCTCTGAGGAGGCAATGTCATGGTTTGGTTAGCATCAAGAAAGGAAAAACCTAAACTAGGCATGTTGGAGTGGTATACCTATCAAATGTGAAAGGCATTATACATGTCATGGAAGCATGGATACACGGAAGGAAAATTGATCAAGTTTATGTTGATGGCGGTGCACAAGTTTGTGTAATCACTGAAGAAGAAATGTTGTAAATGCATCTTAAAATGATAGGGAAGTCATTGTTTAAGGTTAAAATGGCAAATGGCTCAAAAGTTAAATGCTTGGGAATCATTGAGAACTTGGAAATCAACACCGGAGGTCAAAGAGAATGTTTGGATTTCCATGTTATGCCTGTAAAACTTGGGGCATATCCTCTCATTTTGGGACAACCATGGTTGATTGGTATGAGATCTAGACAAGACTGGTATAGAGGTCAATTGGAACTTTATCTAGAGAAGCCAACTCATAAGAGGGTGATCTTTGACATGAAAACATGGTCTATTATTCAAAGTGGACATGAAAGTGATGTTGGAGGTAATGAAAGTAGTGATTCAGAAAATTATAACCTTGATAAGGAAGATAGAGAATGGGAAGCTAGCCTACTCTCTAGGGATGTTGACCTCTTTGGGTTGTCAATCCGAGGTTCAAAAAGAGAGGAAAAAGTAGTAAATATTGCTGCAGGAAGTACAGACTTCATGCAGGAAACAACCTGAAATGAATGTTCGACTACAGCTTATGAATATGATGGGAAATGACTTGACTAATGATGAAAGAGATTAGTATTTAGCCATTTTTAAAAAATACCCAAAATTGTTTGTTATAGAATATCACCAAGTGAGGGGTACTAACAGCATTATGCACCATATCAAATTGAAAGAAGGGTATAAACCAGTGGCTCAAAAACTTAGGATACTTGGTACAATTTAGGAAATGTACTTAAAGCTGAAATTCAAAAGTTGCTTGATGCGGGATTTATCTATCATGTTGATGATGCAAAGTGGATGTCTCATGTTGTAATCGGACCAAAGAAGAATGGAAAGTGGAGAGTATGTGTTGATTTCAAAGCCTCTTAATGCATCTACTAAGAGGGAATACTATCCTCTTCTGTTTCAGGATAAGATCGTGGATCAAGTGGTTGGTCATGAATTTTATAGTGTGTGGGATGGATGGATACTCTGGATATTTTCAAATCAGAATAGAGGAAGAATATCAAAAGAAAACAACATTCATTACCCCATAGGGATGCGTCTGTTATAGAATGATGCCTTTTGGTCTGATGAATGCATACGCTAGCTTTTCAAGATGGGTTAGTTGGGTATTTTCCCCTTTCATTGGAAAATCTTTGCGGGTGTTTATGGATGACTTTTGTGTATACAGCTCAAGGGCATTACACTCTAAAAACTTGATGAAGTTTGTTGTAAACTTGATGAGGATGGTGGTCAGTTGAACCCTGATAAATGTAAAATAGCAAGAACTAGAGTGATACTCTTGGGTCATGAATGGTCTCTAATGGTATTTCACCTAACCCTAGTAAAGTGGAGACTTTACTTCTTATGGATTCTCCAAATTTTGTAAAAGAACTGATGAGTTTTGTTCAAAAGTTGAGGTATCTATCAAGGTCATTCCATATACTGGTTGAATATGTATATCCTTTACAAAAAGAAACTCGAAGGGATCCTTTAGTTTGGACTCAAGTTGAAGAGGATGCATTCTTGCAGATTCAAGAAAAGTTAAGCACTTTGCTAGTTCTTATGTCTCCAAACTAGGATAAACCTTTCTTCATTGGTATTAGTGTTGGGAAAAATGCAATGGGAGCCATTTTAATGCAAAAGGAAAAGGGGATATCTTATATGAGGCTTGTGTTTTATATAAGCTGATCCTTGAAGCGACTGAAAAAGCTTGGATGGAAGAAGAATTGTTGGTATGGGGGCTAGTATATGTAGTTAAAATATGGAAATCATACTTGATTCAAAAACCATTTGTCATACTTACTGTTTCCTAGTTGCTTCCATAGGTTTTGCAATCTGCTAAAAATGCTCCAAAAGTTACTAAGTGGTTGTTGGCTTTGCAAGAATTTGAATTTACATGTTTGAAGGAGGATACTGTAAGAGTTAGCTTGACTGATATCTTGACTTATAAAGGACCTATTGAAAGTGCAGTTGTTATAAGACGGAAGTTGATTCCGCATCCACAAATTCATGAGGAGATGAAGGATAAATATGATACCTTGTTTTTTTATGGCAGTTACAGAAGAGTGTTGAAAAAGGGAGGAGGATTGGGTTTTGTCATTATGGATGTTGAAAATTGAGAAGAATTTTCTAGAAGTTAAGAGAGTAAAGAGATACAAAGTAACAATGAAGCTGAATATGGGAGTTTATATGCTCGCCTAAAACAATGTATTCAACTGGGATACAGGAAGATAGTTGCACAAGGAGATGCTATCTTGGTGGTCAAATAGGTTCAAAATGTTTGGAAAGCCAATAAATATATTTTGAAGGACTGGCTATTTAAGATAAAAGGCCTCATGATGCAGCTGCAAAATTTGAAAATTGGCATATTGGTAGGGAGAACAACCGTAGAGCTCATGAATTGGCTGAAAATGCTCTTTCCCAGTATGTTGCTGTAATGAGGGTGGATAATCCTAGATATGAGGGCAAGGAGATCCTTCACGTGATTGAAGAGTTTCTAAAAACTAGGGAGCTAAAGTCATTGGATATACAAAAGATATGACATTATCAGAAAGGCCAGGGCATATGTGCTCATAAATGATCAGTTGTACATGAAGGGGATTGATAATGTACTGAGAAGGGTGTTGGATAGTTCTGAGATTTCTGCTTGTTTATCTTACTATCATGAGGAAGCATGTGGTGGTCATTTTTGTTGGGGGTAAAGGTGCCTCCGCCTAGCCGCCCGTGTATTACTACACTGGCAATCACCGCCACTGCACACTACAGGTGGCAGGCGCCCGTCCACCATCACTTTATTATTTATTCTTTTAGTGACAGTTTGAATAAAGAAAGGCCTGATCACACATTGTGACTGTTGGAGTTCCCATTTCTAGTCTCTCCCTTTCTTGCTCTTGCTCTCCCGCCATAGCTCTTGAGTCCAACTTTTGATCCGTCGCTCCCTTTCAACTGGTATCAGAGCTTTGCTTTCCGACTCTTGAGCTTGGTTCGTGGCATTCTCAGCATCCCATTGACTCCCTACTTGCATTGGGTCTCCTTCTCGGCAACCATATGCGACTCCTTCGAGCTCCCATCACTCCCCGGCTTCCCGAGCACCTTCCTAGCATTGTTGGGCACCTTCAAGGCATTACATCAGAGGTATTTGATCATTTTCTTTAGGGTTTACTTCACTCCTTAGGTCTCACAAGCTATAAACAAGATTGAGGTAGCCAGCACACCATTGAAGCTCCCTTGCTTCATATCTCACTTGCCTTTGAACAAGACTTGCTGGAGCTTGTTTGAGGCCTTCCTTGGCTTTAACCGGACCCCTCTGAAGCTTAGCCACAATTTTTTGCAGCCCCAGGACCAACATTTACAATTGGTGGAATCACGCAGCCCTCCCATATATGACTTCAACATTGACAATCACAACAGCAGCTCTCCCCCTCCATTGGCAGTCACAACAACAGCTCTCCCCCTCCATTGGCACTTGGAAAGGCTCCATTTCGGGCATATGAACATGCTTTGATGCTTGGTTTTGATGGTTGATGTGTTGGCATAGCATTTGGACTGATTTAACATTGTTTTGGGGCTGTCATAACAGTCCACAGGCAGTTTACGACAGTGTTACACTGATATTTGATGCTACAGCTTGTTTGGCATTGTCATTTGATGCCCGGTTGGTCCCGTTTGATGCCCGGATGTTAGGGGAATATATGCCTATTGTTTGGCAACCATTTGGAGCTGATTCTAGTGCTGAAATTCTCAGTTTTGAATAGTAAATCACTGTTGTACACAGTTGGGCTGAAGTCATTTTACTTATGTATACATATGCCTATGCTTTTCGGGCTATGTTTCGGGCATATATGGTGATGTATTAACACTTGGGGCTCGACATAGAGCTTGGTTTTGATTCGGGATCATTGGTTGAGCTTGAGATCGCTTTGCAAAGCATTTGGATGCTCCGTCTTGGATGTACTTATGGCATGTATATTGCTTCTGTCTTACCAGTCTTGATATGCTTAGCCTATGCCATTACTACATGCTAGTTACATTGTTTGGAGCCTATTGCTACAAGAGCTCGGTCTTGGCTTGACCTTGGATTCTTGGAGCTTACTTGAGCTATTTATTGGCTTGCCAAAGTTGTATCTTGGGATGTACTTGATGTCTTACGTGCTTATGGATGCTACATACAGATACTCTACCGCCTACATGTTCAGGATGTACTGTTGATGTATTGTCTTGGATTTATGTCATTGGCACTGTGTCTTGCCTTGGCTTGAGCTCATACATACAGCTTTTGTGCCAGTGGGAGCATTCTTGAATGCTTATCAGACATTGAGCAGGTGGTACTTTTATGCATTGAGCCGTTACATGCTATTGAGCAGTTATAGACACTTGAGAATTTGGGACTTCTTACCTTTTGGGATGATACATCATATGTCTTGGTTCATTGTATGCTTATGAGCTAAGTTTCAGTTTTGGATTTGTATCTTTGTGAACTGACACCTACTTGTGTCAAGTTTTAGTAATGGCAAGAACACTTTGCCCCGTTGCCTAGGGGGTGTGCCTACTCACAAGAAGATATTTGTATGACTTACGTGGGTTTTGGATTCATTCTTATCGACTATCATATGCTTATGCTATGCCTGCGTGATGCCGGCTTTGGTATTGGCAGTATCTGATTGCCTTGGAATCCGATTTTGGCACTGTTAGCGCTCTTTTACTGAAATCTCAAAATTTATTATAGCAAGCATATATGTATGGACTGACATGGATTTTTCATGCTAAAACACTCTGAAATGATGTACTTTCACTAGTACTTAGTGGGCAGCAGCTTTGGTTCCACTTTCTTTGCCATTTTTCCTCAATTTTGGTGATTTTTTGGTCATTTTCTGTAGTAAACAGCAAGTAGTTTTGAACTGTTTACAGTCTTCCAGCCTGCATTATGGCGAGTTCGTCCACTGATCATGCTATTTTCAACATCACTAAACTTGATGGTATGAATTAATTTTATTGCAAGAGCCAGATTTGGTAGGTGTTGGTGCAGAAATTGCAAATCAAACCTTTGAGGTTAAGCGAGCATCCGCCTGCAGCTATGAGGAATAGCTTGAGCTTGATGAGTTATGCAAGTCCACTATTGTATTGTATCTCACAGAACAAGTTCACTATAATGTCTTTGAGGAAGAACAGAGTGCATGGCAGTTGTGGGAAAAGATTAAAAATCTCTATGACAAGAAAAGTCCAGCGAGTCAGATGTATTGGGTGAAGTAGCTTATGGATTTGCGCATGAAGGAGAATGTGACTATGTCTGCTCACTTGAGCCAGTTCCATGCTATACTCAAGAACTTGACTTTGCAGGACATCACTTTTACAGAGGATGTCACTCCTCTTTTCTTGCTTGGTACTCTTAATGAGTCATGGGATGTATTCTGCACTGCATTATGTGCCTCTACTGCTACCTTGAAATTATTTGATGTTGAGAGTGCTCTTCTGCAGGAAGAGGTTAACGATAAGAATTTGGATGCCTCTCGTGTGTCTCATGGTATGACAGTTAGAGGCAGGAATGATGGATATGGAAAGCAAGGCAGTGGTAATGGCCGTGGATGGGATTCTCAAAAATCTCGGTCCAAGTCTCGTGGGAAGTCATGTAGAAAATCCCATGGCAAAAATGCAGATGTTACTTGTCACCATTGTGGGAAAAAGGGCCATATTAGGCCACAATGCCATGAATTGCACAATGAAAGGCGCAAAGATAAGGGAAAAGACAAAGTGCACGATAATTCTTCTAATCGCAGCATAGTACCTGCAAAGTACAATGTTAAAATTGAAGAGATCAATGTTATGCAGCCTGAGAATGTTGATGATGATGATTATATCCTAGCAGCTTCTTCTAGTGCTTCCCAGATGACAGAGATACACTCTATGTATGCACAGTGTTGGCTCTTGGATTCAAGTGCATCCTTTCATGTGACACCATGCCGAGAGTGGTTTCATTCATATCGTACTATTTCGGGTTCTGTGCGCTTGGGTGATGATAGCTCTCTTGATATTATGGGCATTGGTGATGTTAGACTGTAGTTTCCTTCTGGCAACAGTTTTGTTATGCAGGATGTACGTCATATACCTGCTTTGACACGCACTCTCATGTTAGCTAGATAACTTGATGACACAGAATATCATGTATGTTTTGGAGACTCTGCATGGAAGATCACTCGTGGCAGACTTGTGATTGTGAGAGGTGCCAAGGCTGGCAGTCTCTACCCCTTGATTGTATCAGCTTCTTCCCTTGATCATGTTTTTTCTGTGGGTTCTATCCCACATGTATCTCTTTGGCATGCCCGTTTGGGCCATATGTCTTTGAAGGGAATGAAAATGCTTTCTGGTTTGCAGTACTTACCGCCCCTTGATTATGCATGTTTTGATTCATGTGAGCATTGTCTTTATGGGGCAGGTAGACTAGGTCTATGCATAAGAAGTCTGGTAGGCCACTCATGAGTGAGCCCTTGGCATTGGTACATTCGGATGTCTGTGGGCCCATACCTTGTCAGTCTATGGGTGGTGCAAAGTATTTTGTTACATTCATAGATGATTTTTCATGGAAAGTTTGGGCTTATCCCATTAAGCTAAAATCTGATGTCTTGGCTATGTTTCAGAGATGGCTTGCATTGGTTGAGAACCAGTCCTGGGTATAGGCTAAAATACCTAAGGATAGATAATGGGGGTGAGTATGTCTCGCGTGCTTTTGAGCAGTTATGTGATGAGAGGGGTAGTAAGCGTTAGTTGACCACCCCCTACACCCCCCCCAGAATGGTTTGGCTGAGCGGATGAATAGAACCATTTAGGAGTGTGTACACAATATGCTAAGCCATGCAGGCCTACCACAGAGCTTTTGGGCTGAGGCAGTTAGTACAACTGTGCATGTTATAAATAGATCACCCTCTAGTGGTTTGGATTTCCAAGTTGTAGAGGAGATATGGACTGGAAATCCTCCCTCTTATGCGCATCTTTGTGTCTTTGGATGAGAGGAATTTTTCCATGTGCCCAAGGACAAGAGAAGTAAGCTGGATCCCAAGAGTGTCAAATGCATTTTCCTTGGTTATGGGGATGTAGGCAAGATTGATGGGTTACCGTCTTTGGGATCCGCAGCAAGCGTGGAAAGTCATCCGCAATCATGATGTAATCTTCCATGAAGACAAAATGCATAGGCAGCCTAAGAGAGTTATTGAGATCCACAGGTCATATTTCAGAAGGAACCAAGAGCTCCCACATAGCCAATTGGACAGCCTATAGCTGCAACAGATGCTCATGGTCAAGATGTTGGACAGGCAGCAGAGCCTGCCGTGAGGCAGTCTACTAGAGAAAGACGTCCACCTGATAGATTTCAGCCCTCGATGCATTATGTCTTGGTTACAGATGCAGGAGATCCTTTCACTTATGATGAGGCTATGTGCAGGGGTGACAGTCACTCTTGGGAGAGGGCTATGCAGTCTAAGATAGACTCCCTACATAAGAATTACACCTGGGATTTGGTTTCCTTACCTACAGGCAAGAAGGCTTTGCCATGCAAGTGGGTGTACAAGCTGAAAATTACCCCTGGTCACCCCAAGCCGACATACAAGGCTAGATTGGTAGCAAAGGGTTTTAAGCAGGAGCATGGTGTGGACTTTGATGAGGTCTTTTCTCCTGTGGTTAAGATGACCACCCTGCGCTTAGTCTTGGCTTTGATTGCTCATCTTGACTTGGATTTATACCAGATGGATGTCAAGATGGCTTTCTTACATGGGGACTTGCATGATGAAATTTATAAGGAGCAACCTAAGGGCTTTGCAGAACCTAGTAGGGAGCACCTAGTGTGCAAATTGAAGAAAAGTCTTTATGGCTTGAAACAGGCACCTAGGGAGTGGTATCATAAGTTTGATGCCTTTATGCAGTCACAGGGCTACAGCGGGAGTGCTATGGATCCGTATCTTTACAAGGCTACAGCGGGAGAGCTTTGAGATGAAAGATCTAGGACAGGCCGCTCACATACTTGGTATGCGCATTAGATGCGACAGGCATCAGGGACTCCTCTACTTGTCACAGAGGGAGTACATTCATAAAGTCCTTGAGCGCTTCTGCATGCAGGACGTAAAGCCTATTGGTTGTCCATTGCCTTATTATGTGAAGGTATCGCAGGCTGATTGTCTGCAGACAGATGAGCAAAGGGCCAAGATAGCCAAGATTCCCTATGCATCTGCAATGGGCAGTCTTATGTATGCCATGATAGCCACTCATCCAGATATTGCCTTTGTAGTTGGTGTTGTGGCATGCTATATGGCTACACCTGGCAAGAAGCATTGGGATGCTGTGAAGGGTATCATCAGGTACCTGAAGGGCACTGCAGATGTGTGAATATGCTATGGTAGCTAAGATATATGAGTTGTGGGGTACAGTGACTCTGATTATGTAGGACATGTAGATAGTAGGAAGTCCACTTTCTGCTATGTATTCACCTATTCTATAGGTGTTGTTTCTTGGATATCCAGGGTGCAGAAATACACGGCCCTTTCTGCTACAGAGGCCAAGTATGTTGCAGCCACTAAGGCTTGAAAGGAGGCCATTTGGTTGGGTCGTTTAGTTGCAAACATTGGTATTGATGCTATCCCTACACTGCATTCGGATTCTATGAGTGCTATTCAGTTAGCCAAGAGTCAGCCAAGAGTCCGGCCAAGAATCCGAGCCAAGAATTCGATCTTCCATGCAAAGACAAAACACATTGAGGTGAGGTATCAATTCATATATGGGGTCATTGAGGACAAGTCTGTTGATCTTGTCAAGATCTCGACTGACCAGAATCCTGCAGATCTGCTCACGAAAAGCCTCTCTATAGAGCGCTTTGCCTTCCTCAGGAGGTTGATGGGCGTGGGATGAGATGACATCTTTTCTCATCCTATTGTACATGTGTACATGTTGTACTGTCTTTTTTATTTTTCTTTTCACTCCTCACTAGGTCAGATTTTCCTTTATAAGTGGGAGGTTGTTGGGGGTAAGGGCGCCTCTGCCTAGCCGCCCATGTATTACTACACTGACAGTCATCACCACTGCACACTGCAGGTGGCGGGCGCCCGTCACCATCACTTTATTCTTTATTATTTTAGTGACAGTTTGAATAAAGGAAGGTCCGATCACACATTGTGACTGTTGGAGTTCCCATTTCTAGTCTCCCCATTTCTTGCTCTTGCTCTCCCACCATAGCTCTTGAGTCCAACCTTCCATCTGTCGCTCCCTTTCAATTTTGGCTTTGAGCTTACCAAAAGGAAATTTCTATTAGCATCACTTACTTGGCCTAGTCTGAGTGCTGATGTTGCTCATTGGTGTAAAAGTTGTCATGCTTGCTAGTCATATGCAAAAAGGGTACTAATTCTAGAACTTGCTAAAGCCATTGTTGCCTATGGACCATTTTAGAAGTGGGTTTTGGATTTTATTGGACCTTTACCTTGTACAAAAATAGAGAAGTCTTACATCATTACTGTAGTTGATTATATGACCAAATGGCATGAAGCTAAGGCTACAAGGAATTGCAAGAAAGAGGATGTAACTCAATTCCTCATGGAGGACATATGCTGCAGATTTGGAATAACACTAGAAATAGTGAGAAATCAAGGTCCTAGCTTCAAAAATAAGCTATTGAGAGAATTAACAGGGAAAGTAGACTTGAAAGACAGATTTGCTACACCTTATTACCCTCAGTGCAACGGATTGGTGGAAGCATTCAATGGAACATTACAAAAGATTCTCTTTAAGCTGGTGGAAGATCATCCTAAAGATTGGAACAATTATCTACATCAAGCTTTTTGATCTTGTAGAACAATGTAGAAGACAAGTACAGGATTCACCCCTTTTCAGTTAGTATATGGTCAAGATGCATTATTACCTATGAATGTCATGTTCCCTACAATGGAGTTTGTAAGAAAGCATCAGTTAGATCAAAGAGAATTGGGAATTGACATAGGATTGAACTTGCATACCCTACAATTGGATAGGCAATAAGCAATGAATTGTTATGAAAAATAGATTGTGAAAAGAAAGGAATGGTTTAATACATAGTTGAGGAAGAAGAATCTTGTAGAGGGAATGCTGGTTATGAGATATGACAGTAGCTTGGACTCCACTTTTCAAACCAAGTTTCGAGTCAGATGGGAAGGACCTTTCCTCATCAAGCAGAAGTTTGAAAATGGCTCTTACTTGCTACAAGATTTTGATGGGACTGTTCAAAACAATAGAACCAATGGGTTTCGTCTAAAGAAATATATCTGCATAATCCTTTAAATAAAGAGGATGTAGGTAATGTACATACTATACATAAAGTAGGTTGCTTCCAATTTATTGTTTGGGGTAGATTCATTTTTTTGAAATCTGGTGTTGATCAGATGGTTTTAAATGATGGACATCATATTCAAAGTGTACGGTGATACCTACTAAAGGTCTTTATCAAGTTTGGTGTTGATTCGAGCAAGAATGTGAAAGTTATGGTCTCTAGAGGAAGGTCAATGTGGACTACATGCTGGAATTTAGGACTACAGACTATGTAGAGCTGCTTCAGGCAACAAATCAAAGTATTTGACTCTGAGTTGTTCTGAAGAATTATAGATTGGAAAGAGAGCTACAACTTTCCTTTTTTAAGCTTGGCAATCCAACTTCTGATTAGAAAGTTATGAGATGTTCTCTATAGTGCTCTATGAAGCAGATTTTCAAGAAAAGGAGTTTGTCTTTGTCGGATGTTTTTGAAGCTTTTAATAAAGGTTTGTTCACACTTTGTATTCCAAACTGGGGGTGGCTAATCATGATGAGTGAAAATGAGCGACGGAGGACATGATGCTGCGTGAAGTCAAGTGGGGTAACACATGCAAATGTCATTGTTTTGTCTTTCTAACACTTACCCATAGCAGGAGTCGGGTTTATAGATGGAAATTCCAAGTGCTACCATGCATGTTCCACACGTGGTTGTGATATCTCAGTTTTGAGACACGTGCCTCACGCAGGAAGAGAAGAAAATGTATTCTCACTTTTGATTTTGAGCCCCTGAGTGGAATTCTACATGGCATGGGCATGTTTGCCATCTAACAACTAAGGGGAAGCAAGGGGCAACTTGAAAAAATATGGGAAAAAGAAAAAAAATGTGATGAGTTTTAGTTTTTTTTTAAAGGAAAAAAAGAAGAGAAGAGAAGTGTTTGACACAAGACAATCACAGAGAGAGAGACAAACAGACAGACAGACAAAGAGAGAAAGAGGGACGGAGGGAGGGAGAAGAAGAATCTTGCAGGTTGAAGAAGGGAGAAATCTAAAACTCAGATTAAGAAGAACAAATTGTCAAAAGAAAGAGACCATAAAGCTGAAGTTATTGAAGCTATGGAGCAAGATGGCAAGGATGCTGAAGTCAATGAGCTGATGGGAGTTCTCAGTTTTCTGATGATGGTAATAAGAGTCTTCTTTTTGTCTTGTTTTCTTCTACTATTCCGTGGAGAAGAGAGTTTACAGATCAATTTTGATGTATGGATATGAGTGATAGACAGCAGAGGGTTGTTCTTCATCCTATTGAGAGTGATACATGTTAGTTGTTGAGTTTGTCTTTTTAGTTGCTGTCTTGCCATTGTAAGTCTTATACACAAGATTGTGTTTATGAGTCCAAGTCTCAATCTTGGAACATAATTCACTTGTGTAACAAGTCAAGTCGTGTCTATGTCATCATGAGTTCATTCTTCTTCTTTCATCCACCATAGCTCCCTTCCATGTCCTAGATCTCACACATTTCCACATGGACAGAGCTAGATCTCGCACATTTCCACAAGAAGAACGGAGAGGGTCTACAACTGATTTTGTACTACTTGAAGCAATCACACTCTATGGGATGGTTTGCTGCATGGGGTTGCCATCCCTTAAAATAAGAGTTGTGTGAATCTGAAAGCTCATGTTATCAGAGTCTCTACCATGGTTGTTTTAGTATCAGATTCTCTCTAGAAATGGTAATTCTAAGCTTGAAGGTTTAAATTGCTCAAGTTGTTGAGTTGTGAGGAGTGAGTGATCAATAATTTTTTATCATGTGTTCAGTGGTGCCGTATTGTGGGTTTTGTTGAGGTGAGATCCTCAATCTTTATCTAGTGGTGTTGTCTTGGGGATTATTAGAGGCTGACTACCCAATTCACCTACCAATGTTATGACACTTGGATTCCTATACACACACAGGATGGGTTTTTGCCATCACCACAAGACACGTCACTCTATTTTGTGCACTGCACTATCAAGCTCCCTGGCCTGCCTTCTTGCACCTATGTCAAACAGGTTGGAACACACTCTTGCACCATTAACTATGCACATTGGCATACTCTCTCTGAATTATTTTTCCCTTGTTCCATTCTAAATCAGATGTGAGTTATGGGTTCCCATGATTATTCATTGAGCAATGTGAGAGTTGGGGCGAGTGACTGTTCTTTCATCCTCCTCTATGAGCGATAGTGAGTTGAATGTTACTCCCTTCATCATCACCGATGCACTCCCTAGGTGTTGTTGTGTGGTCCCTGCCATGTTGGACGTGTGCTATAAAGACTCTCTGGTACCTTCTGTAGACGACCGTGATACCATGCGTGCCATGAACAATCACCGTCGACTATCTGCAAAATCGGACCAAGTGTTTCTAATCCTATTGCTTTTTCTATTTTCAAGTGATGGTCATGTTTTAAGTGTGGGGATGTCGCCGTCCAGTAAAATGTCAAGTCTTAGATCCTTGTTGCTCGATTCACCCTTCCCGTTAAAATCTTAAGTGTGGGGACACATCCTTACGCATCTACGAGGCATATACTCATGCATATCCTGATTCTGATCATGCATCTATTACATGGCAAGATTTTACCCGGATGGGGTCCCTTACCTACCCACCCATCCTCTATCACCCCACTCTTGAGGATGCTCCTCCCCTGTTTCTCTTTATCCCTTGATTTGATGAATTTCCATGTGAATGTATCCTACGTTCACCTGAACCCATATCCAACCTAATAGCCCTATTCATCCCTTTAAATGGTACACTTTTTCTTTTTACAGCCCTCTATTCCAATCAACAATTTACAAGTTATTAATTTTTGAAGAATTTTACATCACCTTGACGTGTTCCCATGTGAATGTGGTTTTTTTTGTTTGGAATAGCTAATGGATGTGATAGCCCTGCCCTATACCTTCCACTTGATATTTTTTCTCTGTACAGCTAGTCATTCCAAGGTACAGTTTGTCCGTTATTAATTTTTGCAGGTTTTCGTGTCTTTTCCGTACATCTTTTTGTTCTTTTTCCATGCGAACCTGCCCTATCTCCTCGGAAATTTCTTCTAATTTGATAGCCTTATCCAATGTCCATTCTTTCCCATTCTTCCTTTTTACTCCATCCTGTTTCGACTTTCGAATTTTTTGTTACAATTTTTTATGTATTTTCGATCTCCATTATCTTGTTTTTTCCATGTGAACACCCCTTTTTCACATCTAAATCATGTTTTGACATGATAGTCCCGTCCGACTCATCTAACTAGACATTTTTTCTTTTTCCCGCACTTAATTCCGATGGATGCATTTTCTGGTATTAATTTTTGTGTGTTTCACGTGCCTCGTTTTTTCTCTTTCGCACATGCCATCCGTGTTCTCAGGTTTTGACGTGTGTGTTAATCCTCAAACGAATGAAGGTGGAAAATCCGAAAAAGCTAAAGCAGAAGACAAAGGCCAAGGCAAAGTAAAACACAAGACAAAGATGCACAAGGCGAAAAGTCCTAAATAAGGGAGAAAGGCGCGCAAGAAAAAGCGCAAGTCAATACTTTTGTAAAAGAGCGCAAGTGCATCATCGTTTAATTCAAGGAGCGCAAGTGCATCATGGTTTAATTCAAGGAGTGTCGGGCTCTCACCCTTGCAATTTGTAAATGTAGACGGGCGGTGAAAAGGAAGCTAGGAAGATAGAAGGACAATGGGAAAAAGGGCCTAGGCCACGGCCGGCCATGTAAAAAAGGGGATAAGGGGATGACCGCCCAAAAGGGATTTAGGGTTTTGTATATAAAGTTGAAAAGTGAATGAGAAGCTCATTCTTGTGTGTGGCCAAAAGTGGCTCTCCTCTTCTTCTTCTTCTTCTTCTTGCTTGCTTGAGCTTGTGCTTGAGAGAGGGAGTGCGAGAGTGTGAGAGAGCGAGTGTGTGAGGGTGAGGAACCGGGGAGGAGAAGCTCTCCATCTTCTCCTCTCTTCTTCTCTTCTCTTCTCTTGTCTTGTCTTTCTCGTGGCGATGGAGCGTGGAGCGTGGAGCTTGAGGATGGAGCTTGCTTGAAACTTGCACTTGGATCGTGGAGCTACGGGAGTGCGCGAGAGAGGAGGTAACTCGATCGGCATGGAGGTAAGCTCACTACACCCGTAGATATGGATGGCACGTCGTCTCTGTGAGAGGTAGCCATTAGTGCTCGACTTGGAACGCTTGAACAATAAGCGGTCCGTGGGTCTTGGCAGTTGAGCGAAAGCTCCCACATTTTGGTTCCGTTGCCGGGACAAACAGATTCAAGTCTTGAGTGCTTGCGCGCTTCGAATCGAGCATTGAAGTAGGGTTTTCCCCAAACCAGTGCTTGAGGTAGATGGGTAGGAAGCGAGGGATTTTAAAGAGGTATTCGATCTCCTTAGTAAGTAGGTTTTTGTTGTTTTGGACTTGGGAAAGCATAATGGAGTAGTGTAGGTATTTTTCTTATAATTTTTTATTGCATTTAGAAAGGATAGGAGCAAAAAATTGGAGCAAACAGTAGGGTTTTCTGTTGCTGTATAACAGGCTGAAACAGGGGAATAGGAGCACAGATTCAGATTTCTGGCTGGAAGAGTATGAGGGACTAACTTCTGAGGTCACAGCAAGCTAGGATGGGGCAATAAGAGGCCCAGGGAATCGAGAAATACCACATTTGACACCCTGCCTTCTGAGAAGAGAGTGAGCTTGAGAGCCAAGGAGAGAGTGAGAGACAAAGAGCTGCAGGGAGATCGTTGATGTGCTGATCGATTCAAGTGCCACACTGTTTCTAGGTACTCCATGCATTTTCCTTTGTTGCTTTGCATCTAATTAGACGGTGCGGCACGATTGGGTGAAATAGACATCGGCCTAGAGGCATCACGTGCAACTCACGGGCTGTCGGCCACGTAGTCGAACCAGTTTGTCCGAGTCCCAGAATAGGATTGCCCTAACTCTGGAGTCGAACCGTCTGACTCCGAAAATCGAACCTCCCCGAAAACCGTCCGACTCCAAAAATCGAACCACCTTTTCGATCCAATTCCCAGAATCGGACCAGTCCCACAATTGAACCGGTCTCGGAATCGGACCAGTTCCAGAATTGGACCACCCTTGTTTGACTGATCGGCCGTCCGATTTTTTAAAATAGGACACTTGGACCCTGGAAATCAGACACAAGGAATCGAACCACTCAGAATTGGACACCTGTCGAAATCGGACGTGACCAAAATCGGACCACTGGGCCGATCGAACCAACCAAAATTGGACGTCTGATTCTGATAATTGGACTCCTAAAAATTAGACATTTGAGAATCAATGTCAAAATCGGACAGATATCTAGAACACAAATTTTGATGCATCTAAACCCCAAAATTGACCCCAAAGGCTACGTAGAGCTAAAAGCACATCACAGATCCACCACTAGGCTGATACTTAGAGCAAGTAGTTCAAAATTTGGCTATAAACGGTCCTTCAAATTGTGCATGGCGTTTACCGTGATGGCCCTGAGGGCCAAGGGGGACTGCCCCCCCCGGACCCCTAAAATTGAACGTCCGATTCTGATAATCGGACTCCTAAAAATCGGACATCTAAGAATTAATGTCAAAATCGGACAGGTATCTAGAACACAAATTTTGACGCATCTAAACCCCAAAATTGACCCCAAAGGCTACGTAGAGCTAAAGGCATATCACAGATCCATCACTGGGCTGACACTTAGAGCAAGTAGTTCAAAATTTGGCTATAAACAGTCCTTCAAATTGCGCATGGCGTTTACCGTGATGGCCCTTCGGTTCGGGGGAACTGCCCCTCGGACCCCCATAGAGGGCTCTGTCCCCTCTGCACCTCCCCCAAGTAGGTTGGAGAGAAAATGCGCACCATGATAGGTCCTCCAAATTAGACCCTAGTGTAGTAATGGCTCTACACAAGCATAGATCTTCACTTACAAAGCAGCAAACAGAAGCCCACACCAAAACAAAGACAAAAAGAGACCCTAGAACCTCAACAGACCAATCTAGCCATCAAGGGCAAAAAGGCCACACCACGAGAACACAAAGACATTGTGTTTAGACTGTGTCGAGTCAAAGCAAAATGCAACATCAGCAAGCTACAAATGCGAAGATGACTAGACATGACACTCTTGACGAGAGATGTACCTTGAGCAGCACTACACAAATGACCCAAGACATTGGTGGAGAATCCACATCTGGTCATGCAGTTGGGGACTCAAGGGCATTTGTTAGAAGGCTTAAATTTACAAGTCAAGACCCAGAAGACGAAGACATAGTACCATCTACTTATCTTAGGGTCAAACTCACTGCGAAGAGAGAGCACACTATCGATGCTTTGATTGATGAAGGAGCAAATTTTAATATCTTGACCTATGAATCATGGATCCTACTAGGCCCAACCAGAGCTCACACACTGACTAGTGCAACTCTTAGCCCTTACAGGGGACACCCACAAGCACTAATAGGGAAGTGCAAAATCCTTATGACAATTGAAACTGAAAGCTTGCCTATCCTATTTCGTGTTCCTCCAAATAGTGCTAATTAAGGGAAGGAAACCCTCCTAGGAAGACCCTTCAAAAGGGCAAACAAGTGTTGAGGCTGACTATGTAGCACAGAGGTTACACCTGACAGCACCGGGTGTGAGGATAGTCACAACCTTTAGCGAGGGTGACCTCATCGATCCTTGAGGGAAAGACAAGGAAGGTGCTGACATAATAGTCAAGCCTACTAACGAGAGCAAGGACTTGTTGAAAGAGTTGATACAAGCACAGGTCGAACAAAGAGAACCAGTGAGTGAGGCCATGCCTGAAACAAGAAGGTCAAGAGACAATGCCAAGGACGGGCTTTGGACTTACAAATATCATAGAAGATCCCAAAAGAACCCCAAGCCTTATATACGAAGGCATTGATGGAGGATTAGCACAACGCCGCGATGGATATCCAAAGCGTTGCTACGTGCTCAAGAGTATTACGCACATAACCGATGGATTTGGATACCAAAACCCCCTGCTAAACCACCTCTATCAGCTGAAGGCCGGATTGCACCAAAAGCAACAAGACACGGGAGGAAACCTAAGAGAAACTCTAGGTCTCGAGGTAAGAAACCAAACATGAGTGTTCGAAAGAAAGAGCCTCACCCTAGAATGCTTAATAAGCAGATGTCATATGTAACCATTGAGCGTGCACAAATACCATTAGTGCTCAAGGAGCTTTTGACTTTCCAAGAGGATAATGAGCACCAAAGGCACAACGCTTCTCGTGAGAAGGTTGATTGCTCAAGAAAGCAAATAGCACAATCGTCTAATAGCCTCAAGCAAACCATTCAGCCAGTGCCAAGTCCACCTAAGAGTCCTAGACCTCCTACACCCTCTTTTTCCAAACAGACACAGGAAGCACTACAACAGTCGTCAAGGGCGACTGCTCAATCCCAATCTCTATCTCCATCTAAGCTTCCAAATGTCCAAGATGTGGGACATGACACCAGCCGTAGCTCTCGGCCCAAGGATATGCCTGTGCAACCTAATGTGACTAGATCAAAACATGTTCGATCTACACAAGTGAATGCTCAAAGGGCAATAAAAGACACAACCACTTCCGATCGCCCTAGGGACTTGACACTGCAATCTACTAGTAGTAGCCAATCCATTGAAATAGCTACTACTACTTCCAATCAGGGATCACAGCCCTTGGCCGTGACAATGCCCCTTGCAGAACGTGTCCTTAGCAATTTACCTGTGGAGGAGGTGTCGCAACCAACTTTCTTGAAAACTCAAGCGCTTCCAAAGTGCCTAAAGCCTAGGTTGGAGGAGTTAAACACAAGGAAATTGGCTGAAGAGCTAGACTCTCCAAAGAGGGAGGCAGTTGTACCCTCATAACCTAGCGAGGCTATTCAGCAGGCCATGGCTATGTCCCATGAGGACACACTAGAGAAAGAAAATGATGAGGCCCAACTAAGCACATCAATGGTTGACCTAGTCTAGGGTCCTGAGTCATTGAGAGATGCACCTTCACTAACCAAGAAAAAGAGGAGAAAACAATGAAAACAACAACAGCTACCGGTGGATGTGGACCCCAAGAACATTGACACCAAGAGCGCTGGAGAGCTGAGGAATAAAGCATCGAGTCCATCCACCAATGAACCCATTGACGCCTCTCCTAATAGCGGTGAAACCTCACACACATCCGTGTGCTCTGAAAAATCAAAGCAGTCGTTACCATCAATGGCTGCTTGCAACACTCAATCCACCGACAATAGAACTCGCATTGACCAATCAAGAGTAGATACAACGCTGTCACAACAGGGTGACAAGTCTATACCAGTCACATCCAAGGAGAACCATGACGCAATAATGAAGCCTCAGGAGAAACATGGAAACCCCAAGAGCATAAGAAATCCTAGTGTTGACCAAACTTGCTCTTCTGCCCCCAGCTATGCTAAAGCCTAAGCAAACTCCTAGAACCTTGCATGAGATAGCAACCGAGCAAGCCCTCATTGAACATAGAAGTGTCACAGAATGCTTAACCGAGTTGGATGCTAAGCTCAAAGTGTTCACACGTGTCTATGTCCTAGCAGACATGGGTGCATTCCCTAAAGAGTAGCTTGAAGAATACTTGCCATTTCCCTTATCCTAGGAAGAGCAAGAACAACTTAACGAGCACTATAACAATCTCCTCTATAAACGCATACGACTCATCTCTGATGAGAAAGCCGATGAACTACACTTAGCTATCACATTCAATGAGATGCTTTGCCAACCAAATCTCTTAGAGATAGAGTAACTAAAGCGACTATCAAAGGGTCGGAGTCAATTTGAACAACATTGGTGTGAAAACCGTGTTGCAATGGCCGAACTAGGAGCCTAGATCATGACAGTCTCAGAGGAGTGATTGGCCAAATGGCGGTCTCAAAGAGACCCAACCTATGTGGCACCAACTTCCTTTCGAGTGCTGACTGCCATTTGGGGTACGGACTTAGCTGAAACTAGCCAAGAGAACTCTCTATCTGATAAGGTTCTCACTGAGGAGAAGTTATATATTGCCAGTAGACTTGGACAAGGTTCCATGCTACTCGATGTTGCAAAATATCTATCAGTATTGAGTAAGCTGTGACGAGTACTAGATGCGTGTGCCATGCTCCAGTACAATCTGGAGTTCTACAATTGGCTTTTATCCTCGTGAAGTGACATGGATTCGTAGATATGTATATAAATAAACAATGACTTTTGTGACCCTATATAGACAATGTCAACACACACAAGCAATGATAGTCAAGCGCAGGGAGAAGAATTGGGTTCAACAGGCTAAGCTCCTCATGTCCTCCTCTCACCACACATTTAGAAGTTGTGTGATCATTCTCACCTCCAAGTGAAGGGCATGCAACCCTCATCACCACCATAAGAAGCTCTGACCAACATCTCTGAGGGTTTGGACAGGGTACCGTCCCTTCCTATACACCTTTTCCCTTTACGGTCTATCCTTCTGAGAATGAGCCCTGCCCCGCTCCCTAACAACCAACCCAGGCAACATAGCATAAGCCAAGATTTGCTAATGGCTGGAGGCCAAACGAACATCATCATAGGGGCCATCCCTCTACTACAACCACTGCATGCCTCACATCTCCCCTCCTCGCCATATGCGCTTGATAACCCACTATATAATCCCTTCCATGCAAATGGTTTTATCTTGTCTCAAGGCCTAATCCTTGGTTCACATTTTTCAGGTCCCCCTACATAGCAAGCATGGCGCACCCAGTGCAACTGGCGTGCAAAGGCGCTCTCTACCGTCGAAGGGAGCATGCGGCACAAGCTCCCACGCCGGTGCACTACGTGCCTAACCTCAAAAGGTATGCAAAGAAACGAGACCCCAAGCGATACTACCCCATATGTAGGCCAAAAAATCCCCAGGCCAGGGGAATAGAAGCTCAAGGGAGCACAAAGGCGTGGCAACGCTGAATGTGCGAACCCCCAATAGACGCTCGGGCACCAAGTGCTCGAAAGCGGAGAGGATAGCTCGAGACAAGGAATAATTCAATGCATTGTTCAAAAGCATTTTGGAAACGGTTGCGGCCAGAGACTACACCATTCAAGTCCCAGCTGACATCTTCCCTGCCCAACTTCACAGGAGCCCCTCACCAGCAGAGCCTCAGTCGCCTGACCACTCGAACTCACTGCCTTGTGCAGATAGAGTAGCCCCTATGATATACAAGCAACTTAGCAAAGGCCATCCTACCATAACTTTTTGTCTTTTGATGGTTAAAGGGGCAGGCTCCCCACTTGTACACACTTTCCTCACCTATTGCTAATATATGCCAAGTCTTTAACAAGACCAAAGTAGGCATTGCAATTAGCATCATAGGATTTTGAAAAAGTAATATCTTGACATGATTGCATTTTTTCATTGTACTTGACGCATGCGACTTGCATATACTCTCATGAAGTGACAAGTGGATGCAGGATGACACAGGTCTTCGTGTAGACATATTCAATGCCCAAGTCACCGCAAGACCACCAACATCACAAAGAACCATGACAAAACCACACTGCCGAACGCAAAAAATCACCCTTGCGAGTGCCCACATTGCATGACCCAAAGCATAGTCATGGGCTACTCTCTCTTTCTATGTCAAGCTCTACAGTTGGCTCACAACAGTTGTTACCTCAATTGTACCAATATCACGTGTCGCAAAGAGGTTTGCAATATCTCAAGTGTATCTCCCCATCTCAACAATTGCTTCTCTAACAACAAGGCTAGGGCACAATCATCAATGTAATATCCATTTCCTGAGCCTTTGAAGCTTGACATTTCTCAATCCATTGAAAGGCTGATAGCCTCAACATATTGCAATGTTTGTACTCAGGCAAGTCAAAAAAAAAGCATAATAAAAAGAAACAAAAAAAACAACAAAAAAGGAAAAAAAATTAAAAAAAAGAACGAAAAGATAACAAGCACCCACGATCACAACACAGCACCTAGGGGTCCTCAAATTAGGTGTCTAGTGACCTTGGTCGGCTGGCTCCGTCCCTAGTCCCCTAGCCCCTTAGCATCACCCACAAGTGTTCAGGGCACACCAAGGGCAAGACATACCTAGGGAGCTTGTCTCGCCTATGGTTAGACCTGTCACCCTGATCCATTCACACAATTCCCTCTTGTACTCTGCCTTAATACCATTGTAATCATTTGTGGTAAGCACCGCACGAATGGCCATGAAAAGTACACCGTCCCCATCAAGTAAGTCCAATAGCTCCCAACTATCGAAAGTGTGGTGTCCTTCCGTTCAATTAGGCTACGTCATGCGGTCACAACGCAAAGGATGTCTCATACACCCTCACGTGTTTTACTTCTCAACATGGACAACTTTGCTTCATCCACACATTGTTACAAGAAACCAGCCCACGGTCTTCTAGCTACGTAATATCTAAGTATGCAAGAGCACTCACATAATATTTGCACCAAAGTATATACACAGTTTGGGTCCTTAAGTGCAGGACAATATTCTCAGCTTGCTTAAGGTTCAACCTGTCTCCCAAACTAATTGAACTATGTCTTGTGCACGATAGAGAAGACTAGCACTACCCCTAGGGAGAGACCACCTATGAGAGGTTTTCAATTGCAGGTATTGAAGACTCCAACAAAGGTGTCGTTCGCTCTTCATTGACACTCAACTTTGAATTTGTATCCTTTATCATCCTGCAAGCCCGCCAAGAATTGTCATGTGCAGAATCCCCCATAAACCGCCACTTGTCCTCCATCACTGCAATCCCCGCAAAGAACAGCCTACCACCAACTCCAATAGCCCTACCACCAGCCACCTAAACCACCAACGTGCCCCCAATGACCTTCCTCCCACCACTACCGACACTCCTCCATGGCAACCATAGACGTCATAGCCACCCAGGTCTTTGGTGCATGCTGAAGCCTGCTACCTATGCCGGTGAGTGCTATGGGACTGGCACTCATCTAGGAGGGGGGTAATGTTAACCCTCAAACAAACGAAGGTGGAAAATCCAGAAAAGCTAAAGCATAAGACAAAGGCCAAGGCAAAGTGAAACAGAAGACAAAGATGCACAAGGAGAAAAGTCCTAAATAAGAGAGAAAGACGCGCAAGAAAAAGTGCAAGTCAATACTTTTGTAAAAGAGTCCAAGTGCATCATGGTTTAATTCAAGGAGCGTCGGGCTCTCACCCATGCAATTTGTAAATGTAGACAGGTGGTGGAAATGAAGCTAGGAAGATAGAAGGACAATGGGAAAAAGGGCCTAGGCCATGTAAAAAAGGGGATAAGGGGATGACTGCCCAAAAGGGATTTAGGGTTTTGTATATAAAGTTGAAAAGTGAATGAGAAGCTCATTCTTGTGTGTGGCCAAAAGTGGCTCTCCTCTTCTTCTTCTTATTCTTCTTCTTCTTCTTTCTTGCTTGAGCTTATGCTTGAGAGAGGGAGTGTGAGAGTGTGAGGAAGTGAATGTGTGAGGGTGAGGGACCGGCGAGGAGAAGCTCTCCATCTTCTCCTCTCTTTTTCTCTTCTCTTGTCTTGCTTGCAGCGATGGAGCTTGGAGCGTGGAGCTTGAGGATGGAGCTTGCTTGAAGCTTGCACTTGGATCATGGAGCTATCGGAGTGCGCGGGAGAGGAGGTAACTCGATCGGCATGGAGGTAAGCTCACTACACCCATAGATATGGATGGCGCATCGGCTATGTGAGAGGTAGCCATTAGTGCTTGGCTTGGAACACTTGAACAATAAGCAGTCCGTGGGTCTTGGCGGTTGAGCGAAAGCTCCCACAGTGTGTATACGCATCTATGACATCACATTCATTTCCACATCCACCCCGCTCGCCATTTTGATCCCAACACTGCAAAAAAAAAAAACCCCTCACTCACCTTCACGTGCGGGACGAGAGGGGTTTCTTTTTTTTTAATTTTTAACTTTTTAAAACACACATAAAACAAAAACAAAACATAATTTTTTTTCTAAAAAACAATTTTAAAATTTTCCCCCTCTCCAGGTCATAACCACCCCTTCCCTCCTCTCTCTTCTCCCTCTTCTTTCTTCTCTCCCTCTCTCTTCCCCTCTTTCTCTCTCCTCGACACCCCTTCCCTGATCCTTCCCTCTTTCTCTCACCTCCCTCCTCTCTCTCTCTCTCTTCTTCTCCTGCTTCTCCCGCTTCCTCCCTCTCCTCCTCCTCCTCCTCCTCCTCCTCCTCCTCCATGATGATGTCTTGCCCGCCTCTTCTTCTTCTCCTCCTCCATGCTGATGAGGACAAGGTCTCATGCTATACTCATAATTGTAATCTTACCATTCTTGTAGCCAATATGATTGGTAGAAAGTATTTGTATTGCAAAAGAAAATCTTATTTTCTCCTGAGAAGAGAAGAAGAATGTAGAGGATATTGTTAATCTTTTCTAGCAAGGGGGAATGTTAGAATGATGATGTGTAATAATATGAAAATGTACTTAGAGAATATGTAGGAAGACAATAGTTAGATATTTAGGAGAACTAGATAAGTTAGATCTAGAACATGTGGAGGATACTTCAATAGGAGGACCTACCATATCCACAACTTTCTTTTGTGTGTGTGTGTGTGTGTGTGTGTGTGTGTGTGTGTGTGTGTGTGTGTGTGTGTGTGTGTGTGTGTGTGTGTGTGTGTGTGTGTGTGTGTGTGTGCTCATTACCTCTCTCCCTCTTTCTCTTACCATCACTTTCACTATAGTCTAGAACATGTAGGCCTCTAAAAGGGACATTGTTACAAGATGCCAAAAGACTAGAAGTCCAAGAAGAATATGAAGGGTGAGAATTATAGGACAATAATAGATTTGAATGATCCCAAATCACACGGTCCCCCAAAGCAGACACATTGGTCATATTTGCCTTTCAAGAATTACCTGTAATGAAACAAAAGAATATGCTAAAATTGGGATGTACTCCCCCCATTTGGGATCTATTAATATGTTTAAAAAATAATGTATATATATTAGTGCAAATAGGGAGTATATGAGGTGAGAGAGATAACTTGATGTTCAAAAAGCCTAGATGAATGGAGACCTTATGAAGTGTGAATGGGGTGCCTCAAGTGAGATATACTCCTCAAGGTTAGGTGCCTAACCATAATTCTTGTGGGATCAAGAAGCAATTACGAAAATTAAATATCAAACTAACTAGAAATGTTACTAAGAGACAAATATCCTCACTTGATGTGAGTTTGTTTCTTTAGCTTTAGCCATTTATCTAGGTTCTGATTCACTTGTGCTTACTTTTCTTTAGAGGATAGAATATCCTTAGCCTTGAAATCACTAGTACTAGAATGTTATTATGGTCATGGGTCCACAATGATTTTTGTATTGTTATCTCTGATCCTAGATAAGTCCTTTTTTTTAATGGACAAACATGTTGCGAGTTATGAATTTATTGGCTTTTTTGGTTTGGTCATTTATCTTCTACTATATGTCATGATCAAGGGATGGGGATTAGAGATCAATTCAACTCAAGAAACCCTAGCTATAATGAATGTGAACATATTGTGCATTGCTTCATATATGCTGTAGTGTTGAGGCTTGAACTACACACTTAACCTTAGTATGCATGTGTGCTTTATTTACAATGTATGAAATAGTCCTTGAATGTCATGTGAAGTTATGTAAAGGGTGGATCTCTTGGTTCTAACTCCATGTATGCATATTTTTAGATCTATCTTTGATTTATAGTCGAAATCCTTCAGGATGGTGCCCTATTAGGGTGTTTAAAGTTGTAACCTAAATGTATAATAATTCTTCAAAAATCTCATGTCATTTACAATGGTTTCTCCATTCAAGAAATATATTATCAAATATACTTTGGTGATCTTGTCTTCTTCATGTTGCATTACACTCATGATTTAGCTCTCAAGCTTGGAAGAATGAAACTTTTAAGAGGGTGGTGGTAGTTATGTAATTGCTGATGGGAGAAAGGTGTCCTTTTCCATGATGTTCTACAAGCAGAGAATGTCAAGTCATCCAAAACACCCTGCATTCAAGTTTTTTGAAGGGGGATAGTCATTCAAGTTATTTCAAGGTAGATAAACCTTCAAGCTATTTCAAGGTAGACATGCATGTAGGCAAATTTCTAAAATTCAAGCAGTTCTAGGAGTTTTCTTTAGTTTATACGTTCAAGATGTGGTGGAAAAGAAGAAGACAACTAACAAAAAGGATGCCCACCAACTAAGAAGAAGATCATGAGCAATCCCAAGAGAATAGAATGATGGGAATGAATTGTCAAGAAATAGTCCTTAGGTAATGATGAAGAACACAAAGATATAGAAGAAGATAAGATAAATAAAAAATAGAAGAAGAAAAGGGAGAAGATAAAGCAAAGGGTTGTCCACTTTTCTTTGGGGAAAATAGTATAGGACCTCTAGAAGTATTCTGAAATGGAAAAATCTCAAGAATAGGCTAAATAGAAACAAAATTTTAGGAATAACTTGAACTGCAAAAGTGTCAAGGACCTACAAAAATAATAGGAATAATGTGAACTACAAAAAATTACTAGAATTAGCATGATAAGATAATGAAATCTTATCAATGTAGGAGTTTTTAGGCAATATTTACAAACAATTTTTTCAGGTAGCTTGAACTACAGAAACCACATGAATAAACTCAATATATCATAGTTTAAAAACTTGCTACTTCATCATTGTAAAAGTTAGGAGGTTGGGTGAAAGAAAACTAGATCCTTTGCAAACTAGAAGCATGTTTCGTCATGGGTAAATCTAGGAAGAAGCAAAAGAGATACAAAGTCTACTTTGAGCATGGACATACCTTAAGAAGATGTCCATATGTTTATGGATCTTGTGAAAGAGAAAATTCATGCAAATATTTTTGCATGGTTAATATGCAGTTCAATGATTTTCACACAATAAGCGTTCTTTAGCAACAATAGGAAGGGTGCAAGTTCAATGATGGATGAGGGATGGATAGAGCATGGGAAAAGTTGAGTTTTTCTGAGAATGTACTTCATAATGCTTGTGAATGGCATGATGATCATGAAGGTCAGAGAGTTAAATCTTGCTCTGGTTTGAATCATGTTTGGAGATTACTTAGAGCAGTCGAGAAACTTAAGGAGAAATATGAAGATGTTCTATTTTTAGATTTGGATTCAAGTTCAAGTGATCATTATGATTGCTACCCTTTACCTTTGGTTTGCCAAAGATTGAGGCTGAGGGAGTGAGAGAGGGCAAGAGCCAAAGCAACCAAGGATCCTCAAGTGCCCCAAACCTAATGAAGGGGCTTACAAACGGGAGAGTAGAGCATCATATACCTTACATCAAAAACGTAAAGGCATTTTCCATATTTTGGTGTCTTGCAAACTATCATAATCAATCTCCAATCAATTGTCTTGAAAAAGGAAGAAGCAATAAAGTTATTATCAAGGAAATGGATTAGCTTGGTGATCAAGAAGATCAGTTTTGTGGTCAAGAAGATTATGCTGTCATAGATGAAAAGCATAAGGATTATGGTTTTCTCAATGGAGATGCTATAATGGATTATTTTCTTAGTTCATTAGGATAACACAACAAGGAAATCAAATTTCAATGGAGAGGCTTTGAGCACAACTACCTAAAATGCCATTACCTCCAGTGCAAAATGCATCATTTTTTAATGTTATTTTTCAAGATACCTACATTTTCAACATATTGAATACTATTTCAAGTCATTATACTATTTAGCCTAAAGAAATTCAGTAAGTTTATACTACTATAAACTTTTCGATTGATTGCCTATATGAGCAGTTTTTAGGACAATAAGTTTTAGGATAGCAAATGATCAGTTTTCAGCAATGTTCAGGTTTACAACAGCAAGTTAAATTTCAAGAATTACAAAAATCACTCAGTTTTTGTGGTTTTGATGAAGATTTACGTGATGAATATTCTATAAATCACTCTTCAATTGAGATGGTTCAATGGTGTTCTTCTAAGTTGGAAAAGGAAAGGAATGTACAACATCAATCTCAAAAACAACAGTTATAGCAACAACCTAAAGATCAAAAGTTTTAGGAACCTGCATTATCAAGAGGTTAATTTGCAAGGTTGAGGGGTAGAAAATCTTGTCAATGTTAAGGGAATCATGAAGAAGAGTGTAAGGAGATAGAGTGTCGGATAGACAAACACATGGGTTTGATCTAAGTGGTAGTTAAATCATGTGTCTCTAAGGCATCTTCTCTTCTTGCAAAGTTTTTTTTTTTTTTTTTTGCCATCTATTTGTAGATTAATTGAGACTAAGGTGGGTGAATGGTGTTGTAAGGAGAAAAATATGCAAGTGATTCAAGGGGCTCAAGGGGTTAATATGCCTCAAGTGTGTTAGTGCTATAGAGTGGGGCCTAGGGGGTTGGAGATGGAGCCACTCAATTGAGGGAATGATGCATTCTAGCATGAGAACCCATAGGTTCAGTGCATTGAATATGTATGCATATCTTTTTTTTATTTTATTTTCTCTAAATTTTTTTAAATTGGGATACCATTAACACTTTATCAACTGTCATTCAATCTTGCTCACATGGGATTTAAAGTGCAAAGGAAATTTATCCTTATACAATTTAGCTCTCAATCTTTATAGCATACACATTAGTGCAAACAAGATGATGAGGCTCACAATGATAATGCTTTAGGTTGAAATCTTAAATGTTGATTTCATTGTTGAAGAAGAACCAAACACATTACAAATTCTCGTGTGCATGTGGCTTGGTCCACAATGGGAAACGAAAGCATACCCTCATTCCATCCCCATTTGTTATTTTCTTTTCCTCCCCATTCATTCTAGAACTTTCATGCTCCTCCCTTGTTTCTCTTTACATCAAACACACATTAGTGATGAGATCGTGCCTTTCTACCTCGCATTCACACTTGATGTGGAGTCGGAATACACAACAGCAATGCTGCTTGAGTAATGAAAGATCCCAACCTCCCCACAACATGGCTCCCCCCCCCCCCCCCCCCCCAAAGTGTTGGACTATGTAGAGTCATTCACCTAGATAGTCCACATGTTTTCCCCCTTAGGTGATTTTGATATAGAGACCTTAACCCTAACAATCCCCATCAGGGCACAAAATTGGCCTATGAAGTGGTCATACTGAAGGTTTTTGAAAAGGAAAACTTTCTCTCCTTCCAAACTATAGGAAAAACTTATAAATCTAGTGTTTCTTCCAATGTTTCATATCTATTTATGTACCATGTGTTTTCCAATGATATTGCTATGTATTCTCTCTAAAGATTATAGCTTGATTTTTGGACTCTCTTGTAAAGCTGCCTAATGTAATTTGTAGCAATGTAACATGCAAAAACGGAATGTGATGGCAACTATTGAGGTCTTGTAATGTAATGTTTTCTTTTGTGAACTTGTTTTTTGATTGCCTTGTTATATCCTGCGCCCCCCCCCACCCCACACATAATTTGATAACGAATTTTTTCTTTTTTAGATAGATCCCAAGATGAGGAAAAAGGGTGTCTAATATTGAGAGAGAAGATATTATATTTGTCTCCATGTTGATGGAGGCAATACTTCATAAAAGGCAACTAAAAACCAAACCTTGAACCCAAGCACGACCAACAATATGCCTTCAATATTAGTCATATCTAAAATATAGGACCTAGCATGAAAGCATCAAGAAAGCAACCTACATACAAATTGTTTCAAATTGAGATGCTTTGAATGTTGTGCTAAATGAAAAGGGGATCTAAATGAGTGTTAAATGCAATGAAAGTAGATGAAAGAAGGACGTGTGCAGTGGAAGACTTGAAAAAGTGCAACTAAGCTTAAACAAAACAAGCCTAAGGTTCCTAAGGATGACCTAGCATGCCTAAGAAACTAGTATAGGGGAAGATAATGACAGAATCCATTAAAGATTCCATGAGGAAATAATTGAGGAGGAGATCTAGGATCTACCCTACTATTGGCATGCCACTGATGAACACGGATACCAAGGGGTGGAGAAAGTGTGCTACCTCCTTGGAGAAGACCTCCCCTCAACCTCCTTGGTGTGGCACTACCACCACTAGGATTAAAATTAGTTTGCTAAATAGATAATTGCCCTCTAAATCATGGCCTTAATGCCTCAATAAAGGTTCCCTTGAAGGAGTAACTTGAGAAAGAATTAGAGGATCCAAAGATGGAGCAGTTTGAGCCATCATGAATCAATAGTAATGTATAGTGTAGTTAGGACAAAGAAACCATGCAATTCATAATAGCCTTAGGCAACACTTTAGAAGACCATCAACTATGATACCATGTGGGGATATACTACCATTTGCAAAACCAAAAGAAAAAAACTAAGTGTACAATAAGGGATGAAATACAAAGAACTCAATTATAAATATAGAATGCAAAATATAAAACACAAACACAAACATAGACAAAGAAGAAAGATAACTATGAAGTGAATGAACAAGTGCTCTAAATGAAGGGAAGAGTACAAGATGCTCAAGAATAGACTTGTCCAATAGTTGATGGCTCTTGTGGGAGCAAGACAAGGGAGTATTTAGAGTAGTGTGACATCCACCAAAGATAGATTCAAAGTACTCTAGCACTAATCATCATAGTTAAGCATGATGCTAAAAAAGTGGAAGGACAACATGCTAGAAATCAAAAGCATCAGTCTTTGGAACTAGGATTGGAAAACACAACAATGTAACTACTTGAAGATAATGGCAATCAATCACCAATAGCAATGGGAGGCTAGATTACAACTTTATAGGAGGATGATCAAATGCAAATTGGGCCAACACTATAGTGAAGACAAGCTATATGATGCTCAAGGAGAGGTTGGACAGTGGGATAGCAATTGTGGACAAGGCAATATGTTGGATAGGAACTTTAAGGTAGAGTTGATGGCTAAAACCTACAGATGGACTAAATGGCAAGCAACCTATCTATTTATAGATGAATGCATCCTCCCAAACTAGGATTTGGCTAATGGGACACAGACTCACTAAGATCACATTTCTTTTTAATGAAAGTTTGGTAATATTTGTATCTCAAGGTTGTAATAACGAGTTAATTAGTTCATAATGATATTTTTATCTCAACAAAAGGTGGCCTCTTGTACCTAATTTTTCATATTATCATGATTACAAACTTGTTCTTGGTGTGGTAGTTGGATAAGGATCTGGTTTCTTGGTGGACTTGATTATCCTCCTAAATCATCCTAAGCATAAAAGCCTCAAAGGGCATCTTCCCAATGTAAAAACTCCATTACTTGTGGACCATAGTCTTTTTTATACTCCTCATTTAGATTCAATAAGGGTTGATATCCTCAATATAGATTCCACAAGGGTTGATATCCTCCATTACTTGTGGACCATAGTCTTTTTTATACTTCTCATTTCGTAAGGGTTGATATCTTCCCAATGTAAAAACTCCATTACTTGTGGACCATAGTCTTTTTTATACTTCTCATTTAGATTCCATAAGGGTTGATATCCTCAATTGTTGCCTATATGAATTTGTTGGTACTGAAATTCTTTACTATCCATTTGAAGATTGAGGTTCATTTTCTCAATGTGGACTATGGTAATCAATTGTCTTGTGCCATCTAGATGTTATACTTAAGTATTCTTATACATCTTATTAAGGGATTAGTCCAAAGTCCATGATGCACATTAAAAATAGCCCAAACTCAACTAGCTTATGACATTATTGTGTTAACAAAGATTAGGTGCCCTCTGTATATTATAGCACTGCATTTGTGTGACTCATGCCATTAGTTCACGAATAAAAATACATGGTGATGCACATTAATGTCCAAGTTTCCCTTCACCTTAAAGAATATCTAATGCTATGGTGTCACCACACAGATGCAAAGCCCTATAAGGCTACAAGGTTGGTGATATGATATGAACCCTAGTGGATTTTTGTAACATAATATGGGTTACTATGTTTAGGCTATTCTCTACTAATTATGACTATTCTAAACATATGCAATACACCTACAAAGAAAATTGTGCGTCAATAGTGTGACAACTCTAATAATTCATGTTTCTAATGGTTAGGTGGAATAATGCTCTCTGTGCATCTCATAAACAGCATTATAAAATATCTTTCATGGATATCTAGTACTCATCCATTGCATCAATAGCTTATGTAGATATATGTTATTATAGATAACAATTCTATGATTGCTAATTCTTATAAATGGATAGTTGACTTTTAGCCAACATGCCTCAAAAATAAGATTGTGTGCATGATCTGATTGAGCAATAATGGTGTGTTCCATGGAACTACCCTTATGTTGAGAGGTAGTCCCCTTTAGTTCCACTTCCCACAAACATAGATCCTATATTCATGATGCTATTAGACATGCAATGAGTTCATCTCTTGTACTCATAAAGGGTATCTTGAGCTATAATTGGTTAAATAGAAAAATCCACCTTTTGGGCTACATCTAAGGATGGCATGAAATTGAACAGTAAATATAACATAATACCAAAGCATAAGCTAGGGAATCATATAATTGAATAGACCCTTATTGATGATAGGTACACACATATAGGGAGACAGAGAACTAGAACAATAGGACTCTGGTGGTTTTAGGCCAAACACAATAAATCCCGGACTCTGGTGGTTTTAGGCCAAACACAATAAATCCCTCGACAATGATAAGATAAAACATTCTTGAGCTCTCGCACTACTAAAATTCCAATCAAAATATTCTTGAGCTCTCACACTACTAAAAGGCCAATCAAGGGCTAGGTCATTTTTGTGTGATCCCATAAGAACACTAGGTCATTTTTGTGTGATCCCACAAGAACACTGGCCCAATATTAGTCTATTTTATGGTTGATATTAGGTAAATGAATAATGTCTAATGATTTTGTAAACTTCTATGATGACAATATTACTTGAAACTACTAATAATCAAACCTAAGGCAACATAAATACCTTTGGAATTCTTCTTATAATGGAAATAAGGTGATACTTATGTCTATTACGCCAAAGCTTAACTATGGGATGTACAACTTCTTGAATTTTGTCACAAATTATATGACCTAAATCCTATATTATTATGAACTAGTGCTTTGTGCTAAGATTCGTGCAAGTGTGGGTTATTAGGACACTTGCTATAAAGAAATGGTGTTGAACCCTTCTCTTCCCACATCCCCCCCCCCCCCCCCTTTCCTTATACCCCAAATACTAAACTTACTTTTTACAAGATATAAGAGGGGATTTGCATAAGTTAGATTTTTATGTTTACCATAAATTTTTGAAAATTGCATACTAATGTGTTAATTGTACCTATAAGAGAAATAGTTAACCAAACAGAAGAGTTAAGAGAGTGAATATGAAAAATAAGTGGCATTGAATGCAAAGGGAATGCAACGCAATTTATATATGAAAGGCTTCTAAATAGTACAACACCCTCTCTTACTATTCTCTCACAACATGTTACTTCTCTCTCTATCCGGTTTCTCTTTATTAACTCTCGTTTTTTCTTTGTATGTTTTTATAGCATTCATCTAAGACGGTTGTCATGTGTAAAGGCAAATAAGAGTGAAACCTAATAAATTAGTGTCCACCCTAGTCAGCTTCAATTTCTGATACCTTTTTTCTTGCAATATACCCCCCTTTCTCTCTTATGTGTGTGTGCATGTATATGTGTATTTGTTGTTTTGGATTGGGGGGTTTGCATGAAATTGAGGCAAGCTTCAAAACATTTTACATGTATATTTCAAAAAGATAAAATATAATTTTTATTTATTGTGCTAATAATATTTATATGCATATTGGTATGGTATAATTAGTATTTTTTAGGTTGCTAATATTTGCTCACATAAGAGTTTCATGGCCCACTACCACAAATATATCAAAACTAAGCTTGCTCCTTGTAAGTTTTTCCACAAAGAAAACAGCTCAAAAAAGAACGACTTACTTTACCTATATGTGTATGTGTAAAAGAAGGGATATTAAATGCAAACAAGCTAACAAAGTCAATGTATACAAAGCCTCCTCTCTTAGTATTTCATAGGATTAGTACTTGAGTAATTCACTGTATGTATACCCTCTATCTCAAGTGCATTCGATGCCTATTTATAAATATCCTTATCTAAATTTTTCCTTAATAAAACATAATCCTTTTCTATTCAATTTGTAAGTAACACCTTTATGTGGACCTTTTTATATGTAAAAAATGTAAAAAAATAGTATTTTAAAAATCCCTTATATTGAACCCATGTGATACATACATATATTTATATCTAACCTCCCCAAGGGTTAGTGTTTGTTTATATTAGTCATAAAAGTGGTGTGGATAGTGTTTTTTGGTGCTATCTTCAACTATGTTTTTGGTAGCTCTATATATCATAAGTTACATTGAATGTATGTATCTAATATTATCAATATTGCAACACATTTCAAGTGCCACCGATAGCAATTGTATGAGCAAGAGGAATAGTCAACACTAAGCTTTTAAATAACTCCAGGTTGCGATTACCAAAGCAAGACATAATAGAAACCAATATTCATAAACTTTTGTTCAAAAAGACGTGGAGTGATTTAAACGCGTTCACATTCCCAAGTGGATGTGTGTTTAAAAGGGTATAAATCACCCCACACACTTATGATAAGGTAATGCATGCCATGGTAAAAAGTTTAAGGATATTATCGCCCAACATGCCAACAGAAAAAAAAGTGAGGACCACATTTACATGAAGCTGATGGTATCGATCAATCGGATGGGTAGGACTTGTCTGTGAGAGACAACATGTATATTGTGAAGCCAAGAGATACGTATATTGAGCACCATGTAAGATAGGTGTTTCCTATCCTTAGGCTCTAGAGATTGTAAAATAAGAGACAGTATAGATTTAGATGTAGATGACGGAGTACTTGGTTGGACCTACAAACTTAGAAATCTTAGAACTTGACCCACCCAAAAAAAAAAAAGCAAATTGATTAATGAACAGAAAAAGAACACGGCTGTTTTTGGTAATCTACCGCTGTGCAGGCTCATGACGAGAACAAGTTGTAAGGTTAGATCAACTAACAAGCTACTTTACAAAGACTTCTATACACAGAGAGCCTATCCTACATATGAAATTGTGAACTTGGTTTGTATATTCTTCATGCAAAGAACTGTGAAGAATTATGAAAGTAATTGACATTTTTTTTTTAAAGAACATAATGTCCAGATTTTGATAGCTAATCATTCTAAAAGACTTTGTTATATGAAGATTTGCTGTTATATGAAGATTTGCGAGTGATATTGTAAAACCTCCAATGAGCTGTTGTTCACTTGAAGGACTGCCTATGAAAGTCTGTCATGCACCATGTGAGCTAATGCCCGTATATGTGGCTGATTGCCTATGCTTATTGACGTACACAAAGAAGTACTTGATTGCAGAGCATTTTGTTTTTTTTTTTTTCTTTTGAATTGTGAGAATGTGGCTAAATTAGATTTAGGAGGCAGGTATTCCAGTTATTTCATAAGCTAGTTGCTGAAATATTTGGCCCTGTAATCATATACAAAATGGAGTATTTTGAGTGCATATTTATAAGGTGAGCATCATGTGTTGGGTCGATTGTGTGTTTAGTAAGGTGAGCATTATGTTTTGGGTCTAGTTGTCATCCCAAATGTGGCCCAAGTTTCAAGCAGAAAGGAGCAACTCTTCATTCAAGAGTAGTACTGAGCTGATGCATCTGCAACTATGCGGGGAGCATGCTCACTATATTCAACTATTGCGCTAGGAGGAAGCTCGCCGACTGCAATTCGATGGACTGCTGAAAACAGAGGAAACTGGTCCTCCCAACCTCTTGCTTTTAGGACCTCAAATACCTCAGCTGCTGTTGAAACACCCTGCTTGATAATGGAACACTATTGGTTGCCTTGGAAGTAGTAAGGAAAGTTCTAGACTCAAAAGTAAACACCAAATGTCCAACCTGAAGCTTTTGCCCTTGAAGAAGCTCAGCCTCAAGATCATCAAATGACCTGCCAAAAATAGTCATAAAGAGTAACTGCTTTGTTCAGGGAGAACAGGCTCAGGACAAAGATAGAACACATACCTCTTGCCATCATTTCTGGCAAAAGCTTCGGCCACCTTCCGATTCCGCCCACCAACTGTCACCACATACAACTTCGAGCAAACATTACAACAGCAGTTTCCAGCAGAAAACTAGTTCTTTTGACCTCCAATACAATGCAAAATACTTACGGCAAGTAGTTATTACATCAGCCACTCCACAACTCTCAAAAAATGTAGAATCCCTCACTGATGGGAATATAAGCTTAGAAAATATCCGCATTTCTTTCAGACCGATTCGCATGATGGCTGCCTACAAACAAATAACAATAGCAAGGAATCTCGCTACAACAATTTTGGAGTCGCATGAATAACAGGTTGCAGCAGTTAAGAGGGTCTACCTTTGTGTTGTTTCCCATGTCAAGCCCATCCACAAGTCCTATTAGAAACAAAACCTTAGCTATGATTGACTACAATTTGCCTAAAGAAGATCCAAACACAGTTGAAGGAGAAGGAATGTACCAGCACCAATTGCAACTACGTTTTTCAATGTTCCACAGAGTTCCACACCTTCAACATCCTTTACCTGAAATTTCTCAAAGATATGTAGCTAGTTAGCACACCTCATATTCACACCCCCCCAAACCCACCAAAAAAGACTCCAGAGATCACTCAAAACACGAGCAATACTTACAGGGGTTACTTGGAAGTATGACTTTGAAAAGATTTGGACCCATTTGTCAGCTGTTTTCTTATCATCCTTGTATCCTACGGTTGCTTCACTGAACTTTTCTACTGCAATCTAGTACCACATACAGAGTATGCAACAAGGATTATGACGTTGTAAAAGAGGACTACTCTTGCATCCCAGAAGCTGTGTGCTATCACTGTACCTCATTGGCTATGTTAGCACCCATCAACACTGCACATTCAATACCAAGCATCTCTTTGATCAAACTAGAGATCATGCAAGGTCCGTCCTTTTTAACCTGCTTCAAGAATGACACAGTGGGTGATAACTTTCACGGATCTGAGTTTACCAACAAGATATCCCTCAACATGAGGTCCTGTACAGCATTTTGTTCACACATCATTAAATGGAATTTGATAAATGTTTATGCAGATAAATGCCAGAGTAATCTGGGCTAGATACTATATGCATAGGAACAAATTCTAATGAATCATTTATAAGCACAGGTTAATATAAAGCAAAATGGGACGGATGCATGCGGATAACTATGCAGATCGATCTCAAAAATATGTTATACAATCAATGTAATAGACAAGCTCATACAACGCAATGATACATTCTACAGAATCATTCTTTACATGCTCTGTAAACACTAAATCTTCAAAGAATAAGAATTAAGAATGCTATGCCAAAGGTGAAGTCTGGAGTCATTAAAGCTCGGGCTCATATCTGCAAGGCTGCAGGTCTTGTTGGGTGCATCTTATTGTTGGAGACTTCTGTTCACATGGGATATTCATGGGTGTTTGGGCTCTCACCTACTCCCTCCAAAAATCCCATCCTTGGTAGGGTCACCAAAGAGGAGTATCCCAGTGCACTTGTCCATTTGAATTGCAAGCTATCCAAGATTGATATAGGAACAATGCCAACATGGCTCTTGTCTTGTTCCTTGCCTAAATTTTTTTTTAAGACAAGACACATAACACCTTACCCTCACAAAGGGGGTTCCTTCCCCACTAATATGTTATACACACGTATAGGTCGATGAGTAGACCTCTTAACAGACACAGCTGTCCCAAGAAAGCCTTTTCAAGTATGTGAATTTTGCCTTCATGGCCTCATTGCTTATGTGAATTTTGCCTTCATGGCCTCATTGCTTGTCACACAGGCTACATTAGACTCCCCTCCTACAATACAGTGATCAGCCTGAATCAAGCATCACAAAGTATTGAACATGGAATCCTGACCATTAACCTACAAGCCTTTGTGGGGTCTTCTAGGACTTGGAGGTTCCAGCAGTGAGGATGCATTTACTTAAAGGATTTGAATCACTTTCAATTCCCTTCACAATTTCTCCTCTATAGATGTTCCCAATTAGCACATCTCAATAGACAAAGAAAGTACCTCCATTCCCTTTATGAGAGAAATGGCCTTTGCATCCTGCCGCACTTTTCCTTGAAGCTTCTGGCAAATACCCTCAACAAACTGATGGGGTGTAACAAAGATCAGCATGGTGGCACCTTTCACTGCTCACAAACGTTCCCAAGAGCCAATACAATGGGAAATGAGAAGTAAGTATTTTTTATATGTGGAAGTGCAACCAAGTTCATAAAGCTGACAGAAACAGCTTGACCCTAAAGATTGCAATAACGACCTGCATTTTGGAGGTCAGGATCCGCAACAACATTTGGTCCAAGCTTTATGTTAGGCAAGTACTTTACATTTTCCTGTCAAAAGCCAGTAGAAAATCAAGATTAAGACTTTAACAAAAAAAATGCTCTCTCATTCGGTAGTAAGGTATACAGCTTTAGCAAAGCACTTGTAAGAGAAGATATGCAGGCTTTAACTAATTCACAAAACATTACGCATTTTAATTAGTAGTAAGCGACAAAACTTTGTAAAAGCACTCATAAAGAAAATATATGCATATACAGCTTAAGCAAAGTACTTGTGAGAGAAGATATGCACTTGGTTGTAATGTTTTTACACGCATGCAGAAAAGATACTGACATCACTGTTCTAACATGGCATGTTCATATGCATAACTAACTTATTTCCATTGAATTGTAATGAGTAATATGCAAAGGTTTTGCCACTGATGATAAATGCTTATCTGCCATAGCTGCATGAAAGACCATGTGCTTAGACTGCTTCCAGATTACGAGATTTCAAAAAACGCGCAAATCTCTAATCTGATTTTTGATGGCTTGGAAGAAAAAACGAGCGAGCATACATTTGTGGTATTGATCACGTCGGTGAGCTTTGCACCAGAAGGTAGTATTTCCTCAAACACCCAGACCCTCACTTCATCTGCGAAATGGAAAATACCAGGTTCTTCAATTGAAGATCTTCTCAATTAACTTTGTTCCAAGACATTGCACAACAAGAACCCTGGCAGACCAAAAGCCATTGCCAGTTTGCAACCAAAGGTCATCCTCCACATATGATCTGATCTTATACAGAAGCTAACCATTGCAAGGGAACGCACACACACACAGACATAACAACAAACTGATTCGGCCTCACCTTCATAGTGAGGATAGAGAAGTGCATTCTCTGCAACAAGCTTGGCCGCAACGCTGCCCCAGTTACCACTCCCAACGACGGCGATCTTGTCCTTGTGCTGCTGCGGCTCGGCGGGGCTATTGTGATCCTGGGCAAGCATGTCCAAACCAGGAGCCATGGAAGCTGATGGTGATATAATATGACAATGAAGACGATGATGACAGTAATGATGGCTGCAGTCCTGCCTCCTCTGGGAAAACCCTAAGGAGCCCTGTCACAGGCCCCTCGGAAAACGAAACAGGCAGCTGCAGGAGGAGGAAGGAGAGAAGCCCGATTGTGGCTCCTACATTTGCATGGTATAATATGTAGTGACAGAGGGGGGGTTTAACGGGCGGAGAAACCAGGAAGGCAGGGCTTTGAAATTGTAAGCGGACACGAGAGAGAGAGAGAGAGAGAGAGAGAGAGAGAGCAAATAGATAGCAAAAGCTCGTCCTCGTCCTCTTAAGCTTCTCGACCTTGCATGCATGCCATTCCATTACTACCTACGTCTCTCTCTCTCTCTCTCTCTCTCTCTCTCTCTCTCTCTCTCTCTTCCCATACCACGGGACCTTGGACAATCCACCCCCAAGGGCCCAACAACCCAAAGGTCACACCAAAAGTCCATAGAGTACCAACTTCCAAGAATCTCTCAAGGCCTAGAACCAGAGCCGTCAGCATGAGCATGCAAAATGCTCCAGAAAAAAAGTTTTTCCCTACTTCTAGACCAGCTCTATAGCCAAAATATGTGGATTTCAAATGCTTTCCATCAAGATAGAGCAGCATATGAATTCAAGTTTCAAGATTCTAACTATAAGGAAAACACCAAAGGACAACCTTCCATACACAATGGTAGTTGTAAAGTTCTACATGTGTACATCAGAGTGTAATCCAAGAAACATCCCAATATGTTCTTACTCCACTTATATGGAGCACTACATGAGATAGAGGTGCGTGATTGCTAGAATGTGAATAACTAAGGTAAAGGCATGCAACATAGCTTCAAAGAAGCTCCACATAGCAAGGTGTTAAAAATGTATACAAATGATGGTGTGTTATTCTAGACACTTAGTTGACACACCCATAAGCAAAGAGAATGATACAGAGGAAGCACCCAAAAAGCTATATTATCATGTACTTGATTCAAGGCAATACAAGTAGTGTACTTTTACTTTTCTTACATACTCAAGATTGTGTCTATGAGTTTACTCTAAATTCATCTTGGAACCTTATTAGAACCTAATTCACTTTATTAATATTTCATTAGTCTTAGTCATGTTATGCTTCCATGAATTTCATCCACCACAACCTTGGATAGATCTTGGTCCATCTTTTCAACATTGTATTAGAGCCATGGTGCGCTATGGCTAGCCATGATGAGGTTAGGTCCTTTGTGAAGATCTTTGTAGGTTCTTAGTTGGGTTGGTTTTATAATTCCACTTGATTATAGATAAAGGTTAAGGTTAGTTATATTCTTCCATTGGAGTATAGGTTAAGGTAAATGTTAGTCTATACTTCCACCATTAGAGTATAGCTTAAGGTTTGCTTACTACTTTCTACATCATGCTTATGTTCTCATAAGTAGCTAGTAGGATTTGAATCTACCTTAAGGTTTGAATGCCTTATCTAAAACTCTTAGAACTATCATATCATTCCTAACCTCAACCTATTTTTTACTATACTTAAAGTCGCCACATAATCTACTTTGAACTACTCATACTTGAGAGCAAACAACACTTCATATGAACATGTGACATTGAGAAAATCCCCCAAATTCAAAGAGGGTTGTAAGAGGTTATGAAAATGTTGGAGATCGCATGCAAGAGGAAGGTCCAAACTATTGGTTATTGAGAGAGCCCATAGGGCAAGACATGGTAACAAGCACAAAAGCATCATGACTACATACATGAACGAAGGCTATTACCTTGCTGATCCCTACTACATACTTGTTGCCCTGATTGATTGATCTACATCATCTTACCCACATGAACATATTCCTACTCCTCTCTATCCCATAGCCAAAAATACAAGTGGTTATTGCTTACTCAATGACAACATATGCTAAAGAAGACCCTAGCTAGTACTTGCCACCACTTTGAGAGACTCTTGCCATTGAATGCTATTAAATCACTTTGTATTATGAGAGTTTGATAGTGATGTGTGTGAACATAGTTAGTACTAATGAAACACTTTTTCCCCCTACTAGGAGCTTCTTTCCCCCCAGTTTGTGTTATGATAGTTTGATAGTGACGTGTGTGAACATAGGATGACCTTACTAGGAAGCTCTTTCCCCATAGTTTTCTATATGTGATGTTAAGAAATAAAGCATAGGTAAGTCATAACCTATATATGCACAAATAAAGTACAAACTATGTGTGAAGAGTCCTAAAAAGGTCAAAATATATCTATCACTTTTGAGGATACTAGTGTGGTGTATCAGTTGAGAATGAAGGAAGAAGAAGAATGAAGAAGATGATGAAGAAAAACCTTGAGCCTCCAATCTCTTGCCATTTCTCATTCCATTGCGCATCCTTTTCTATTATTTTCATTTGGTATCAGAGCAAGAATGTGAGATTGAAAGCTTGGATCGAGGAGCATGTTGAATCGATGTCTACATTGAGTTGAAAGCTTGATGTTCACTATTAAATCAGGTACTAATCTTCAACTAATCCACCTAAAATAAGTACATCGGATTGTAGAGACATTGGGGCTCACATTTCGGGCATTGGTGCTCGCCTTTGAATGTATTTGGAATCCTAAGAAGGCTAGAAATGATGTATGGTAGCAAGATCAATTGGTCTGTAGGTTTGGATTAGCTCATGTTTTGAAGCAAAGGGATTGCTTAAGCTCAATCCAAACTTAATCAAGGGGACCTGCTTGTGAAGAAAAAGTACAGGGTCAACTTTGGAGAAGCATAGGGCTACTTTAGAAGAAGAAGTAGAGGGCTTAACTCATAGAGCAGAGAAGAGAGAGTTTGTTTTTTAATTGCTTAACCATTGCTCATAGAAGATAGCGCTCAAAGATCTAATTATTGCGAATGGTACGTGAGAACATCGGCTTCAAATTCTGCACTGCCAAGCCACATAAGAAGCCCACACTAATTGTCCATGGCTATTTGTAGCCATAGGGTCAACACATATTCCATAAACTTTATTTCAAAACTTATATTAAGCTAAGGCTTTTAAATAAATTGGTTAAGACCTCTCACTTTCACACTTGGTTGCCAAGAACTAGTTCAAAGTTGAATGTTTTTACACTTAGAGATATTTGAACTAGCTATTTGAAAGATTGTGTTCACATTGTCAAAGGAGTGAACTAGTCTTTTTGTGAAATGGGTTCATAACTAGACCGGTTCACACTGCAGAGAGTCAATTAGCTTGGTTTAAGGCTTAAAAAGTGGTTTTATGCCATCTTCAAGTGACAATTTGAATGGGAAAAAATATTAGAAAATTTCCAATAAATTTACTATGGGTTGAGCTTGTTTGGGACTTCATTTTTAGCATGATAAGCTATAGAAAAACATCAAGAAAATTGGTCAATTTTAGACCCGTAATTTTATACTTTTTGGATCAAATGAGTATTGTTTGAGCCTTGTTTTCATTGGTTCTTGCTATACAACCAATGTTTGATATATAGGCATGATGTGAAGGTACATCACTACAAGATATAGGCCTTATACTGACGTTTAAAGCGATGAAAATGCAAATAACAAAATTTCCCCCCGTCGTCACAAAAAGTGTCGATGCCAATACCGACCCTGATAGCGACGGTTTGCGAGGTATATAATGACGCCAATAACAACGCGAGTAGTAAAATTTGCAACGCTGTCGTATTGCTACGCATTCGAGGTGTGTAAACCACCCAAAAGTTGTGCATGGGATTTGGTACTTTGTACATATTTAGTTGTTGTGATTACATTTATTCTCAGCGTATGAGTATTGATGCTCACATGAAGGGCTTCACTTCAGAAGTTTTTGTTAATAGCACACTTATTAGTATCTATGGTAAATGTGGCGCTTGTAGCCCCTTGGTGGGAAACTCTCTTGTGGATATGTATGGGAAATTTGGCTCCCTTGCGGAAGCGCATCATGTTTTCAACAACTTACCCATTCGTGATGCAGTCTCTTGCCTCAGCTTTATGTTGGAAACAAACTGGTAGACATGTATGGCAGAAGTGGCTTAGTTGCTGAAGCACACCGTGTCTTTGACAAGCTGCCAGTTCATGATGTAATCTCATGGAATGCATACATTTTAGGATACGCTGAACTTGGAGCTTGGGGGATTTCTTGAAATCTTTGTAGGATCACTGTCTGCAGGACTCATTGTTGGTGATATTGCAAATATATCAAATACTCAAGAAAGTTTCAAACAATGGTTTAATTTTCAGGAGGAGTTTTTCCTCCTGTTTTTACTGCCTCCAATTATTTTCTTTCTTTTCAAACTTTGGTGCGATCATCACCTTTGCTGTTTTGGGAACATTCAATGGTCACAGGAATTCTGGTGCCTTTTATTTCTGATGTACAGGACAGTGGTGAAGGTTCGACATCATCCAGCTGCCAAGCACAGTCTTATTGCAGGATTCAGAGGGTCTAAAAAAGGAAAAAGCAAAGCCACGGATGGCTATTTTAAAAGGAGGCTTTGCCATGGATGGCTATTTTTTGAAAAAGGAGGTTTTTTTGGGGGGAAAAACGGAGAATTATTGAATCTGAATGGACAGAATTCGAGGGGGAAGAGAAGGAGTGGACACGCTGAGAGGAAGCAGAAGCTCACACACAGCCTGATCTTACACCTCCGAGGTCTCCATGGGCTCGTTTAAGCGAGATTCTCAGCATTGCTGTCTGGCTGAATCACCAATGATTTTCTGGGTGTGTTTTTCCTCTTCATCGTAGCGCAATCCAAGCTAAAGGAGGATGGCTGGGTATGGCGATTAAAATCAGAAGATCGATTACGTGTTCAAGGTCGTGCTGATTGGTGACTCAGCGGATCGGAGATCGACAAAGCTGATCGAGAGGAGGAGACGTGCGATGCCAGCGATCAATCTAGCCGAGTGGGATATACCCAGCTCTGAAGACACTCATAATCATCGACAATAAGCAGACAAGAGCGAGGAAGGGGAACTCTGCAATTTGGGAGTACGGAAAAGGATTGGAGGAAGGACAATGACGAGGAGGAAGAGTATTCAAGGATTGATGGGGAGGAGAACAGGGAGCGCTGGGGTGGTAATATTGACCCCTACAAAGGCAGACTGAGTGCGGATACTCTGCGCGGAATCAGAAGGCGAAGGAAGAAGGAATCATGAAGGCAGGAGACGCTGAATGGATGGAATTGGAAGTCACAACCAAAGCTAAGGCAAGTCGCAGTTTTTGACCAGCAGGTCTGGGGTAGGCATGGCTCCGAGGAACAGATATCTGGTTGTTGTTGCATTGAATAACCCCCCTCAATCTTAGCCATGCATGGTTGTGCATAGAACCAACTTGCTTTGTTCAGGGTTTATTTTGATCAGAAAGCATTGACTGGGCACCATCGTGGAAGATGAGATTCAGAGTTCAGTATAGCAAATATCACAGCTAGAGGAAGTCTAGTCATCAACAATGAGCCATGTCCGCATGCTTAGTTTGTGGAGGTATATCTGCCCATCAAAAAGGACGATGACAAACCTGACTTCGAAGAGAAAGGGAATTTCAAGAACCGCGAGGTTCAGATATTCCATGGAGATGCAGTCATTGCAGAGGTGAAACGAAAGTTTACAGTGGGAAATGTGCTAAGTTGGTGTGTTTACAAGTACACACACAAGCAAGGATCTTTAGATGTTTGGTTACATGTTGCCAATCAAATGTGCAAGCCACTAGCCATCAAGGACTGCTACAGAGTTATTGTTGGTGTTGCCTGTGGTATTCAGTATTTTCATGCACAAGAAGTTCTATTTTCTGTTACAGCTGAAAGGGTCCTACTTGATGAAGAATTTGAGCCACAACTTCTGATTGACCATCTTACATGTGAAGAAAAGTTTGACAGCAAACAACAGAGACTTGATGTTCAGCAGTTTGATTGTTTTGTTGAACAGATTTTGTCATACATAAAAATTCATCATGGGTTGAACTCGAGTGAAAATTGGAAATTTTGCGAAGTACAAAGTCTCTGTTTGAATGAGAAAACTGTTGGCATGGACAGGGTTGTTTGAATGAAAAACTGCACTCGGTGAAGAAGTAGATAACTGGTTTTACAACAGAAATTATAGAAGAGAGATAAATATTTTAACTCAAGAGCACACACCTGTACTTCTCTGTCTGATCTTTCTACTTGTCACTGAACTGAATAGTGCAGAATATTTGTAAAAGCATAAACCCATAACTATAATACAGAACAGTCCAGAACTTGTTACTGTGTGGGAAATTGAACAATGTATGTGGAAATATGATCATGGGATTTTATTCACTTAAGATCTTGAAACTGTTATCCATTCATAAGAATTAATGATGTTGCAAACTTATCGGATATAACAGAGGAAGATGTCATCCCTTGCTTTATTTCGGAGAGTGGATTTTGGATCATGCTGATATTGTATGAGCTCTGTTTTGAGCTCTTGTGGAGTGGAAAAGCTTGAATTGCTTAATCGGAAAAGTTCTGAATGTTGCTGTTATACAGTTACCCTTTTATGCAACCATTATTGGCTGATTGTCAGGATTGCTGAAGAATAAAGACCTTTTTGTGGAAAGACACGGAAGGCCTTGGTCCAAAAAGTAAAACAGAGTTGACATTATTTTCTCATCTTGATTATTTGCTTGATTGATCTTCTATCCTGAAATTAGTCAGGATCCTCTGTGGTTGCGACATTGCTTTCACAAACCCTTCGACAACGCTAATAGCGACACCGGTAACATGGGAAAAAAAAATTTGTGGTAGGGCAGCTTAATAGTTTCTGCACTACTATGTACAATGCGCTTGCAAACAAAAACAATGTATACTGAAATCATAAAACTGATACATGAAATAAATACATGATCGCATAATAAGCGATTGGTACAATCATGACAGGATATCACTAATACATAGAAAATGTCTATATAGATCAGGCGACTAAAAAATAAAGGTGTGTGAGCTCCAAGGATCCGAGGGCGAGCTACAAATCCTCGTCCCCCAAAAGCTCGTCCCGCCGCAAAGGAGCACCGAACAGACTCTGCAGAAAAAAAAATAACACATCAGTCCACCATACAATAATGCATTCAAATATCTCATGGTAACTACGGACAAGAAAGATGAGTGACTTACAGGGCTGCCGCATCTATACAATCAGTCGATCAATGCAATGAGACCATGCCTATCTACATATCGAGTCTCAAGGCCAGTCGGATCGCAATTTGTAATGGAGTGCTGCAAAGAAAACAAAATGCCAACTGTTAGAAACATGATTGTTAGTACAAAGAATATTTCAAAAAAATAAACAAGAAAAACAAAAGAAAAACTTACAAAGTCCTCCAAATATGTCTTGTGGCCGCCATTCCCAAGATGATGAACCACTCCGGCCTCGAGTCGTGCCCTCGTCGCCTTGCGCTACTGACTCCAACGTCCTGGAGAATCTGTAGCCTCCTCCCTCACTCAGCGCTAGTCGTCTGCATCTAACCACTCAGGCTTTGCAGCCCCACTCTTGATTGCCTTACATGTGTCGGATCGTCTATGTGACATGTATGCCCGTAGAGAATCTATTTACTGAGGCTGGCACCGGAAACTCCTCGTGCAAGGATGCTACTATGTAGTCCTTGCTCCCCTCCAGTATGTTCTTCCAATGATCCAAGATGTTGTACCGAAAAACTTGTTGGCACAGCTCTCTCATGCGAGCCATCACCCTCCTCCCCTCATCATTCATGATGATGGCTCCTGACCTACTATCGACTAGATATCCAGAACCCCCTGGAGTCTGCCTAAGATGGGTCCTCTCCCATCCGCGTCCACGCTCCTGGGCATATCCAGGAGACCCCTGTGCATCTGGTGTACCGACGGGGGTAATATCTCTCGAAGTGGCACCCACAGGGGTGCCACCTGCTAACGGCTGTGCAAAAACCGGAGTAACTGGAGTAGACGTCCCCACAGGTGTGACAAATCCTGGAGATGACGCAGCTCTAGCTGAACGACGAGACGGAGATACCGTGTCCGTGTCTCCATAGCATCCACCTAAGCCTGAGGCACGCTCCCTAGAAGGGCCACGAGAGCGAGGAGTCGCACCTGTATCCCATGTTGACTGCGGACTCACTGCCTTTGTATCTCTGCAGCATCCCCCTGATCCCGATGCACTCCCTCCCTCTGGCCCAAGTCGTGAGCGTCAAGCTCGTCTGCTCGAAGCCGAAGCATCCGATTGCACTGAAGCAGATCTAACAGAGCGCCTTGACGAAGATTGAGACAGCTCCTTGTCTGCCATCTCTCTGAATCTCGCGATCTGGTCTGGAGACATGCATGCAAGGTGTCCTGTAACTCCTCATCGCTCATCCCTCGAGTCATCCTGAAAATGTCACTTGCACAGACAAAAAATGATGTTAGAATAATCAATTTAAATCATACAAAGCACAGTAATATAAATTATTTAAAAAAAATATCACTTAAAATGCATATCTTATGTACCCTTATAAGCGATTGGTCAACGAATTGAGTAAGTCGATGCTCCAAGTATGAAGTATCCTATGGTCCCATGCTAATTTCCTGATACAACTCCACATACACTGGAAGGTCGATAGACATGTCACCACCCCCTCAACACACACCACACCATGTCGCGACGCGCCCTCCCCCCCATGACATCCCCCCCCATGACACGACACGACGCGACGCACCCCCTCCCCCAACCCAACATAACATGACATCCCCCCCATGACACGACGCGGCGTGCCTGCCCCCCTCCCCAACATAACATGACATCCCCCCTCCCCGCCCTCAATGACACGACGTGATGCGCCGTGCCCCCCTCCCCCTCCCCAACATAACATAACATCCCCCCCTCCCCCCCCCCATGACACGACATGATGCGACGCGCCCCCCTCCCCCCCCATGACATGACACGATGCAACGCGTCCCCCTCCCCCTCCCCAACATGACATGACATCCCCCCCCATGACACGACGCGACACGACGCGCCCCCCTCCCCAACATAACATGACATCCCCCCCCGTCCCCCCCATGACATCCCCCCCCATGACATGACACGACGCGATGCGCCCCCCTTCCCCTCCCCAACATGACATGACATCCCCCTCCCATGACACGACGCGACGTGACGCGACCCCCTTCCCAACATAACATGGCATCCCCCCCTCCCCAACATGACATGACATCCCCCCCCATGACACGACGTGACGCGATGCGCCCCCTCCCCAACATAACATGACATCCCTCCCTCCTCCCCCCCCCTTCCTCCCCCCCATGACACGACACGACACGACACGACGCGACACGCCCCCCTCCCCCTCCCCAACATAACATGACATCCCCCCCCCCCATGACACGCACGATGTGCCCCCGTCCCCCTCCCCAACATAACGTGACATTCCCCCCCCCCCCATGACACGACACGACGCGACGCGCCCCCCTCCCCCTCCCCAACATGACATGACATCCCCCCCCCCATGACACAACGCGATGTGACGCGCCCCCCTTCCCAACA